>NW_017731713.1:593582-600757 GCF_001890085.2 Hipposideros armiger
CATTCCCCTTTTTCTCTCCTTCTAGTTTCCAATTTGTAGTCAACAATATTGTAATAACTATTACAGTGTCAGATGGGTAATAGACTTATTGGGGTTATCATTTCATGAGGTATTATACATAAATGTCTAATCAGTATGTTGTTTTGTACACCTAAAACTAATTTAAAATTTTTTTAAAGAAAATGACAGCATATGCAAGATAAGCAGAGTTAATATATGCATCAAACATGCTGAGTAATAGGAAAAAAGATTTGCAATCAGACCAACCAGAGCTAAGGATTCTCCAGAGAGGTTTATTAATAGAAATCTAATCACTTATTTGCCAGGAGGATTAATAAAATTTACAGAAACATTAAAAATATGTCTCTGATTTTAGTAACTTTAGTACCTCTAGTATAATTATGATTTTCATTTTGCTCCAAGTATTTATTAATGTACATTTAGTTTATTGTATAGGCATAAAATGATATGGAAATATTGAAATAATAAATACATACATGCTCTGGAAATATGGAATTTATATTCCATATATTTATTATAGTAGTATTTGCACCATTTATAGAAAGATATGTTTCCATGGCTACAAACTATCAGAGTTAGAAAAAGGACTATCTACATCTCTACAGATAACATTCTGGAATGTCTGAAAAAGTGGAGAGAGAAGAAAACTTCAACCTTAAAAGGCTTGGTATATCTGAGGAATTGTGTAATAAAGAGCTACCTTATGAAAGATTTTTTGGGATTGAATTTGGAACCAATATATATGGTTTTACTAACTGATATTATAGAGGGTATAACATGCAGTAATTTAGAGGTCTTCAGCTCATTATACTCAAGAGTAGTCAATTCCAAAACATTATACTGAACAAAGTTTTCAAGCAAAAGATAAGGAAACTCGGAGAACACCAGAGAAATGAAGCAAATATGGTTAAATGATTAGAGAACATGATCTCCAAGACACTGAATTATTTGCTCTAGAGAAAGAAAGCTAAAATCAATCTTCAGTTTTGAACTTGGCGACTACCCAGAGGATGCAATCACGAGTTCTACTGAATGCAAAACAGATGGAATTAATTGGCTTTGTTTACTTATTGCTACTGAATTATCATTGCTTTTAGATCCTTTCTATATAAAATGTGAAGATACGTGTATGTGTACTGACCCATGCACACATACACGTTAAATGTATTTCTGTATCTACTTATCTGTGTGCATATATTTAAAATATAAGTAAATATATTGTATAAAATGAAAGCCGTGTGTGTGTGTGTGTGTTTGTGTGTGTGTGTCTCACAAGTTCATACAAATATTTCCAACTTCAATATAACACCACAGGGTTCACTCTAGCCTTTTCCCCATTACTTATTTGTAAGGTTTTTCTCAGACAATGAGAAAGAAACTTGGTTCTCATTTTCTATAATGTATTTACTTTTTTATAATAACTATAATATACATAAAGTAGTTTCACAATTATTAACCCATACCTCTATGAGAAACAAATTTACTAACTACAATGCATTATTTGCATAAGGTTCTTTTTGCATTTATCTTTAGATTATCCACTCATTCTTTGTGGTGTACAGTTCTATGGGCTTTGAAAAATGCATAGTTGAGTCATGTCGCCACCATTATACTTGTGATACCAAACAGTTTCATCTGCCCCCAAATTCTCTCATGTTGTCCCTTTATTGTCCACACCTCCCCTCACTCCTTACCCCTATAGATCTGTTTTCCATCCCTACAATTTTGCTTTTCTATAATAACATATACATGAGCCAAGCAATATGTATTCTTTTGAATTTGGCTTCTTCTTAGCAAAATGCATTTAAAATGTATCCATGCTGTGTAAATCAATTTTTCTTTCCCTTATATTGCTAAATAAATAACTATTTACCAGTTAAATAATATCTGAGTTGGTCCTAGGCTTAAACCATTATGAATATGAATAACATTGCTATAAACATTCATGAAAAAGATTTTACATTAACTTAGTTTTTATTTATCATGTAAATGTACTGAGAAATGGGATTGCTGGGTCATATGATAAACATATGTTTAACTTTATAAGAATAGAACAAAGAGTTCGGAAATAGAATCACATATAAATGTTTATTTAATTTATGGTAACTCTGCTCAAGTCATTCAGTGAGGAAAGGATGATTTTTGCAATATGACACTGTGGCAAATTAAACATGGCCACACATTTGTAGACATTCCTTCCATTGAGATGTGGTCACTATCCCTTCCCTTGAATCTGAGCTTTCCTGTGACTGCATTCACCAATAGAGTACGGCAGAAGTGACATTAGCCCAGTTCTGGACCGTAAGTGGTCTGGAAGCTTCCACCTCTTCTCTTGAAGCCATAAGGTGCTAGGTAACAAGTTCAACTACTCTGAAGTCACCATTCTATAAGAATCCCAAGGCACATGAAGAAACCTTCATCAAAGATGAGGCACAATGTGAAGATAAAGAGAGAGCAAGAGAAAGACAGAAGTCAAAGAACCTGAGCACCAGACGTATGAGTGAAGAAGACTTCTTGGAAGTAGTTCCTTCATCCTCAGGTACTCCAGCTGATAACATAGATCAAACATGAACCACCTTGCCAAGCCCTTCCAGAATGGCTGACCCAAATAATCATCATGGGTAAAAACATAAAATGTGGCCCCTACCTCACTTCATATATCCAAACATTAATTTAAAATGGATTATGGCTCTAAATGTAAAAGGTAAAATTATGCAATATCTAGGAAAAGCATTGGAGAAAATCTTTATGACCTGGGATTATGCAAAATTTCTTAAACAAGATTCAGAAAACTAAGCATCAAAGGAAAAGTTAATAAATTGTACGTCATTAAAATTGAAAAGTTTTGGTTTTCATTTTTTTCCCCAAAACAACTCAAGCTTTTTATTCAAATTGCTCAAACATTAAAAAAGGGATACATATGCCTCAAAAGCTCTTTTAAAAAAAATACCTCTCTTATCTGATCACCTAGTTCTCTCATGCCTTGTGGCTTCTCCTTTTCTAGAATTGTATAAAATTCCCAGAAAAGCTCCATCTCCAGTTCTAGCTTTCGTGCCCTTCTCCACTTCTATCACAAAATCTAAACTAGTCTGACGGTAGCAGAACCTGTTTCAAAGAGCTGGGGAGTATAAGAAACCAAGTGAGCAAAACCAGAACTTTTGGGAGCAAGGAGGATAGAAAAACCTGGGAACACTTAGACATATACCCATACATATATACCTTCCTACCCTCTGTATCTTTACTGATCTCTCTCTCTCTCTCTCTCTCTCTCTCTCTCTGTTTCTGTCTCTGTCCCTATCTGTATTGAGGAGGACGCAGCTAAGAATGAAAAGACAACAGAGGTAGAGCTCTGATGACAGCATGCTTAAATCCTGCATTACGTCTCAATTTCTACCTGTATAAGGTGGTAAAATTCCTTATTGTTTAAGCCACTTTCCAGCTCCAAGTGTGTTACTTGCATCTGGAACGATTCTATTACAAGGTACCATAAAATGTCAGGTCTGGCCTTTTACCTCTCTTTCTTACCTACCTTTCTCAATCTCTCTCCCTATTTGTAACCCCCCTGTTGTTTTCTTCTTTTTTCTTTCTCAGCCATATCTTCTCCTCTGCACTTGTTTTCTTCCTGTTTTTAGAAGCTGCCTTCATCTGAGAAAACAATGTGATATGCAGGGTCCATGAACATTTTCAAGACTTGACATGAAATGGCTTTCCTCACCTGTTTCAAAACGGCGGGCTTCCTCATACCTGGCAGGCCTACAGAAAGGCTCCTTGAGCACTCTGTGAAGTCCCGCTCCAGCCATCCTATCCCATTACTTTGTTTAGACAGCTTCTGTTGTTCTAAAGATACCATTTAGAATCTCAAAAGGTGGTCACAGATTGGGATAAAATATGCACCACACATATATCTTGTTAGAGTTTTCATTGTGCATCTATTTCCAATATTTATTTTCAACCTATACATCTTTTATGCTTCTTAATTAAGGCATGTCTTATATAAAGACCACGTAGGTGATATATTTCTATTATTTCTTTAGATGATATATTTCTATTATTATTTTAATTTCACAACTTTTGTCTTTGAACTGGAATATTTAGTACATTCCTATTCAATGTACCTACTCATATAGTGTTTTGCTTTGTTTGCTATCTGTCCTATCCTGCTATTATTTTTTTATCTGTCTTATCTGCAACTGCAATCATTAGAAGAGAGAAACAAATCCTAAAAGTATACATCCTTCTCTCTGGCTTTTAAAATTTTTTTCTTTAACTATGGTTTTATGATGTATGTAAGTGTGGCGTTTTTGTATTTGTTGTTTTGTTTTCCCTGATTTTCATAATATCTGGGTGGATATCTTACATTAGAAATGAAAACTACTCTCAGCCATTATTTCTTCAAATGTTGCTTTCTAAGCCATTCCCCTTTTTCTCTCCTTCTAGTTTCCAATTATCCATGTTGCACTGTTTTACTGTGTACCACATGTTTCTGATGCTGATTTTTTTCTCATTTTATTCTTCATTTAGTGATTAAGTTTGCCTGATTTATATTGTCCTGATTTATAGTTCTCTCATTCTCTGTGCTGAGGCTTCTGCTAAATCTAAGTTGTTTCTAATTTCAGATGTATTATTTTTCAGTTTTGTAATATGCATTTGGTTTTTTTGATAGATATTTCTCTTGTAGAAACTTTTCATTTGTTCATTCACTTTTCACATAGTCTAATCTATTTACTTAAACATTTTTATTGTCGTTGTGATTTTTAAATCATTATCTAGCAATCCCAATATCTAGATAACCTATAGGTCTGATTGGCTGTTTATTGTTTCTTCACTAAAATGCATTTCTTGCTTCTTCACACACAATCTAATGTATTTTGTATGCCAGACATTGTGTTTAAAAGGAAGTAGATATTGAAGTCAATGGTATTTTCCTCAGTGAAGGCATTTCCCTTCCTCGGCAAGGCAGATAGAATGAGGGACTGACTACTTCAATCCAATCAAAAAATGACGTTGGTCAGGGCTGGGTTGCAGTTTATTTATACGCATTTCACCTCTGGCTTTACTTATCTCTCAGGGTAGACCTGACATGTGTTTATTGCAAGGCCTCCTTCTAGAAAGGTTTGGCTTCTAACCACTTCCATCCTAGCCTCCCAGAGCTCAGCAATTGTTCTAGGAGAGAAAATTGAAAGGGAAATATTTAGTATTCTTCCAGACTCTGATCCTGTATCCTCAGCAGTTATCAGAAGGTCTGCTCTTTTTTTCTTTCACGCAAAGGAATCTCTGTGCCTATGGCCAGTCTGATGCTCCGGACCCCATAGTCAGTCTCAGCAAAACTCTCAGGTAGAAAAATTACCACCAATCTCTGCTCACACCTAAGAATTACTTTTCCCACTCTGGAATATAGTTCCCAGTTTACAACTATGCATCCATAGCTCTCTAATGTGTTTCACAAATATATTATTTTTAGTTGTATTCACTTTTGTAGTTGCTATGCAGGAAGCAATTGTCTGCTTCTACCTTCTGTACCCTATCAGAATTTCTCCATATTAATTTTTGTTATCAGATAAGCTTTTTGTTATAGGAGTGTCATGTACCCCTCTCTTCTTCAATATAAATTTTAGAATCAGTTTTTCAAGTCTACTAATAAACTGTTGAAGTTTTTATTTTAGTTGTATTCATTTATAGATCAGTTCAGTATTAACCGCTTTCTTTAAATATACCTTTTAATCCATGACTATATCTCTCCATTTTTTAGATCTTTTTAATGTCTTTCACTAAAGTTTTATATCCCTAAAACACCTGTGTATCTCTTTGGTATGTATTCCTATATACTTTTTATTTCTCATATAGTTAAAAATGGCATATTTTATTTCATTTTCTAAATGTTTATTAGTAGAGTATGGAAATGTAAATGAGTTTTGTGTATTAATTTTATGTGCAAAATATTGCTATACTTTCTCATTAACTCTAATTATCTACAAAATTATTTTAGTTTTCTGTAATGGCAGTCAAGTAATTTTGCATATAATTATAGCTCTTCATACTCTCCAAAAAGCATGTTTAGTGAAAATGGTGATGGCGTGTACCTTTGATTTGTTCATATATTGATTATTTCCAACATTTCTCCATTGAGTATACTTTTTGCTGTAGAATGTTTATATAAATGTTTGTAGTTTGTATAGTTCGAAAGGATATAAGGGTATATCCTTTGTTTCCTAAGAATTTATTTATAATGAACAGATGCTAAATTTTACTTACACAATTGTATATCTTTTGGTACAATTGTCAAATTTTCTCCTTCAAATTGTTAATGTAGTGACTTACATTCATTGATTTTCTTGTATTAAACCTGTGTTGTGTTTCTGAGTGAAACCACCTGGCTAAAAGATACTTATCTTCTTCTTTTATACATTACTCAGTTAAGTGCTTTAATATTTGGCTAAATGTTTTTGCATCAATATTATGAGCAAGACGGCCAGAAATCTTCCTCATTCACTCTTTTTGGGAGCTTTTGGTATCAAACTTATGCTCTTCTCATATAATGAGCCAGAATGTTCTCTCTTTTTATATACTCTGGAGTCATTTATGTTACCACTGAAATTGTTGATTGAATCCCAGCAAGAAACTTCCATTTGAGATGTTCCTTCTTCCTGAAGTACAGGTTTTAGATTTTCCTCAGTGAGAGCCTACTATAGGCAAACTCATTCAGGCTTTCTTTGTCTTAAAAGGTCATTCTTTTGCTCTTATTCTTGTCATTTGTCTACTATACAGTTCTGCACTGCGAGTTATTTTCTCTCAGTACATTAAACACATAAACACATAATTTTCTTCAAGCTTTTATTGTTGCTGCTGTGAAATCATCTTGTAACCGAGTGAAGCACTCGGTCTCTCTGACTCCATCTTATTCAAGCCTGCCTTGTTCCCATGGCCTTAATAGCCAAGTTAATAGCTCCTGCTTTAGACAATGCTGATCAATAGAGGAATTCAGCTTGGGGCTTGAGTTATTAGGAAAACAGTCCCTCCCATTTTCCCTTCCCTTGACATAAAAGAAGCCTGAACTCTATATTTTCTATAAGTGGATTTAAGAAACATCTAGGGCCGGCTGAATGGCTCACTTGGTTAAGAGCTCGCTCCAGAGTGCAAGCTCTGAGCAACATGGT
>NW_017731713.1:600907-607813 GCF_001890085.2 Hipposideros armiger
CTAATCAATAAAATTTTCTTTACTCCAAACTCTGATGTTTTGAATTTTGGCTTTTCCAAACGACAGGCACATGGACTTTGGACCAGTAACAATCTCTCAGGATAATGATCATTTCTCTAAAAGTAACTATATTGCTGGCTGGAGTTTTCAATCTTCTATTTATGTTTGGTCATCTGAATTTTTACTGTTCTGTTTAGGTATGAATTTCTTATTTTTAAGCTTACATTGTCTTCCATTTTTCTTAACATGTCTTCTTTATTTTCCATCCTATGATTCTGTTACATTCTTGGAAATTTCTCCAGCATCTCTCTCTAGTTCACAAATTTATTCTTCATCTTTGTCCAATCTACTAATAAACTCATTTTATTCAGATTTTATACTTGGTCATTTTTATAGATTCTCACTTTGGAAATTGAATTTCAAACAGTTATTTTATATTTTGTGTTAGATAATTCCAATATCTAATTTTTTGCAGGTTTGATTCTGTTTTTTGGTGTGTTTTTTTTGGGCTGGCTCTCACACAACATGGCTTGCTTATTTTGTTTTGTTTTGTTTTTACTATGAGCTCACACTATTATAGATATTATTTGAGCCCTGTGCTGTGATTTTTCATGAGAGAAGGCTTTTGTCTGGTCCTGCCAGGTCCCCAAAGCACTACTAGCCAGAGACCATTTTACACTGAATAATTATATGTTGAGTATTTGGACCACCCAGGAAGTATGAATTCAGTCAGTATAACTAAAATCAGATGATTTGTGGTAACTAAGTCTGAAAGTAAGTTTTCAATTCCCCTCCATACTGTATTGAAGTTCAAGACAGATTATTTTCCTTGTCCCCTCTGGAGAAGTGCATGGATGGGGTGTGGTGAGATGATTCTCTGAGCACCCGATTCCACTTAGACCTGGGGCTGATCTGTGTTCCTGGCTTCCAAACAATTCCAGAAAACAAGCCTTATCCACACAGAAGGGTCCCTCGAGGGGAACTGACTTCTGAGATTTGTTGCCTTCTGTTCATTCTTTGACCTCTAAGAATTCCTTACTTTCTTATCTGTTCACAGATGCCTTCATGAAAATTTTATCTGTAATACTTCCTCCAGCGTTTTCAGGTCTTTTCAGCAGGAGGTATCTTAAGGCAATCTAGTGCATAGTACTGCCTGAAACCGAAATAAAAGTGTGCTGATTTTTCAATCCTTTATTATGAATTGAAATACCACCGTTAAGCAGTCTTGTATTAAAAAGTCCTCATTTATAAAAATTAAATAATTACTGTTTTAAATTATGAAACATAAAGGAAAACGTTAAAAGCATCTGTTTCCAAATAATTCCTTCTTTATAAAAAAAGCATTTAAAGAATTATTCTCTCTTTTGAATCCCATCATGGGCAGGCATCATTTTCATATCAGTGTTAATAATTTTAATTGATTTGAAATAAATATGTATTGATTGCCTAGAATTAAAAACAAGTTGCAAGTAAATTAAGACAACCTCTACCCTTGAGATGTTTCCCTTCCAGTGGGAGAATTCTATAACTAACCAAACAACTTCCATGGTTTGACAGATATAAAAGGTAATAAAAAGAAATATGGCTATGGCACCAAAAACAGAAGCAAGACACTTATTATCTCAGTAGCTCTCCGTATGTGGGGGAGGCATTGGCCTCACCTGGGATTCTTTCCCCATGGAGTTGCCATAGGAGAGAACTGAAAGTAAACAAAGTTTTTCAGGCACATGAGAGAGTAAAGGCTGTTCTGGGATTCAGGGAGGGACAATAGAATAGATGAAGGTACAGAAATAGAAAGCAGCATTATGAGTGCAGGAAACAACAAATAATTTGGAAGGGTGAGGACTTAAACAGCAAGAAGGGCCTGCGGGAGTTGAGACTGCACACATTGTTATGGGCCATGGGAAGGAGTTTGTGTTTTATCTTGTAGATGCCTAAAAGCATTGATTAAAGCAGGATAGGAGCCAAACAAGCTTGTACAATAGAAACATCATTTCTGAAATTGTGGAGGTTGGAATATGTGGAACACGCATATGTATTAACTTAAAGAGATATCATAAAAATTTACCTTTAAGGTTTCTCTTGACAGCATTTTATGCGACATACATAGCATTAAATTATACACCTCTATTCTAATTTACTTAGATTTCATATGTTAGAATACGTTTTTGGTTCTTCACTATTAGCATAAAAAAAATCACACAGGGAACATCATTGTACAAAAATGCCTACATGTATCCTTAAGTGTCTCCTTAAATTACATTGCTAAAAAAACACATATAAAATCTGTGGCATTCCACGTTGACCTCCAAAAAGTTATAGCCATTTTCACTACTCAAAATAATGCAAGAGAGTGCCAATTTCCAAATATTCTCTTCACCATGGGATTGTAATTTGAAATTTAATTCGAATTTATTTGGTTATTAATGAAGAAGGCTTTCTTCGTTTGTTTACAGGCCAGCTATGATTCTTCTTTGTTGAATTGTCTGTTCACGTTATTTGAATTTTTCCATTTCGATGCCCAAATTTTAATCATTATTTGTATTCTAAAAACATGAACATTTTGTCACACATGCATTAAAGAAAAATATTGCTTAAACTGATAAAAAATAGTGAGGCAGACTTTATTCAGGGGTCCACAGTGAGAGGCGTAGGGATCACTGCCATGGGGTTTTAACGTGGGGAGATAGACCAGGCTCAACTTGAAATACAAGAAAAAGTGACAATTACAGCCAAGGAGCAAGATGGGGGTGAGTGAATGAAAAATTATTAGGAGAAAATATCAAGGGAAGGCGGAATCTGGCTAAACTGACGAAACAGAATTCCTGCTGCTCACAGGCCAGAGTGATCACTCATTCATTACCTGGGGGATGTTGGAAGATGAGGAATTTTATCAGCTATGGAGACTGATCAGATCTAGAGGATGGGGAATTCTGACTCAACTGACCTAACAGGATTCTTGATAAAATTGGACTTTGCAGAGGTGAACATGTAAGCTTAAAAGTCAGACACTAATAAGAGAGTTCAGGGTAGCCTGAGTCAAGTTTGGTCAAGGAGAAAATCTTTGTCACATGTTTCATACATTGTCTCAATTTTGATCAATTTAATTTTTTATATTGCTTCTTGACACTTAACAATTTTTAAAGTTAAATCTATCAGTGGTTTCCTCTTAGTAATTAATTTGCTGTTATGCTTAAAAAGACCTTACTTTCCTAATAATAAAAGAGATAGATGTATCATCTATACATTCTTCTTCTCCTTTAACACTTCAATTTTTAACTTTAGTTGTTAAACTTCAACTAGGATTTGGTTGGTATGTAGTCAGAATTAGAGAACTAACAAATTTCTTTAAAATTCAACCAATTTACTTAAGGATAGTAATAATAATCTTTATTCCATTGAATCAAACGAACACTTTTATCATAAACTGGTTTTGCAAACAATCGTAAGTTGCTCATTGACTTCTGTTTTGTGGCATGTCTATCTACTCATAAACTCGTTTGAACTATAGTAGCTTTATGACATTTAACAACTAGACATTCTCCTTCCTTGTTCTTTATCAAAGATGACTTGCTTATTCTTATCTACAACTCATACACAAGAAATTCAAAACACTTTTGTTATATTTCAAAGGAACATCATTCAACTTCTTTCAATTGTCAAAGTTTTAGTTTGTTTTTTTTTTATCCACATAGTTAAGAACTCAAAGGGAACAAAGGCTATAAGAGTAGAAATGTGTCTCCCATAAACCCTCTCAAATACTGAATTCTCCTCTACAGAGACAATCAGTAGTACCTAACTATTGTGGACCTTTAAGATATATTTCATATATACACATGAAAATTCTAATCTCTCTGTTTACCTTTCTATCAACTAGTCTTTTTTTTTTCCTTTTATTAAAAAAATTGAATGGATTTCTGGGTTGAAGGGCTTATTTGCTCTTTCAGTGCAGCAAAGGTGTTGCTCTATGGTATCCTGGCTTGCATAGCTGCTGTTAAGAATTCTGCTATAATTTTTATCTTCATTCCTCTCTATATAATGTTTCTCACTGTGTGCATACAGATTTTTATCTTTATTTTTGTTTTTTGGTTGTTTATGATGTGTTTAGGCATTTATTCTTATTCTTATTATTAATCACTCAGGGTTTTATGACATTCTTACACCTGTGATTTGCTGTGTTTAATTAATTTTGGGAAATTCTTGGTCATTATTTCTTCAGATCAGTCTTTTGCTTCATTGTCTCTCTTTCTCTGTGAGTCCAATTACATGTGTGTTAACAATTTGAATATTGCCCAACAGATCTTAGATGTTCTGGGATTTTTTTCTTTGCTCTTTTAAAATATTTCCTCATATTTAAGTTAGAATAATTTCTTTTGACCTATCTTCAATTATATTGACTCTTTTCTCAGCTATGGCTAGTCTACTGATAAGTCTATTAGATATAAACGGGTTCTTTATATCTGATAGTGTGTTTTTATTTGTATCATTTTCATTTTCGTCTTTTTCAAAGTTTTCATCTCTTTCCTGATATTACCTAATTTTCATATACTATCTGTGTTTATTCATAATTATTTTAAAGTCCTAGATAATTTAAATAACTGTGTCATTTCTGGGTCTGTTTCTACTGACTATTTTATTTCTTGATGATGTTTTTTTTCTCTTGCTTTTAAGGGGTATGTTTTAATTTTTCATTGAACAATGGCCATTGATTATGTTTAGAAGAGTAGCAACTGTGATAACTAGAATTCATTCCGAGAAATGGGCACACCTCTTCTTTTGTCCAGTCCATTATAAGAAAGATTGAAGGAAGCTAGTAAGTAATCAAACTGAATTAGCTGTTTTGCCTTCAGGGCATCACAGACTTCTGTCCTGTGCTCAGTCTGGTGCCTGCGATTCCAAAGGATTTTTCTCTGTCTTTGAATTTCAGCAGTCTTAACATGCCTACACCCCAGAAGCGTGTCTCTCTCCATGCTCTTGTTACTCCCCAAACAGTATTCTGGTGTTTCTTGTTACTCACCATATGTATGTGTTGGGTGTTTCTGTTATCCTTGGTTCACTCTTTGTCTTAAGCAATCCTGTTACCATAGGTCTTAAAGATGGAATGTCTAGGGTTCTTAACCCTCCCTTCCATTGCAGCAGGTGTCTGTCTTGTATAATATTGGTATAGGTTATGGCTGGGACAGAGTTCCCTACTTCTTATCTACTAGTAGCTGCCTTCTACTTTGCATAAGTGCAGGATCATGGGTATGAGGCAGTTTCCTGCCCCTTTTCTACTGACAGTTTTTTCTTCTATGCAATCTGTTTCTGCCTGGGACAAAGGGTGGGATGTTTTGTTCCCTCCCCTTCTCAAGCAAGATATATTTTATTAATGCCACTCCTGGAATGAATAAACTATACTCCTTTTCCTTTGGCTTCATATGAGAGATGAATCTAGGATATGGCTAGGATTTTGTACCTGTGAGTCACCAAGGAGGAGGGACCCTAGCTTGTGAGTCAGAGTCCCCTAGTGCTTGGGCCTGTGGACATACTGATCCACACTTGTCCTTTAAGAATTTATAAAAAATGTATCTGTTTTCTTCTTACTCACTCTTACAGTAGCTACCTCTTTTCTCAGTGTTCTATCAATGGTGAAAAAAGTAATGTGTGTCCTTTCTATCTTCTGAGAGGCTTCTTAAACTTTGGAATTCAGTGTACTTAGTTCCTTATAACTGTAGCTTTTGAAAAGTTCAATAAAAGATTATCCAGATTTATGGATAGTAATGTTTTCTTACAGTTTTATACATTCTAGAAAAAGGCCAAAATCCTAACCAAAACTCAAGCACTCATTTGAGTTAGTTTTACCAATTTTTATATGAATTTTAAAATCAATATTTTAGGTTCTCTTTGAAAAAAAATTCTACTAATATTTACATTGTGATATATTCAAGGTATAGGTTATGAGGAATGATATTTTTATAATGTTGAGTCTTCCATGGACAAATGGTAAGATAAGACATTTTTCTTACATTATATCTTTAAACAATTTGCTTTTTATATATGTGACTATTAGGACCATGCTGAATTATCTTGTTGTAAATTATTTTACTTGATTTTCTTAGATTTAAGTAAAACAGCAAATTATTGCATGTGAAATATGTTACTTTATATTCCCAATATTTTTTGTGATGTTGGTCATGACTAGTATCATTTGTTAGTACTTCAGAAAAATATTAAATACTATTTGTAATAGTGGAATCCTTGGATTGTTACTTCTATTGTTTCCTCATTTTAAAAGATGTTCACATAGGATTGCTACATAATACAGAGGGTGCCAAAAAATGTATTCATATTTTGAGAAAGAAAAACACTGTATTAAAGTTGTAGTACTCAATATATACTGATGACAAAACATGAATACAAGTCATGTGTATACATTTTTTTGGCACTTCCAGTATTTTTAGTGTATCCATTTTCACTCTCTTATTAAGAGCCTTTATTAGGTTCCAGTCGAGATGGCAGAGTAGGTAAATGACCACATTAAAATATAGGCATACCTCAAGAAACAAGAAGAGTCTTAAATAAACAATCTAACTCTATACCTAAAGGAACTAGAAAAAGAAAAACAAAGCCAAAGTGAGTAGAGGGAAGGAAATAATAAAGATCAGAGCAAAAATAAACAAAATAGAGTCTAAAAACACAATACAAAAGATCAAAGAAACCAAAGAGCTGGTTCTTTGAAAAGATAAAATTGACAAATCTTTAACCACACTCATAAAAAATAAAAAATAAAAAATAAAAATAAAAAAGAGGAGGACCCAAATAAATAAAATCAGAAATGAAAGAGGAGAGGTGACAATTGACACCACAGAAATACAAGGGATGATAAGAAAATACTATCATCAATTATACGCCAACACATTGGAGAAT
>NW_017731713.1:608963-611102 GCF_001890085.2 Hipposideros armiger
TATATGTAATCACAGAAGACCCCAAATAACCACAGCGATCTTGAGAAAGAAGAACAAAGTTGGAGGTATCACACTACCTGATATCAAACTATACTACAAGGAGATAGTAAACAAAACAGCATGGTACTGGCATTAAAACAGACATATAGATCAAGGAACAGAATAGAGACCCCAAGAGTTGTTTAAATTCTCTTTCTCTTTTTCATTTCTATATGTTTGGAGATTTACATTATATGCCACCTTAGGAATTGTACTGGAATTGTATCTAATATGTAAATTTGGAAAGTATTTTTAAGATTACAATATTCAATTATTCTATCCTAGACTATTGCTTTTTAATTTATAAAGTTTTATTTTATGTCCCTGAACGAAGGCTTGTAGTTTCCATTTATGTAGTAAAGCACAGATTTTATACATTTTAAACTGCTTATAATTTTGTTGTTATTGAGAATAAAATGTTTCTATTATATTGTACACTTTGTTCAAGGGAGGGGGAAACTATATAAAAATTCTTGATGATTTTGTAGTCATTTTGTTACTCCAAACCTAACTTCATAAAACTATTTTCATAATCATATTTTTCATTTTTTTCTCTTGGGTTTTCTAAGTAGTAAACCATCATATCATATTGTCACTGTCACAATAGAACAAGGATATAATTTACAGAAAACTGTGCACAATACCGGCGTAAGATGCAATTTACCATAACATAAGAAAATGTCATGACTTATGACAGAGACAGGCAAGTTTAACTGGCCTTTACATTTCTATAATGTGGCCAGCAGCTGACGCAGTATGATTTCATCAGATTACCTTACAGGCCTTGTGAGGAATTCCTTTGTTCATGGTCATTATCAGAGGCTATGGGCACTAGGGTGCCAAATGTACCCTTCTGCCTCCTCTGAACTGTTAGAGACTCGGGCTCTGCTATGTGTATTCATGCTTACAAGCTGCAACTTGGGGTAAAAGCCCCAGAACATTCCTAACAAGATGTTAGAGAAATTAAAGATCAATTTTCCAGAGTAAATGATCCAGGCATATTATATATGATCAAGATCCAGATTTAAGCTGATATCTTGACTTTTCCTCAACATATTATATAAATAAAATACAGACTTTCTTCTCCTTTTTTCCACATTCTTCTTTCTAATAATTTTTTCTTAAGGCATGTGCTAGAATTTCCAGAAGAATGTTGAATGATAATGCTAATAACAAGTATCTTTGTTAGTCTTTATTTTAATGGGAATAACTCTAGAGTTTTTCAAATGAATTTGATATAGACTGTGTATGTAGTTATTCCTTATCATACTAAGAGATTTGTTTCTAGAGGGTAAAAGGATTTAATTTTATTTAAATTCAAGAATAGATGATCAAATATTTTCAAATTCATTTTTAGCATCTATAAAGATATTTTATTATTTATATTTTGATTTATTGATATGTTTAGTGAAATTAATAAACAGCTGCACAATAAACCATTTTTGTATTCTTGGAATAAAGATAGCTCTTACTCCTTTAATGTATTCTCCAATTTTTTAAGGCAAGATATAAACTAATGAACCAGCTTGGCACGGTACATTGTATTAAAAAAAATCATGAAAGACAGATAGTTAAAAGCTCTAATATAGTTTCTCAGAGTAATAATTTACTGTTCTATTGTTACCAGTTCCAACAATAGAATTGTCACCTTGGTTCTACTACTTTATCTGTCAAGGTGGTTTAGGTTATATGGCTGTATAACCTCAGACATCAGTGGCAGAAAACAAGTATTCCTTAGGTATACTATATGTTCATTATGGTTGACTGCCCCACTGCTGTTATCACTTTTCCAGGACCAAGGCTAATGGAGCAGCAGTTAACATAGCCATTGTCCTTAAAGAGGAAAAGAAAGAGAACATGGCAAATCACCCAGAGGCTCCGAGAGTTTCCAGCCGCAAGTAACACTCCGCTCTCATGTTATCAGCCAACCCAAGTCACTCTGCTCACAGTTAATAAAAACAAGTTGCACAGACACACCGAACTTTGAGTGGGTAGGGAAGTACAATATTAATATGTGCTTAGAAAGAGAACCAGAAATATTTGGTGAACAGCACTAATGATTACATTAATTACCTCTTAGCTATGGGACCTTGGGAAGGT
>NW_017731713.1:613527-614888 GCF_001890085.2 Hipposideros armiger
ACACTCAACAGTATGTGTAATTATTTTAAAAACCTTTTATAAGACTGTAAAATTTGGGGGTACAGGGTAAATATTATTGGTGCCCCCTATAGCACCTGACACAAAATAGGTACTAAATAAACATTAAAAATACAGAAGGAAGAACAAAGGAAGAAACAAAGGATGGAAAGGAGAGAGGGAGGAGAGAAAACCAACAATAACACCCAAGAGGAAAAACTTGATAAAATTGTTTAAAAATCATTTCCATTAGTAAAGTTTCTTCTCCTCCCATTTATTTAACATGGATTTTATGATGAACAACTTGAAGCTTTCAACAGTAAATAATATTCCTGTAAAACAGCAAGATTGCTATACTTGTTTTAACATGTACTCAAATGTAAAATGTTAAGAGGGAAACAAAAATAGCACAAAATTCTAAATCTTAGGGGAAAAAACAGCTATCATCTTAAGGGAAGTTTTTCTCATTGTTTATTCATTTTCTATGTACAAATGAACTGAATACAGATATCTGTGCTTTGACGTATAGCTAATGGGCAAAAACCTAATTTTTCTCTATCTTTTTGGTGCTCATGATACTTTCCATTGTCCCTAAAAATCATCAAATCTATTCTTAAACCTCAGGTAAGAACTGCTTTTCATCATGGCACCTGGCCTTCAGGGTGACTAACAGTCTCAATTTTCTGTCAAAAGCCATATCCTGACATCCCAATTACTCAGAAATGGCATCTGGCTTAGAAGGCTAACTCATTAAAAATCTTTTCTATTCTCTTCAAAGATTATACAATTTTGCTTTATACTTTTGGCTTATCCCATGTAATGTCACTGATTTCCCCCTATTTAAATTCCTCATTTTACAAAACTAGAAAAGGTGCTTTACTTGGGCCTTCTCTCTCATGACAGACTTTTTCATCATTTCACAGGAGCGTGTGTTCATCACTTCAGCTGCGGCACAGGTGTTCCAAACAGAGCTCTTGTGTCTAACATGTGTTTCTGCAGATCTGCGGTCATGTTCCTTCGCATTTCACCTGCTTCCTTTCATTTTATCTCGAATTCTAACGAGAAGTATATATAGCTTGTGCAGTTGCCTTGAGTTTGGGTGAATGTCAGCTGCTCAGCGAGTTTCAGCAAATGTTACCTTCTTCTTAGATAGAAAAATGTACGTATTCTAATGTAAAGTTTACTATATGTATTTAACCTTTCTTAGTCAAAACTTTCTTATAAATTTAGGAATGGCTTTTTGGCAAAGGTGTGTTGCATGTGAAATACGTAGGTCAGTCAGTGTCTGTACATAACAAATGCTTCATAAATGTTAGAGTTGACAAAGATAGTGTTGATGACTTTCAGAAAACATTATATTTCTC
>NW_017731713.1:618958-622396 GCF_001890085.2 Hipposideros armiger
GAAATGACACTTGTGAAAGAGAGGAGTAAATCTCTTAGTTTAAAGATGAACAGAGAGAGGTAGGCTAGAGAATGTGGAAATGAATGGGGCCGCTCATGAGTGTGTCTGTCAGTATTAAATAGAATGGGGTGGCAGAGGCTGTAAAAGAAAGTCTAGGCGAAAGAAGGCAGGAAGGAACAGTGTCAAAACGTTAAATGGTGGGAAAAAGTAGCAGAGCAAATAAAAGAGAAAAATTGGTAATTGAGATACCTTAAGCTATTGTTAGAAACAAACAAAAACTCATAGACACCAGAGGGTAAGGGAGGCGGAGGGTGGTAGAAGAGAGAAAAGAGGGTCAAGTATATGGTGAAGAGGGAGAACTGACTGGGTCGTGAACACACAATGCAATATATAGGAGATGTATTATACAATTGTGCATTTGAAACCTACGAGGTCTGACAATTAAGAGTGTGACCTTGTTGCAACAATGTTGCTAACCTGTTTTGGTATCAGAGGGATTATTCATTATGAATTTGTACCAACTGGACAAACAGTTTACCAAGTTTACTATTTGGAAGTGCTGAAAAGGCAGCATGAAAAAATTAGATGACCTGAACTTTTTGCCAACAATTCATGGTTCCTGCATCGCGACAATACACCAGCTCACACAGGACTATTTGTGAGAGAGTTTTTAACCAGGAAACAAATAACTGTATTGGAACACCCTCCTTACTCACCTGATCTGGCCCCCAATGACTTCTTTCTTTAGCCAAAGAGAAAGGAAATATTGAAAGGAAGACATTTTGATGACATTCAGGACATCAAAGGTAATAGGACAACAGCTCTGATGGCCATTCCAGAAAAGGAATTCCAAAATTGCTTTGAAGGGTGGACTAGGCGCTGGCGTCAGTGCATAGTTTCCCAAGGGGAGTACTTCGAAAGTGACTGTCGTGATATTCAGCAATGAGGTATGTAGCACTTTTTCTAGGATGAATTCACAAACTTAATTGTCAGGCCTTGCATATAATTTTACTAATCAATGTCACTCCAATAAATCAAAACAATATTTTTTAAAAGCTGTTGTTAGGGGCCGGCCGAGTGGCGCGATGGTTAAGAACTNACACACACACACATATATATAGTCTTATGTGTGTCATAGAATCTACAAAATGTGCAACTGAATCCTTTTGGAAACTAAACCCCTTTATACCACCATATTCTTCGGCTGTGGAATAGACTGAGTTATGTAAGGCAAAAGAACCTCATTTGATATTTTACTTCATTGTTTCCTGACACTGGTGACAATAATACACTCACCACAATGCGTTTCTCGAAACAGAAAAAAAGTATGTCTGACTGTTAGACATGAACAATGTTCTAATCGAGATAAAGCTTCACTGAGGAGTAATTACCTCACCCAGGATGCAGCATATAATAATATCGTTTATACAGCAGCGATACACCATTGAAACAAAGATACAGCAATTTGTACATGGATAGTCATTCAAACTGCTAAGTTACATTAAAAGTTATAGACTGTGCAAGTTGTTGCTGTCCAACCCACTCATTTTACAGGCTGAGAAACTAAGTTCCAGAGAGTCTGTGACCAAAATCATTGAGTAGGTGGTGGCACATCTGAAATTAGTCACCCTGACTCTTACCCCAGTCCTCTTTCTGCTATACTCCCCACCACCCTTAAAAAGTTTTAAATATAAGTGTATAAATATTGGGCTTTGATTACATTAAAGGTTAAAAGAATTGATTACCTGACTCCGTGAGTTATCAGCTGTGTGGGCATGGCCAAATTTTTTAACTTCTCAGTGCCTCAATAACCTTATTTGTGAAATAGAGATATTAATAGCAATAAATCTACATATGAGGATTAATTAGCACATGTGTAATAAATAGTATTAGCTTATATTTAAAGTGTGCATGGCATCTATGAAGCACTCAGTAAATACCAAGTATTATTATTATCACGATAAAGCCCTAGAAAAATACAGATTCAGGTATGTCATTCACTATTGGCTCCCTTCTCCTGCCTAGTTCTCTTGAGTGGACTGGAGTTCCTCATTTAGGAGTGGCGGGAAAGAGAAGGTACAGGCTGGCGGGGGTCAGCAGGCAGCCACTGCCCAGAAAACAGAATTGGGAATACAGAGTATGACTTATCCTTACACACACACACACACACACCCCTCAGTACTCTCCCAGCCCAATCTCCTCAGATCAGGTGGACAAACAGAAAGATTCTTAGAATCATTTCTGCTAACCTGGATACCTCAGACAGACACCTCACTGATGATCACCCTGAGTGAACAACCACCACCACGTCTCATAGGGGAGCTGGGACTATTCTGATTTGGCCATCACTTCCAGACCCCCAGAATTTCCTGCTAACTAACTGCACATACTCCAACATGTCACATCATTAGCCTTAAAGTAATGCTATTCTACATTTTCACAATGGAGTTCTTGTGAATTACAGAAAAAATTTCCACAACACTATAATAAACTGTTTTAGACTGTCATTAGTCTGTCTCATGCCAATATAACTTGATCATACTACTATTATCATTGCAATGCTCTTAGCTAATATTGCTTCAATTCTTAAAGTTGAGAAAATCTTTGGTGACCATAATGTGTATGGCCAGTGTTTCTCTAAGAAATTTCTCCAGGAAATTTTGAACTTTGCCTAAGAAGTTAGGAGTAAAGGGGGTGGCCAGATGCTGAAGAGGACAGGCGTCCTTCTGAGAAGACCTGCCTCTGTTGAGAACTCTACCGTCTCTTGGCAACAGGGGGCTGCTCTGCTGTAGCAAGGGGGTGATGTCTGCCTCTGACAATCTGAGGGTCCAGGAGAGCATGAAGGTTCAAGAGTCTCAGCCTTATCCACCCAATGTCTCCATCTTATGTCTCAGGGTCCCACAGTTCTTCTATTAACTGACTTTGAAATGAGGCAACTGCAATATTATGCATTTTCAGATTTTCAGTACAGCCTGCTCTCTGGCTGCAAGAGAGAAAGGTGACTTGCCCAGTATACCTCACAATTAAGAGTTAGAAAAAAATATAACCTTTCTTTTAAATTTTTTTTTCAGGGCTTCTGCAGCGTGAGTCAACAAATATTTTCGTAAAGGCCAGATAATACATATTTTGGATTTGTGAGCCATGTGGTATCTTTTGCAATTGCTCAACTCTGCCTTGTAGCACAAAAGCAGTCATAAACAACACGTCAACAAATGATTATGGCTCTGTTCCAGTAAAACTTTATTAACACAAACAAGTGATCAGCCTGCAGGCCACATTTTGCAAGCCCAAATATGAAGCAACTATGAAAAGCTATCCAACTACCCACCCTTTAATTGCTCTTTTCCTCATTCTGTTTACATGTCACTGCTACCGCATAAACCTGCACCTCATCCCACAGCGAGGATCTGTGCAATTGTGATACCACTGCCTGCCTCC
>NW_017731713.1:625982-644940 GCF_001890085.2 Hipposideros armiger
ATAACCACCTTTGCAAGTTTCTGATTTGCACTATTGAGAAAAACTGTGCTGTGCAACATTTGTGGTATATCATCGCCACCTCGTGGACTGAAAAAGACATACTAAAGGCTGTGAATCTTTTAAGGTGGAATTTTCATTGCCAGAAAATTGCTATTTAGAATTCAAATGAAACTTAATCATTGGAAACAACAGCAATAACCAGTCTGACAACATATTTACCTACCAAACAATTAGATAGTTAAAATGCCAAAAAGCATTTGATTAAAAATTATGAGTCAGAGTCATTGCTAAGCCCCTAATTTGGCAAAATTTTAGGCAAGCCACTAAACCCCTTTGAGGCACAATTCAACATCTATCAAACAAGGGAAGTGGATTGCACAGATTATACTTTTCTCAGTTCTTGCAAATGTGTGAATTTGAAATCCAAATGCAACTTACATTAATTTTTTCTGTTTTCAATATTTGTTATGTTTCTGGGTATATAACCTGCTTAAAATAGATGTTTTGTATCTATTTTCTCATTTATGATCAAATAAAATATCCATTTTTTCAATATTATTTTGGCCACATTTTCCCAAAAGGAGCACTTATGATGGACAACTTTCCCATTTCTAATTGGTAAATCCTATGGTACAAAAATATGAATCAATAGCATTACATGTTTATGAAATATGCACATTAATCATTTGTATAGACAATATTTACACTAGAACAATGCTAATAGCTCATGCATATTACCAGATTCCGTTATTTCATAGCTACTTGTTGAATACTTAATTTGGTATAGACTTCTTGAGAATTTCCATAAACAGAGTACTATGTCTGTAATATAAATAAGTGAAACACATACAAACACATAAGGTATAAATGAAATTTAACACTGGTGTGTTTCTTTTACTTTAAAATGCAGGAACTCTTTTATTTTCTCTCCTAATAGAGGACAAGAAGGCTTTTAAAAGGTCAAACTGAGCTCTGAGCGACAACAGTTTGATGCCCGGCCCGAGCTGAGCTGCCGCTAAGCTGCCAATAAGTAGCAAGGGAAGAAAGAAAAAAAGAAAAAAAAAAAGGTCAAACTGTTCAAGATAAGACTATTTTTATATCAAGTATTTTAACTTTTGTTAGGTCATCTCTACAAATAAAAATTTGTTAAGGTCTACAAACATTAAGATTTATGATTATATAAGTACATATGTATTTGATAAAAAGAAAACTAGAAATATGGTAGGGCTTAGGACAGCATGTGATCTTTTGGGTACATGTTCAATTCAAGGAGCAAACATTTCATAAGAGGGGGAGTGTGAAACTTACTAACAAGGGCCCAAGATCACATGTCATTTTTTACTAGTCCCACGTACACGTTTTTGCTTCTTTTGGTTTTGTTTCCACAGTAAAATACTTTTCCAATTCACAACTTTGTCAATCAATATACACATGTTATATTTATATACTTGTGTAGCCACAAACACCCAAAGAGTGCTGGTCTCAAAAAAAAAAAAAAACTAAGTAGATTAAATGTTCTTCTGAGCATGGATGCAGTTTTTCGAGCTTAGTAATTGGCAATTACTGCATCCATGCCTCTGTTGAAGCGATTAAAAAAGAATCATTTCCCAGAACTACAGGTGCAGGACAGATTGGAGTCGTTATGCAAAAGAACAGAAATCTGGAGAGAAACCCAGTGAATAAAAAAGTCATGTTCCTGGCCATCGGCTTGCCTTTAGCTCTCTGGTTTTTTTTTCAGCTCCATTTGGATAGACAACACAAAATATGCAAAAATTATGATGTATTTGAAATCAACCATTCAAGATTAGAAATCTATGTCTTGAATTAAACAAACTTCCCATAAGGATGCACTGAGGTCAGACATGGACTAAAGACCAAACTTGCATTCATGGATTTTAAAAGTTAAAGTTGATGTAGGGGAGGTGACAATTTGGAATATATTACATGAGTTTTTAGAAAATTACACCTTTTCTGCTGGTCTTGTGAATTTCCTAGTGTGTCCCAATTCAAGGAATTCACCTTTACCCTAACTGGTATGTTAGCTCTCTCAGCCCCCGGGGCCACCTCAACTATCTGAAATCTTGATCTCAAAGCCTCAGAACCTTCTTCCAGGAAAGAGATTTGAAAATATATGTTTGATGGCTTCGCCATCATGTTTTCATAGTTCCGCAGCCAGTATCTCATAAGCGTAAAGTGCTTTTCCTCAAATGTTCTCCCAAGTATCTAACCTTTCTTCTAGCTAGAAAGAACAAAGAAAATGAAATTAAAAATGTAATGGTCAGAAACCTCCTGTAACAGAGAAGGGAGATGTAAGAAATGGAAACCAAACTGAGAAGTAGGGATGTTTGAATGTTTTGGGAAACGACACTTGTGAAACAGAGAGGAGTAGATCTCTTAGTTCAGAGATGAGCACAAGGAGTTAGGCTACAGAATGTGGGAATGAGTGCGGCAGCTCATGAGCGTGTCTGTCAGCATCAAACGTGAAGGAGAAATGGAATGGCGTGAGAGAGGCTGTAAGAGAGAGAGAGGGCAAGAGGAGGCAGGCAGAAACAGTGTCAGAATGGTAGATGGTGGGAGAGTAGAAGAGCAAAGAAAAGAGAAAAGCTGGTCATTGAGATACATTGATATCTTGAGCTACCTTGTTAAAACATACAGGTAACTCCTGGGTTGGTCATTCAGCATCTAACTATGACAGAGACCTTAGAACAAGAAAATGATGTTTAAGAAGGCATCCTTTCCTAAATGTGTGGGGACCAAGGGTTGTTACGAATGAATTCACCAAGAGTGAATGAAGAGTTTTTGTCGCTCTGTGCGGTTCTTTCTCATCTGATCTTTCCTAGAGTGGAAAGCAGGCTTTGGGGGTTTTATTTTTTAAGTAGGCAATCTAGAACTCTGAGAGAAAAAGACAAAGTTGGAAAGTATTCTGAAAGCAAAAATTGGAAGAAGGAAGCGTTGGAGGACTGAAGGGGACGCTTGGCTGGGACAGAGTGAAGTTGGGAAGACCTGCGGAGGAATGAGAAAAGGGCCGAGATAAAACTTGGTGAAAACCGAGGGGCGGCTGGGTGGCGAGACTGGAGCCCCGGTTAAGGCCAGGAAGGTGGAGCACGCAAGTGTGAATGGCTCGGGGTCCACTCCGGGATTCGGCGGTCATTCTCACCATTGTCCCGTGGTTTTCCGCCCGTGGAAGCATTATGAAACATTTCCTCCCTCTGTGTCATTGAGCCCTCCCTCTGTTTCGATGGAAGTGCTACCCAGCTTTTTCTTAGGCACCTAAAGGTGGAGAGGCTCAGCTTTTCTCGCTTTTGTAACACGGATGCAGCCTTTTCGCTTCCTGATGGGAAGAGGAAGGAGGGGTCTGGGAAGGATGCCGACTTCCTAATTTCCCCACTGCACACTTTTCGAGGTTGAAGGAGGCGGGCTGGGAGGGAGCTGATTATTTCTCGAATGAAGAGAAAGCGCAATTCCCTCCCTTGGCTCTAGGGAACTGAGCCGCGTTCCAGATCACCTATTCCGGAAGTGTGAACCCGGGGCCCCACAGGGAAGACTCTAAAGGGGTGGATGGGAGAAGGAATGACGGTGGAAGGGGTAGGGGTGAAGGTCAAGGAATGCGCCTTTCAAAATCCAGAGCCTGGGAAGCATCCCCTGGCTGTCTCCACCCGCCCCCCACCCCCACCCCGGCAAGAGGCGTTGGGCCAACCAAGCTTTCCCCGAGAAAAGTTGGGGCTGATGAGAGAGAACGCGTGGCAGGCTAGGGAGATGCAAAGATGGGGTGGGGTATTTTTCTAGAAAGGGAAGCCCTGCCTCATCTCCCAGACTGGGGAATAGGGGGTGAGAGAGAGAGAGACCACGCAGGGACAGCTCCAGGACAGGGAAATCTTGGAGAAGGGACTCAGTTTTCCACCCCGACCTTCCCTTCTGGGAACTGCAGCCTAACGCGCGAACTGCGCTCCGGCACACGAGGGCCAGCGGGAAGGGAGGGTGGTCCTGGAAATCAGCCTGGGGAAAGCGCGGTGGAAGTGAGTACCTTCTTCCCGCTGCAGCCCCAGACTTACAAAGTGCTGGTCACAGCGCCCCTCCTGCGTCTTCCGCCCCTAGATTGACTTCCCGGTGGCGCGGAGCCAGCACTGAGGTCTTCCCCTCCCCCGCCCCAGGCCCGCGGCTCGGTCTAGCACCGACTTTAGGGGGCGGTGTCTTTGGGATGGAAAGGCGGCCAAGAGGGAGGAGGAAGGGGAGAGGAGGTGGAGACGCCTTTTCGTCCCAGGCTATAAAAGAGCGGCCTGGGGTGCCCGGTTCTTGCACTCGCTGGAAAGACCCTCCGCGCCAGGGGCCGCTCCAAAGCCAGGTCAACCAGTAGGGCCGAGAGGACAGAGCCCTACGCCGAGGGAGCAGCACCGCGGGCAAGGCGGAGGCCGAAGACGGGCTCCAGGCACCGATCCTCGCGTGGCCTGGTGCCCCCAGCCCCGGAGGCGTCCCAAGGCGCTTCTTGTCCCTGCAGCAGCCACCCCGCCAGCGCTTGCTGAGCAGTGCCACCAACTCTGCGCTAGAAGAAAAACTTCCCGCTCGAGGCAGAACTGCGGCGCCTCCTCCCAAGTGACTCCGGGAGCCCTGTCTGCGGTCGGCTCTGCCAGTACTTTCAAAGAATAATAATAATTGTTAACTTTCACCATCCAGAGAGAGGCCAGGGAGGCTCTGCACTCCTGACCCAAACAATAGCCTCCTCTCTCCGTGCGCTGCCGCGCGTGGTGCCTCCCAGAGCTCGGGTGCAGCTAGCGGTCCCCACAGGGTTCCAGAGGCCTGCGGCGGGCGGCGACATGGGGAACGCCGAGCTAGCGCGGGAGTCTCGGGGCTCGCAGTCTGCGCCAGGGCTGCTGCTGCTCGCGGCGGCCGCAGCGCTGCTGGTTGTACCCGGCGCGCACGGGCGCCCCGCGGAGGAAGACGAGGAGCTGGTGCTGCCGGCAGTGGAGCGCGGCTCCGGACACGGCACAGCGCACCTCCGCCTAGATGCCTTCGGCGGTCAGCTGAACCTGGAGCTGCAGCCGGACCGCGGCTTCCTGGCTCCCGGCTTCACGCTCCAGACCGTGGGACGCAAACCCGGGCCCGATGCGCTGCCTCCGGACCAGGTCGGCGACCTGGCGCACTGCTTCTACTCCGGCACCGTGAACGGCGACCCCAGCTCGGCTGCGGCTCTCAGCCTCTGCGAGGGCGTGCGCGGTGCCTTCTACCTGCAGGGAGAGGAGTACTTCATCCAACCCGCGCCTGCCGCCGCCACGGTACGCTTCGCCCCCGCTGCCGCCGCCGGGGAGGAGCCACCGACACAGCCTCAGTTCCATCTCCTGCGGCGGAGGCGGCGGGGCGGTGGCGGCGCCAAGTGCGGGGTTACGGACGACGAAACTCCGCTCTCGAGGGGCGCGGGGCCAGAGGGCAAGGACTCCGGGGAGCAGTGGTGGCCGAGGGACCCGGCGCCGCAGCGCGCGGGGCAGCCAACAGGTATAAGTCCCAGAAGAGTTACTCTCACTTGTCTGTCCATTCATCCCCCTCTCCCACTTTATTTGTGCCACGCGACTTAAGGGTAGACTCCAGTTTGCAGACCGGCCGGGGACCTGGTGTGGAGGAATGAGGCTTGAGGTCCCGCTAGCACACTTAATTCCGTTTGCCTGAATAATGAGTGGTCAAGACAGAACGAACAGACGAATCAATGATTTTCTGCTGACTAAGGCGAAGCGTTTGGACCAGGAAGGGAGAGTTGGTCAATCCAACTCATTCCACCTTAGTCGACTATGAGCGTGTGCAATTTCTTTCCATCCTGTTAATTTATTTTTATGATTGTGTATGTGTTCTTCGGTCACGTTGCAACTTTGCACGAGTTTTGTAACCGCTGCCTGTGCGCGCTCCCTGGGCGCAGAGGAGGGCGGGGATGGAGGGCTGAGCGATGGTGACTTCGGAATGTGCAGCCTGAACCTGCACGGCTGACCTCTGTCCCCTGCCACCTTTAAGTGGCTGACTCCCAGCGATTGGCTGGCAGTGGCAGTGGCCGGGCCCTCCTGCAGAACCTGCTTGGGAGGTCTTTGCCCAGCGTGCCCCGCCTCTCCGCGCCTGCCACCCGGCCTCCCAGTTTGCGCTCCCTCTCGCGGCCATAACTCTGCTCTCAAGCACGGTTGAATGTTAGTCACTGATGATCCTTCCCACTACACCTTCTCCCGACTCTCTCTGGTGTGTGCAGTGTTTACTGTCCAGTTCTTTTCATTCTCTCCCTTTGGTGCCTTTTTTCTTCTTTAACTTGCTCGCATGCCTTGTTTTCGAGTTCTCCACTTTCCCCGGTACATCAGCTCCTTGAAGCAGTCGTGTTGTGTGGGTACAGCCCAGTTGAGATTCCCGGGGGGCTGGGTCTCAGGAGTTCCAGGGCTCTTTTCCTAAATAGTCCATCATGGCCCTAGGCAGGAACTTATCTCCCTGGGGCAGCGGGAGTGGGGCCAAGAGGTTGCTGGGCAGAGTGGGTGGTCTTTGTGCCTGGATTTGGCAGGAGGATGCACCCCAGGGACCCCTGGAATGAGAGAGCGGAGCAGCACGGGGGTAGATTCCTTGAGGCCCGGCCCCTTGGCAGAGGCCCCAGCCCTGCCCTGGGCCTTCCACGTGGAGCCCCATGATCTCATTCAGGATTTGGGTCCCAGCCTGTGAAAGAGTGACTCAGGGCGCGCTGCCTGCTGCCCTTGCTCCAAGTTTTTACTACAGCTGGGTAGGATGATGTGCAAACTGCCTCACTCTGATTGTAGCATTTCAAAGCAGACAGCAGAAATCCTGCCCACCCAAATATATATATATATATTTTTTTTTTTAAATACCTGACCCCCTCAGAGGAGCACATGGCCCTTTTTATTTAAAGTAAAGGAGAAAATGTTAAATATAACATTTCCAGTGAAGAGAGATGCAAATATTTGTGTTATTGTTGTTCCAGGTGTATTTTTGTTTTATTTGCTTTGACTGGTCAGGCTTTCCTTATATAGTCTGGGAAGGTAACTATTCTTGGCTAGACTACACCTGAGCAAACTATCTTTCTTGTTTCCTTACAGGAAGTAGAAGCATAAGAAAGAAACGATTTGTGTCCAGCCCCCGTTATGTGGAAACCATGCTCGTGGCCGACCAGTCGATGGCCGAGTTTCATGGCAGTGGCCTGAAGCACTACCTTCTCACCTTGTTCTCGGTGGCAGCCAGGCTCTACAAACACCCCAGCATCCGGAATTCCATCAGCCTGGTGGTAGTGAAGATTCTGGTCATCTATGAGGAACAGAAGGGACCAGAAGTGACTTCCAACGCTGCCCTCACACTCCGGAACTTCTGCAACTGGCAAAAGCAGCACAATCCACCAAGTGACCGGGATGCCGAGCACTATGACACGGCGATTCTTTTCACCAGACAGGTGAGAAGATGACAGGACCAATTATGACAGGGTCCTCTTGGGAGTCAGCCTTGTAACAAATGTCTGTAAAGCGTTTCACCAATTTGGGGCACTCACATTTTTCTTTTTTTTTTACTTTGCTAGCATGATAAATCTCCTTATTTCTTCTATAGTTTTAATAGCTCAAGTTTTACAGTCCTGTTTGAATAGCATTAGGGAAAATCCTGATTCATGTCACACAGAGTACTCCTAAAAGCACAGCTCAACAACAATGAATATAGATCCTCCAAAATACATGTGAAGATACACCCTTGCCCAAAATGATCCCAAACTCCATGCTGTGTCCCTATGAATGAGGATATACCTTTGCTCCTTATAGGACTTGTGTGGGACCCAGACATGTGATACCCTTGGAATGGCCGATGTTGGCACTGTCTGTGATCCTAGCAGAAGCTGCTCCGTCATAGAAGATGATGGTTTACAAGCTGCCTTCACCACAGCCCATGAATTAGGTAAGTCGTTTTCAGAGTAAGGGTTAAGCCTGATTTATGAATTCAAACTGATAAACAATATATTAATTTGAGAGGGAGAGTCTGCAGATACTGTTGCTATTTTAGCTTCCAGGGCTCCTTAGAAACTGCAGGCAATATTTCTCTAAACTGTTCAAAACATGATCATCTTTCTTAAAATACAAAGTAAGATAGTTGGAGCTATGGACATTTGGAAGTTTGCACATTTGTTTACACCCTGTGAAAAGTAGACATTGTCTTCAAAATACTTTTTTTTTTTTTTCTGTAGAACTGTCACTTTGAGTTAGATGAATCTCTGTTGGGGGGAAGAAAAATTGCTGCAAATGACCTATATTTTAATGTGGGTTTTGGATTGCTTCTTAGGCCACGTGTTTAACATGCCACACGATGATGCTAAGCAGTGTGCCAACATCAACGGTGTCAGCCGGGATTCCCATATGATGGCGTCAATGCTTTCCAACTTGGACCACAGCCAGCCCTGGTCCCCCTGCAGTGCCTACATGATTACCTCATTTCTGGATAATGGTCATGGTAAGACGCTGCCACTACTCTTTCCAGATGGCACCCAACCCTCCATATGTGGAGCTCTAATTAAACCTGCTCTTTTGACTGTTTTTGTTCTTTTTATTTTCCCTCCTTCAAAATGACTTTCACTGCCAAGAGCATACATTTTTAGATCTCAGTTCCAGTAAAAGGCAGTGCTTCTGGCCAAGTAGCTCCCAACGTACATTAATTTCAATTTTTAGTAGTGCAGTCATTTCCTGTCATTGTTAATGCAGAAATACTCCCAATGAGGATAATATCTTAAAATCTTAATCGCTCTGGCATCTTCCCCCCAAAGCTCAAGAGCTCTCAAATCGCTTTGCTATATGTTATCTCTTAGGATAAATATTTTTCTGAAACTGATCTACCCCCTGTGTGCTTTCATAAATAAAGCAACATTTATTAATGTTGGTGGGCATTTTTCTTTGCAGGGGAATGTTTGATGGACAAGCCCCAGAGCCCCATACAGCTCCCCTCTGATCTTCCCGGGACCTTGTATGATGCCAACAGGCAGTGCCAGTTTACATTTGGGGAGGAGTCCAAACACTGCCCGGATGCAGCCAGCACATGCACGACCCTCTGGTGCACGGGCACCTCTGGCGGGCTGCTGGTGTGCCAAACCAAGCACTTCCCCTGGGCAGACGGCACCAACTGTGGAGAAGGGAAATGGTGTGTGAACGGCAAGTGTGTGAACAAGACGGACAAGAAGCATTTTGATGTGAGTTTTCTACTGCAACACATGCACCCAATTCGGAATTGAACGTAGTGATGCTAACACATCTGATGCCACGTTCAACACCGCTACCTGTCCTCTGGCTGGCAGGGCCCAAACTAGATGATTTTTATAGTTGATTCTTTGTCTCATGTTTTTCTTTTATTCCCTGACACAGTCTCTGTAGGGAATTCTAACGCTGATGATTTGTGTCCCCATTTAGACTCCTGTTCATGGAAGCTGGGGGCCATGGGGACCCTGGGGAGACTGTTCGAGAACGTGTGGTGGAGGAGTTCAGTATACAATGAGGGAATGTGATAATCCAGTCCCGAAGAACGGAGGGAAGTACTGTGAGGGCAAGCGTGTGCGCTACAGGTCATGTAACATCGAGGACTGTCCAGATAACAATGGTGAGTAGCAAGGAGGTGAAAAAGGTGTGTCCACAAAGAGGTGGCGGAGGGATGGAAATGGATAACATCATCATATCTTTCTCCTTCCAGGAAAAACCTTTAGAGAGGAACAATGTGAGGCACACAATGAGTTCTCCAAAGCCTCCTTCGGAAGCGGCCCAGCGATGGAGTGGACACCCAAGTACGCTGGAGTCTCGCCAAAGGACAGGTGCAAGCTCATCTGCCAAGCCAAAAGCATTGGCTACTTCTTCGTTCTGCAGCCCAAGGTAGTTATTTTTCCACGTATTTCCCGCCTAAACACCAAGGCCTTGGCTTGCTACCTTTTCATGCAACCTATGATGCACGTTAATTTGTATGTTAACATGTTCAGTTTCAAAGTAGAATTCCTTTCCTTCTAGATAGATACCTTGGCAACTGCCAGCTTTGAGGGCTTTTGGGTTTTGTTTTCCTTTCAGTTATGAATGAAGCTTGAACCCAGCACTTAGAATTCTTGCAATTGCTTATTATTACTTTGATAAACAAAGAAGAACCCTTTACTGCTGGTTAGATAAATTATATATTAATGTAGCAACCAACCAGCAGTTTTGGAAAATAGCCTAGGCATGGTCCCAAGTGCTTGTTACTCGGTGACTAGCAGTAGCATGTGCAGACAGACTTACTAAAATGGAAATCTGAGCATTGATACCTCTTGCACTTAAGGACATATATTGACCTAATTGAAGCACCATTTTGCTGTTTTGTTGAGGGAATACACCTGGCTGTGAAGTAGAAAATGGAATGGAATTTGGTTGTGATTGTCACGTGTCATTATCACTACAGGCTATAAAAACATTCCCCGGTTGCACATGCAACCTTTAGCAAGTGATTTATTTAGCACCTCCTATTGCCAGGTATTATTCTGGGCACTGAGGATATAGCAGTTAAAAAAAAATGATAAAAAGCTCTGCTTTCATTGACCTTAGCTAGAAATGAGATAAGTCAATAAAAAAATAATCAAGAAATGTGTCCTTTTCTCAGGTGTCTATATGTACTATGGAGAAAAAGACAAAGAGAAGGGGAGTGTGTGACGTGTATAGAGCACTATTTTATTACGATGGCCAGGAAAGCAGGGATGTAATGCCAATGAAGGAAAGTTCTGTCGTCACAGCGTCAGCTCTTCCCTCGTGAATGTCTGACACCAGATACATGTGCTTTCCTTTTCAGGTGGTAGATGGTACCCCGTGTAGCCCAGATTCCACCTCTGTCTGTGTGCAAGGACAGTGTGTAAAAGCGGGTTGTGATCGCATCATAGACTCCAAGAAGAAGTTTGATAAATGTGGCATTTGTGGAGGGAATGGATCTACGTGCAAGAAAATATCAGGATCAGTTACTAGTGCCAAGTAAGTTACAAAATGCCATACTCCCAAAGATTGTATCATTTAGATGCACCTTTTCACAGGTCTGATAAAAGTTACATTTCAGATGATAAAAGTTACATTCTCAATGATTATCCAGTAGGTTCAAGCTAAGTAATGTAATTAGCCAGCGAATGAGCCATTTTGATGTCTATGTTTCTTGCCTGCAGACCTGGATATCATGATATCGTCACGATTCCCACTGGAGCCACAAACATTGAAGTGAAACACCGGAATCAGAAGGGATCCAGAAATACTGGAAGCTTCCTTGCCATCAAAGCTGCCGATGGCACATATATCCTGAACGGTGACTTCACTTTGTCCACTTTAGAGCAAGACATCACATACAAAGGGAGTGTCCTGAGGTACAGTGGCTCCTCTGCAACCTTGGAAAGAATTCGCAGCTTTAGCCCTCTCAAAGAGCCCTTAACCTTCCAGGTCCTTACAGTGGGCAATGCCCTTCGGCCGAAAATTAAATACACCTATTTCGTGAAGAAGAAGAAGGAATCTTTCAATGCCATCCCTACTTTCTCAGAATGGGTCATTGAGGAGTGGGGGGAATGTTCCAAGTCCTGTGGACTGGGTTGGCAGAGGAGACTGGTAGAGTGCCGCGACCTCAACGGGCAGCCTGCTTCGGAGTGTGCGAAGGAAGTGAAGCCCGCCAGCAGCCGACCCTGCGCGGACCTGCCCTGCCCCCACTGGCAGCTGGGGGATTGGTCGCCATGTTCCAAGACTTGCGGGAAGGGTTACAAAAAGAGAACCTTGCAGTGTCTGTCCCATGATGGGGGGGTGTTGGCTCATGAGAGCTGCGACCCTTTAAAGAAACCTAAACATTACATAGACTTTTGCACGATCGAAGAATGCAGTTAAGCAGGGTCAGTGTTGAGGGAAAGATGAGGGAAGAAGGGCTGAGGCACTGAAACCCAGAAGGCTGAAGGGACCCAGTGTAACTTGTTGGTGATCAACAAGGTGTATCGATGAGTTCAGAGTGTAGTGGTAGGTAGAAAAGAAGTTAGGTCATCAGAATACCCGCCAGTTACAAATTTGATAGGGTAGTTACCATGGTTACTAACCTCTGAGGAAAAATATAGCATGATAAAGCCCCAGGGCGTTATTATTATTACTATTTTTCTTACATCTTGACATGCTTTTAAAATACATTATGACATGTTTTTTGTTGTTTTCTTTTAAATAGACACAATTGTCAAAATAAGTTTAACACATATTAGAATCCCTATTTCCTGGTACTGATTAAACACTTTATATCGAGGGGGGTGGGAAATGCAAAGCAGGAGAAATGTGAGATGTGTAGCTTAAGGCATGGCTTACTTTACCTCACTAACAATGGAGGGAGAAAGGAGTGCAAATGCGAGCTTGGGCCAGCACTGGTTTTGGTTGCTATGGTTTCAGAGAAGATTTATGCCACCACCCTTTCTTCCGAGAGTTAAGAATTCAAGAATTCTTTGGAGAAATGTTTAGCAACATCAAATGACTCCATCTTTACCTTTCTGTGCTGGTCTTCTGTTTTTATGTGTGAGTTCATGTTGACAAAGAAACAATCCCATGTATTTGTAAAAATGCATTAAGTCTACAAGGGGAAAAAAAGCAGCGATATAACTGGTGCTGGTAAAAACCCACGGGAGGCACCTCAAGCCCGGTGCCTCCCACCTTTCTTTCTTCCTTGTGTAAGCCTACCTTTGGAATGTGGATGTGAAGACTCTGTTTGAATCTCCAGAAAGTCAGCAAGATCACTCAAAAAGGATATAATGCCAGAACAAGAATGGGGTGTGCAGAAGCGGGTCCCCAGTGTTTGGGGACAGTGAGGTCATTTTTGTCTCGTGGTGGGGAGGCTGCTGAGGGGTAGCAGGTCCATCCCCAGCAGCTGGTCCAACAGTCATATCCTGGTGAATGTCTGTTCAGCTCTTCTACTATGAAAGAGAATGAATTTTTCCATATGTATATAGTAAAATATGTTACTATAAATTCTATGTACTTTATAAGTATTGGTTTGTGTGTTCCTTCTAAGAAGGACTATAGTATGTAATAAATGCCTATAATAACATATTTATTTTTATACATTTCTTTCTAATGATAAAGCTTTTAAGTTATATCGTGATTGTAAAAGGGCATATAAAAATAGAGTATTTATACAATATATGTTACTAGAATTAATAAAAGAACACTTTTTGAATGTGTGTGTATATTTCTTTAAGTGGGAATTTCTAGGAAGGAAATCTGAGACACAAATACTGAATTTGAAGAATGAGTATTCCCTTAAATTCTTTGGAAACAAGATTTCATTCCAATGAAATGTATTTTATGTATCCCGGATTATGTGACTGTTGTGAAGAAAGGAATCTATGGTATCTGTGGGGATACCTGGGCTTGTGACTAATGTATAATAATATATACCAGGGGTTGGCCAACTTTTTCTCTAAAGAGCCAGATGGGAAATATTTTCGGCTTTGGGGCCCATACCATCTGTCACAGCTCCCCAACGGTTGTAGCATGAAGCATGAAGCTGCTGTAGCTGTTGTAGCATGAAGATAGTCACAGGCAACACAGAAATGAAATGGACATGTTAGTGTTCTAGTGAAACTTTAACTGCAAAAACAGGTAGTGGGCCAAATGTGTCCTATGGGTGTAGTTTGCTGACCTCTGATGGGTACCACAAATCAGATGAAAAAAGGTGGGGTCCTGGAAGCATTTTGAATTTGTATCTCTTCCTGAAGGGTATCACATAACTAAAATGATGTGAAAATATTGAAGCTACTGAGTGGAAAATGATGCCTCAAAAATTACATTTAGGATAGACACGCACGGTGAGATAAACCTTTCAAATATTCCACTTGCTCTTTGGGGACCCCTCAGGTGTATCCGAGAAACCCTGGAGCACCCAGGCCACCCTGGGGACCCTTCGGTAAATCACTATATTTTAAATGCTGAACGGTACATGGTGATTTTAAATGGTGATTTCGAAAGTACAGACTGCTTCCAAAGTAACTACATTTCTCTCAGGAAATAGTTTATTTACTAGATTTGAATTATGTGGTTAACCACAGACATTTCCAACTTTACATTTTCAATCTTTTCTTTTTTACCCTCCAAAGAGTTTTCTCAAGTACTTCTATATAACACGCTCATTTCAGATTCAGATGATAATTTATAACTTGCCCTCAGAACTACTCAAAGTGTTATTCCCCTGAGCAATTGAATGTAAGATTCTCGGGAGCCAGGTGTATAGGTCAGCGAGTGGGCCAGGAAAGGGGAGAGTCATGTTAGCCTGGTTAAGTTTTTAACTACCTACTGGGCCACTGGACTGAAAAGAAAAAGTCTTCTTACACTGTGGGAACTAGTCTTGGTCCCATAGCACTCAGCTAAACACTGAACTTGGCCATGCAACTTAGCGGCTTAACATGCTCTCTGCACCAACAATCGCTATCACAATTACTTATGTGCTTTATTACTACGGCACACAGTAAGTGACATAGAAGATGCACACACACAAGAAATGCCCTTATCCTCAATGACCATACAAACTATTTGATAAAATGAGATAAGTGTGCCAAAATGATAATTGATAACCCATCACATAAAAAAGTCACTTTCAGACCTTGCCTAATTCCCTGATGAGTTGTTTTTTATCTTTCTTTCTTTTAAAAGTCTTACATTGGTTTAATGTAGTAAGCGAGGAGATAGAAGTTCAGGACACAGAAAGACAGCCAAAAGATTTCCCACCTTTCTCTATATTCTCAATGCCAAACAACTTTCTGAGCTGCCACATCTTTTTTTTTCCAGCCCTCTGTTGGTGAGATTTTCCTTTTATCAGAAAACTGTGCAGTTTAAAATACTCGATTTTGGCAGTAAAGAGAGTTTAGTTCAAAACGCACATCTGGTTCTGTGAACTTGACAGGTTACCTGCTTAACAGGGAGAAAGATTTGTGCTCACTCATTTACAGGGATAAATGATGAGCTGGCATGATGTTAAGTATTAATTAAAATACGTAATTTTCAAAGCACTCAATGGGCACTTTCTCTCCCTGATATTTCAATAACCAATACAAAAGCACAAATTTTGGATCAGAGGTTTCATGCAAAAATTGGGAAAATCGCTCCCAACCTTTGGTCCTTGTTTAATTTGTCTTCTAGAAGAGGGCACTATAGATCTTTAGGTGATTTAGGAATAAAAGATAACAGCCACAATTTGCTAATCTCATTGTTTTTCCACATGAAAATGAAATAAAAATTATTAATATAAAGGTTATGGGTGCTCGATCTATCAAGGAAATTGACCAAAGCTACCCCAGTATAAAGTGTAGTCGGTTCTGCCTTGCACATGCTTTTGTGACACGAATGAGCTCAACATGGCATTGGCAGAAATGGAAACAATAAAATCGAGAAGATGCTTTGGTTCATCAAAACGTTCCCCACGTAATAACTTCTTTATAACTTCTCTTAACAGCAGTGGAATGTAAAATATACTGACTCATGAACATGGCAAGTCACAGAGGAATACAGACGTATACAGAATGCCCGCTCACCCCACTTGTCTCCACTTAGCCTCAGTCTTGGAAATCCCTAATATGGTCTCTGTTCAATTTGCTCTCAATGCCTGCCGTAACTCAGAAGTCTGAACTTTTTCTTACGCCCTCGGCTATCAATCCCATTGCCTGTATTTAAGGGTAAATTTCTATAATTATTTGTTTGGAACTTAGTTTTGTTTTGTTTTGTTGTTGTTGTTGTTAGCTATAGTAGCTCTTTTTCTTTAGGGTTACTGTTGTCTTATATTCTACAACTCTTAAGAGAAGGCACACAGCAATTTATGTGCAGGGACGGGAAAGAGGTGGAGTGTAATTTATGCAGAATAACCCAGGAAGGCTTCTTCAGTAAGGAGGTTTGGGGGAGGAAACCAGGGGGGTGCCAGGGGACAGCTCTCTAAGGGGTGAGATTATCATAAAAAGGTGGCCACCAACTTCTTGGACAGGACAGCAAAAGGCCAGTGTGGCTGGGGCTACGAGGACAGGAGGTCAGTGGAGGACAGAGTGCTTGTTCCACAAGAGTAGGAAATATGTTTGGGTTTTGCTCTGAGTGAGAGGTGGAGCCGCGGAGGAGATGCATGGTGTGACTTAACACTTTAACCTGGAAGGGGGACCAGATTGGCCACTATTGCAATAACTGTCATGTGTGATAATGATGGGCTGAACTAGAGTGATAGGTAGACATGGAGGTCATAAAATGGGGCCAAACTCTGCAGTTCAAGATGTTGAGATTTGCAGACGGATATAGACGTGAAATGGGAAAAAAATCATGGATGAGTCCAAGGTTTTGTGTTTTTTGTCCTGTTTTTTTTTTTTGGGGGGGGGAGTATACGGCGGGAGGGTGTTCTGTGCAACATGGATGTGCACTACACTCTACTTAAAGAGCAACGGAAATTAAAAATAAAAAATTTTTACTATGTCTTGAAACCAGTTAAACCCATAACTAAATGTAAATAATTGTTGAAAATATGGTTTCAGAATTAACTGGAAATATAAAAATGGTAGCTAGAAGATATATAGTGGAAAATATTTTAATAATAATTCAAGTCTAAAACCATATATCTGTCATATTGACAATATTGTAACAGAAGGAAAGAAACTTTGTATATTATATTGAAAGTCATCAAAGGACATCATTTAATTCTTGAATTAGATAATATAAATGAACGCTACTTCTTGGAAACAAATACCCCAAAAAGTCTCTTCATGCAGACAGACCTATATATATGGGTAATATATAACCCATAAAGAAAAGAATGGAAAGCAAAAAATAAAGTGACAGATTTCCAACCACATTATCATGGCAATACATTGTTTAAACTTGCCTATTAAAAGACAAACATCTTCAGGATGTGTTTAAAAATAAAATCCAATAACATGATAAATAGAAGAGAACTATCTAAATCAAAATGACATTTCTTCAAAGAAGTCCAAAGAGTTACCAGGCAAACAGTAGGAAAAAGTAGGAATAGAATATGATATCAGCCAAAATTACAGTTAAGGTAGAAAAGCACTAAGCAAAATAAAGAATAACATTTCTTGTGGATTAAAGGTAGAATCTACAATAAAATATGTGTCCCAGATACTAGAACACCTATGTATCAATTTAAAATTGTTAAAAATACAAAGGATAATCAACAAGTAAGGATTATTCTATTTGTCTTTAAAACTCTCTCTAGGTAAGGGCCGACCAAATACATAAGAAAAAAAATGCAAAACTTTATGAAGACACAAAAGAGGATTGGAATAAAGCAAGAGACATATACATTTCTTTCACTCTAAATCGTAAACCTTTTATTTTGTCTTTAAATAATGAATAGATTTAATGAAATTCCAATCACTAGCCACTCATAAAATTTTGGAACTTGAGAACATGATTCTGAAGTTCTTTTGAAGAAATCGATTTGGTGAAGATAAAGAGCACCACACTGACCTGATTTGAAAATGCAGCATAAAGTTACAATTAGAAAAAAAGTGGCACTTTAGAATTATTGACAAGTTGTCTATGGGTGAGAAAGATAGCTCAGAATAAATCTTAGTAACCACAACCACAAAACATTAGTATATGATGAAGTCTGCAACATAAATCTGTGAGTAAAAGGGGATCGTTCCAAACATAACCTTAAATAAGAAAAGTAGAAATGTATTTGAAAAAAAATTAGAGCCTTCTTCAGACCATATACTCTCCTATCTCTGGATCTGTTTGGCTCACTATTATTTTCCCAGCTCCTAGAACTGTGCCTGTGAGGTAATATTCTTACTTAATAAATAACTCTCAAATATAGTCAAACTATTCAATCTAGATATTTCTACTCCTAAGAATCTATGCTAGATAATTAAGCAACACGGCTCCCAAAGATTTATATATGAATGTTATGTAAACCTGAATGCAACCACCAGAGGAGTCTGCTGGAAATTATCTATGACATAAAACTTGTTTCTCAGATAGCAATAATGGTGGCCAATGGCCCTGGAACTTCACTATGTGTTTTACATAAATTAACTCAGCTATTATTACAATAAAAAGATGTAAATATTAATTATTCCTGTCTTATAGATAAGGAAAAAGGCAAACAGAAGTTGAGCTGCTTGGTTGAGGTAGGACATTTAGCAAGCAGCTAAGCATGGATTCCAACTCAGGCATCCAGACCTGGGAGCCTGCACTCCCCACTTGAGAGCCCCTCCACTCGTAAGCATGAAGCCACATTATGCTACCAAGTCGTACACACCTGCACACTCATACAATGCATATACACAAAAATAAGCTAACTGGCTATTTTTTATTTTCTTCTTTGTACCTTTACGCATTTTCCACATTTTCTACCAAAACCCAACTACATCATTTTTATAATCAGAAAAAAAAGGATATTTTTAAATGATAGGAAAGTCCTAATTAGAGTAGTTTTCATTGTGTGAATTCTTTCTAACAAGTAATTTATAGACATTGTAAGCAGTTTCTGGTTTTGTTTAGTTTGCTCCCGGTAAGAACTCTGAAGCATTTTTGCAGTACCATTATCATAGGAGAAAGTCAGTTTTGTTGGTATTTGGATGGTGATGGCCATTCCAAGAATGGAGACAGAAGTCAAGATGGATGAACTGGTCAGTTTATTACTAAGTGGCTTTATATTGTAACTTCAGTATATAAGATTTTCCAAAGAGACATATACTTTATATAGCTAAAAGTACAAAAATCACATTGCCAATTCAAATCTGTTTGGGTTTTCCACCATTTTAATGTTTTTCTACCTCTCTGTCCCTATTCATCAATGAAGAGAATAAATAAAAAGTAAGTCCCTAAAAATTTAGAGTAACTGGCAATTTAATTTAAAAAAAATGTGGAGCCAGTCAAGTGGCACGTTGGTTAAGAGCTGGCTTGGGATGCCAGAGGGCCCCGGTTTGGATCCCACATATGAGGGCCAGTGACACTGCCCTCTACAG
>NW_017731713.1:646395-661350 GCF_001890085.2 Hipposideros armiger
TTCTAAACTGTTCCTTGTTTCAGAAACTAAAGCTAGGTACTGGGGTAAATGATATGTCTGGAATTTTCTTTAAATTTTCAATCATAAATACAAAAGGTGTAGATAGATGAAACTAGATCAGCAAAGCGATGATCATTGTTAAAGCTGAGAGATAGACAGAGGCTTGTTATACCTTGGCCTCTACTTCTGAGTAATTTTTTTTCTATAACAAAAAGTGAAAAAGAAAAAACTGAAAAATTAAAGAGAATTATATTTCTTTTGTCCAATTTACAAATCAATGTCAATATTTAAAGTCATTTAAGCTCTGACATGTACTAGTGTCCTTTTGTACTCTTCCACTTGTTTTTTTGAGGAGAATAAATATATTTAAAGTACACACACTTAAAAACACCAAAACACTCTCTAAAACAGTGTGATACAGAGTGCAAGAGGAAATCATGTGGTCACTGAAAGAAAGAGAAAGAGAGAGAAAAGGAGGGAGGGAGAAGAACACACTTTTTACCTGTAGCACTGTGAAAAATAAAGCATTTAAATAGCTTCTCTGTTGAATTTATCATTTTTTTCTACAGAGGCCTGATTTACATATTATCGTAGACTATTAAAAAAATTCACTATTTCATATTATAGGTCCCTAAACCTTACATTTTGCACCAAGACAGAGAAAATTATGTAGAGAGAAGGAAAATGAAAAGTCATTTTTTGCTTGCATGTATTCAGAATTCAAACTTAAGACTGAAATAAAAAAACTATCATGGCTACATGAAATATATACCAAGGGATTTAATAGATAGATAGATAGATAGATAGATAGATAGATAGATAGATAGATAGATAGATAGATATAGATACACACTTGTATATACCAGGGGTGCCAGAAAAATATATACAAGTGGACACCTTGGTCAATGTTGCTCAAGCAGTAGTTCGCCATAATCAGGAATGTCTGGACGCTGATGGTAACCACTTTGAGCACCTCTTGTAATTGCAGAAGTCAAATGTGGCTTGTATTCTTCTCTTGTTATCAGTATATATTATATATTAAGTATTACAATTTTAATACAGTTTTCCTTTTTTAAAATGTGAATATATTTTTTGGCACCTTCTGTATATGACAAAAATGATGAGTAAAGATGAAGAGAAGGGAGTTAATATGAAGACACTCAGTTCCCAAAGCTGAAGGAGGTAGGGCCATTGGTGAAACAGGGACACAGTGCTAAGCCCAGATAGAGGCCACAGTTGACAACCTTGAGTTTGAAGATGAGGGAGCTTAGCTAAAAAGATGAAATAAATGGGCCAGAATCAAAGATCTGATTTCTATCTGAAGCTCTTCACCAGATGTATTAGATTATTTGTGTTCAGAGCTTCTCTCCATTTTTCTTCTTTAAAGTGGGCTAAGAGTTTACCAGCTCTCTGCAGTATGTTCCATAAAAGCAGAGAAGTGCACAGGATAAAGAACACAGGAGCTGATCAACTGCTTGCAGTGAGGGACATTATAATATTGTTCCAGCTTTTCACTTATTTCAAGTTGGTTTACCAAGTTCTGAATGTTCCAGTACCTTTCACCTTTAAAATTTTCCCCCCAAGTTGTTAATGAGAGTAGAATCAGCAGGCTTGGCTTTCATCTTGACTCTTCTCAGAGCAAGCCAGAGGTAATGATAAAAATGGGACAGGGAGGAATCACAGGGGCATACACCACCCACCAGCTTGATAAACACATTCTGAATAAGTGGAGGTTGGCTGGAGGCCTTCATCGCAAACAATAAAGAGGCAAAATCTCAAATGCTAAATCTCCAAGTCTTTGAGCAGGATCCTTTGCTCTTAAAGATCCATGCCGATGCTATCTAGCTATCAAAGTACAAGATATTCTAGAATTTTCTTTATAATATTAGGATGATTTCTTTTAGGAGTGGGGTATTTGTTAAACCCTGTGTTTTTTTAATCAAAATACTCTTACACTAATAAAAATATTCTAATATCTACATTGTTAATATCCTATAGGTAATTAGTAATGATAGTAGAATTTCCTTGTATGGACCTTCAATGAGACTTTCGATTGGCGCTCCAAATTTAAGACACAGCTATGCAAGATTACTAACAAAATCACAGAATATCCCACTTATCTTTGGTCTGTGCTCTCCCTTTTTTCTTTCTTGAAACAAAGGCCATTAGTATTTCCACCAAAGGTCATAGTGGCTTTGCATTTTTTTTTTCCTTTAACAACCATGTGCATGTGACACACTGAAAATATTAAAATGTAAACAAAGTTGAATACCTGGAAAAGCTTTTGATCCCATGCAGTCATAAACATGTCTAAAAACCTCACTTTGAACTAGACTAATATTGCAGGCACAGTTGAAACACAGTGATGCTCAGTTCTTAGCATGACTGGAAGAAGGCAAAAAGTTCAACTTCACAAAAGTATTTTAAAAATATAGGAGCAGGCCACAACTAGAGACCTGAACATTCCTTTCTCTCAGAGATTTTGCCATCCACAACTGTGGGACTTTTGGGGGGAAAATACCATACCATTAATTCTTTCTAACATTTCTGACTTAAGTTATTAATAACCACAAAAAAGATACAATCTAAAATGTGAGGTTTTGCTAAATACAGAGCATCAATAACNAAAAAAAAAAAATGTGTACCTAGCAACCAGAGGCAATCCAGTATAATCAAACTCATAGATTCCTATCAGGCACAAAATCCACATAAGTTGTGTGTCTATGTGTGTGAGTTTCATTGTGTTATTAAGACCTGTAGCTCCACAGCTGACTAGGGTGCAAAAGTAGCCTAATATCAGCACCGAGGAAAAAGTGAGTTCAAGCTCCACACTGAAATTCTCAGCTGTCCAAGATGATCTATGGACCAAAAGGATTCACCAAAAGCTAAGAGCAAGAGAATAAACTACAATTTCCCTCGTAGATGAATGAGGTCTGACAATTACGTTTGTGAACTTGTTGCAATGATGTTGCTAAACTTTTTATTTTTGATATCAGAGGGATTATTCATGATGAATTTGTACCAAGTGGACAAACAGTTCACCAACTTTACTATTTGGAAGTGCTGAAAAGGCTGCATGAAAAAAATATGACGACCTGAACTTTTTGCCAACAATTCGTGGCTCTTGAATCACAACAATGCACCAGCTCACACGGCACTGTCTGTGAGGGAGTTTTTAGCCAGGAAACAAATAACTGTATTGGAACACCCGCCCTACTTACCTAATCTGGCCCCCAATGACTTCTTTTTTTACCCAAAGATAAAGGAAATATTGAAAGGAAGACATTTTGATGACATTCAGGACATCAAAGGTAATATGATGACAACTCTGGTGGCCATTCCAGAAAAAGAGCTCCAAAACTGCTTTGAAGGGTGGACTAGGCGCTGGCATCAGTGCATAGCTCCCCAAGGAGCTTCAAAGGTGACCATAGTGATATTCAGCAATAAGGTATGTAGCACTTTTCCTAGGATGAGCTCGCGAACTTCATTGTCCGACCTTGTATGTATAAAAAATAAAGCCAAGATATGAGGATGATATTCCTCTGTATTACAGAAGCTTTGTGAAAATAACTGTGGAAATTGCCTAGTCTGTTCTTTTCAGTTATTCTCAGTTTCCTTATGAAAACTGTCAGAGGATGAGAGAATGTTTTCCCTTACCAGCAGGAGAAAAGAATATCCAATAAGCACTAATCTAGTAACATATTAAGATGGAATAGAGGCCAATTCATGCAGTAGTGTGTATCACATTGAGTAGGCTTCTCAGTGGAAAGGTCCTATCATCTCATCACCAGGGTAGATATTTCTAAACTGTTCCTTGTTTCAGAAACTAAAGCTAGGTACTGGGGTAAATGATATGTCTGGAATTTTCTTTAAATTTTCAATCATAAATACAAAATTCTTTCTAACATTTCTGACTTAAGTTATTAATAACCACAAAAAAGATACAATCTAAAATGTGAGGTTTTGCTAAATACAGAGCATCAATAACAATGAAGTTGTTTGTCTTTAGATTACTGGATATTACACTTATTTATATCCAAAACCCAAAGCAGACAGGAAACGAATACTGTTAAATCAAATGTGTACTTTTAAGTAACACTTTGACAGAAACTTCTGTAGAATCAAATTGTCAACCCCAAAGGTTTTATGTAGCAAGAAAAGTCCAATATATTTCAACAACATATGTGTAAGAAAAGCATCACTTGTTAAGAAGATAAAATCAATTCTTGGCAATATATTTGGCTTTAATCACTTTGAGTAAATAATAAAATGGCTTCATGCACTCTGACAGTCCCTGAAATATAATTATACATCTTTTAGAAACATAGGCTCAAGAAACAAAACAAAAGGAAAAACCCAACAATATTTTCTTAATAGAATTATAATCAAGAAGATAAATCTGCTGGGTAAACAATTAGCTCATCATCCTGCTGATAACTAAAATATGGGCAAGAATCAGTATCACTGAACCTCTATTTTGTGCAAAACACTATCCTAAAAACTGAAAGGAGCCCACATGAGAGGGAAAAAAAGATAAAAGAATGGAAGAGAAGAAGGGCGAGAGGGAGAGAGGGAGGGAGGAAGAAAGGCAATCTTGCCTTCGGTGTTACAATACAGCTGGAGAAATAAAATGCATAGACATGAAAAGTTAATTAATAATAAAGGAAGCGAGTCCAGGGAGTTGTGTGCATGCATATGTCAACTCAGCTCAGAAATAAAAAAGAAAGAGGTCACTGCAGGTCAAGGAAGATTTTAGGGACAGAGCGGGGACAGTAAGCACAGCACTTCAGGTTGAATGGAATTAAAATAGGCAGGGGGCATTGACTTAGTTCCAGCCACTGTAACAAAGTACCAGACATGGTACTGTCTTATAAACAACAGAAATGTATTTCTCACAGCTCTGGAGGCTGGAAATCTGACATCAGGGTGCCAACATGGTAGGTTCTGGTGAGAGCTCACTTCCTGGCTGCAAACTGCCATCTTCTCATTGTATCCCCACGTGGCAGACAGAGGGCACGAGAGCTCTCTGGGGCCCTTTATAAGGCCACCTATCCCAGTTATGGGGCTCCATTCTCATGACCTAATCACTTGCCAAAGCCACCACCTCTTAGTACTATCACATCGGGAGTTAGGATTTCAACATATGAATGTTGAAGAGACACAAACATTCAGTCCAGTGCAGACATATCCAGAGATTAGAAAAGGTGTGGCAGTCACCAAAGTAGTTAAGCCACGTGACCTGCTAGTCCCCAGCTCCTCGTAATGGCAAGTGAATGCGGAGATGACACCACCAGCTGGATTGGAAGAGTGAGGACCCGGGAACGCTTCCAGCACAGAGAGAAGAATAAAGAATGTGTGTGCTCTTACAGAAAGATCTTCCTGCCGTGTTGCTTTATCCCAATTCACTGAACTACTTCATTTTCTAAAAAGTTGTCTGGAAAAATTATTGAATATTTGAATATTATAAAAAAAAATCAATCCTAGCTACAGAGGCAAGTAATGTGACCTTTAACTTACATATGCCCAAACTCACATATTTAAACTGACACCTCTCTCTCTCCCAAGTCTAGTCACTTTAGACGGTGAGTCAGGAGCCCAGAAGAGCCACTACTCCAAGGCCTGGAACTGTCCTCAGAACTAATTCAGAGATGCAACCTGTCCCATTGCCTCCCAGCCATGTTTCATTTTTGACCAAAAATGGCATCACCCAGCGTGGAGACCCACCTTAGTCATCGTACTTGGCAGCAGAGGACTTTGGTTAGATCCAAAGTAACATCCTCCTTCAAGGAGCGATGTGCCACCACAGGCGATATTCAAAGAATGGGCTGCAGGCTCCAAGGGTGATTCCAATGGAGCCAGTCCAGAAATACAAAGCCAGGGCAGCATGACTAGGAAAAGTGTGTGCGCTTCCCAAACAACAACCTTAAAAGGACCAGCAATGCTTTCCAATGTGGGCTCTGGCTTTAAAAAAAAAATTGCAGTCACAGGAGTGATCGTTTGACATAGGGGTTGGACATGTAAAATCTGGAATCCTCCTGCTTGGGTTTGAACCCTAGGTCTTCCATGGAGTCACCTGACCTTTAATTTGCCTCAATTTTCTGAGTATAAAATGGAGCAATGATAAGGATAACTTACTTTATACAGTTGGTATAAGGACCCAATTCTGTAATACCTGCAAAGTGTTCAATCCAGGCCCTGGCACATAGTAAATGGTACCACTACTCACGTGGTGGCCAATGGGAAGGTAACAGTTATAGCAGGGGACAGTATTTTCAAGGAAAGGTCATATGGAGGCAGTGGAGTACTTAATGCTATCCGTACTCTGTCCTGTTAACACAGACCTTTGACACCGATCCTATTACTAGTTACCTGCAACTCTTTCTGCCTTGACTGACTGCAGAGTTCTCCTCAAGGAACAACTGCACTTCTGGACTATGCTTTCCATACTGACTGGTGTGTTTCAACTTGACACCAAAATCTGTGTCATCAAATGTGTCTTGGGTCCTACCAAATAAGAATCTAAATATGTGAGCAGAGAGGGTATAAGTAGAGAATACATAACATTTATGCATATCGCTGTATCTGCACTAACAGGAGATGGGGCTAGTTTATGATCATAATAGTATGTCTGACTAACGCCACAAAGAACCCAGAGTCCCTTAGATCCATGCATAAACTCATCTTTTTTTCCCTTTAAAACCTAGTGTTCATGGAAGCTCTTCATAGTAAACCCACAATTTCCTCAAAAGTCTTATTTCAGAAAGAAAGAACCATACTTGTAGACACTAACTAGGTTGCTTTGTCTGCCATTACAGCTTTCTAGCATGAAGATGTTTTCATGCTATCATGTAGCATGCCGAAAACCAACATTTGTTCAGTCCTTTCTGCTTGCAGTGAACAGGTGTGAACTCCTGGATCTTTTACTAATTAAGTATGTGACCTTGCGCAAGCTTAATTTTTCTAGGTCTCTTATTTTTTCAACAAGGTAAGACCATTGTATTATCTTTGTGCTCTAAGATCCTCTTCTTTTTTCATATCTCATGTCACTGCGTGAACAACTTGGAAAGCCGAAAGCCACACATAATTAATTATATCCTGATATTGAACTTCAACTCACAAAGATGCACACAGAGGCAGATATCATCGTGATGGCCCAAGGCAATTTCCTTAAAACATAAAAAAAAAAAAATGTCCCCCTATTATAATGTCATTTTAATGTTTACTAAAGAAGAAATATCAGACTTGGTTTAAATGACCTTTACTTAGCACAGAATTGCCTGAAGTTTTTCATTTTCAACTACATATATCATTTTTCACGTGCCACGCCCTCCAGCAGGCACGCATTTCCCATAAAACGTGCTCATGTGGATTTTAGGCTCGTTTGCTGTCTCTCTATAAGTAGATTTTATGTTTCTTAATAATAAAACCACATTTTTTACTTTTAGAACTACCCCTCCTGTCGAGTTCCTAGACTTGTAGTGCACACATAGTAGAAACTCAGTAAAAGTTTACTCATTGACAAACATAAGGGCTTCCTGCAAGGGCAGCCATGGCTTTGAACATTTCATTACCATTGTACCTAACGTAGCTTTGCAGGGGCACCTGCACGCTTGCAGTTTCTGCAGTGGACACATCTGTGGTTCTACATCTCTTTCCCTTCTTTGGAAGTTTCACATAACTTAACCTCTTTTGAGTTTCAGCTCCCACTTTTGTAAAATGAAGACCCTCCTTCTGGATTGTTCTAAAGTAAATGTGATACTCTATGCAAAGCTTTGGGCCTACCAGAGAAATAATGCTGATCTTACTGATATTAATATCTGGAGCACATGGCCCCCAATCCCGCCCTCACTTACAGACACAACAGCTCAGTTACTTTAGAAGGTTTCTCAGTAATAAAAACTGATCTGAATTAAGTTGGCCTTCAGAAGCTTCTAGAAACTGACACGTTGATCAGCTCCAACAAAAGCATAGACGCACTAGGGTCATTCATATCCTGGAGGGCGCTGCGGTAGCAATAAGCGATATGAGTGGTGAATTCTATTATAGAGGACAAATCTACTCTTCCAAATATGTTTTTCACGTCTTAAAAATTAGTTTCAGGTGTACAAAACAACATAGTGATTAGACATTTATATACCTCACAAAATGATAACCCCAATAAATCTAGTACCCATCTGACACCATACGTGGTTATTACAATATTATTGACTATATTCCCTGTGCTGTACTTTACATCCCATGATTATGTTTTTAATTATAGTTGGCATTCAATATTATTTTATATTAGTTTCAGGTGTACAGTGTAGTGATTAGACATTTATATAATTTATGAAGTGATCCCCCTGATAAGTCTAGTACCCTTTTCCAAGTATTGAATTAAGAGTACATTTTTTTTAACTGTGAAACTTAACCAATTCTCAACTTCATGAACATCCTTTGAGAAATTTTATTTTCATTATAATTGAGACAATTTTGATGGTGGTGATGGCTAAGGTCCTGAACTACTACTTACACTGTTTAAGTGCTTGAAATAAAAATTCCGCATCTCTTCTTTCCTTGGTTCACATTTCAAAATAAATTATAAATATCACACACTTTTCACCAATCGCTAATGACAGAAAGTCAGAGCTTCTAGAAATATCAAATCATAATCACAAGAAAGAGTGAGACTGTGGGTGCTTCATTTTTAAAATTCACTAGAAATGACAAAAAATATATATTTCTCATATATTATGATATTTTTCACATAAAGAAAAACATTGTTATCTCTTTTTGTTCATGTACACAAAGAGTATTGTGACTTTTTAAAAATATTTTTTTAAATGATGGCTTTTATTGTAAGGAGAAATGTACAATGAAATTTTAAACATTGGAAGAAGGTACTAGAACTTGTTTTTACTTATAATGGATTCTAAAAAGTACTGTTATTCCTACGGTGATTGTTCTTTTCAGCAATATTTTGCTTACAGTGTATGCACAATAGTAGTATCTTAGCATTCCCTGAAAAACACAAAACAAACTGAGACCTCTAGTGGAGGTACTTGGGAACAGTTCCACGGACTGCCTTCTTTTTGGCCTCATCGCACAGTAGTAACAAATTCTCCCCTAAAAAATGTAGGGGTTTCAAATAACTTTTAAAACCTGCGTATTGACCTCTTCAACAGTTAGCAACTTTGTCCTACAGTTTTAGAATAAATACTTAATAATGAAAATAAATATGTATAAAATTTGAAAAACCAGTTGTGACTGTAAATGCTTTATGGAATTTAACATACAGTTTGGAAACTTAAAACATCATTTGGGTGGAAAGCTGTTTTATTCCCTAGTGAAATGACTAACTGTGATTTTGTACCCTGGGGATGAAATGCACGCTGGGAGCCTAGAATCCTGTAAGATGATGCAGAGACTAAAAATACTTGACATTTATAATTGTTTAACATTCTGAGACAGGAAAGCCATGTTGAAGCGCTGTACCACTCTCCTAAGCCCAAACAAAATAATAAACACTGCAATGTGCTCCCTGAAATATGAGGCCACCTTGAAAAGGAGAAATGACTAAAGGAAGATTCTACAAAATAATAATGGGACTGTGAACTGAACCTAAACATCTAAACAGATTTAAACAGCTGCACATGAGGTATTTGCAGAAATACTTAGATCATACATTTTTCCATGTACTTTAATTTATGGTTTTATTTATTTGCATTGTAGAACAAAAACCAGATTGAGTCTGTAAAGAGGATCCCTAAGGTATCGTTTATAGATTACTCTGGTTGGAGGTTGTCCAAAAGGACATGAGATTATTCAGTTTAGTAAACACTATTCAAATGAAACAGTTCTGAATTCAAGTAGAAAAAATAAAATGCTCCAAAGATAAGGATTTGACATGATCATGAAAATGTCAGTACAGTAATTCAAAATGAAAAAATGTTGTTCCCGAAGTCATACATAAACAGAGTCAAAAACTAACTAGCTAACTTACCTGACACACGTATATTTACAGCAAAACCCAAGGTAAAGTTCAGAAATACACGGGATTGATTGCACACTCAGCAGGGTCTCAGTATGTTTTACTTTATTCTTTTGAAAATATTTTCTAAAAAAAGAAAATATTTTCTAAATTATATCTCGGTGTAGAGCTTTTAATTTACTTTTGAAGGAAAGGTGAGGATGATAAAAGAGGGAATTTCTCCACACCAACAATCTCCTTTGAGAATTCAACTTCACATAAAATTACTAAATAGCAACGAAACGCAGTATATGCTCTGTGACCAGCAGTAGGAGTTACCAGTAAAATGAGCCATAGAGTGAGCATAGAGTAATATAGGCTGGGATGCTTGAGAAAGGCTTTGGAGAAAAAAGAATTTGAACTATGCCCTAAACAATGGGTGGGATTGGGATGGGCTAAGAATGGAATTCCTAGAGCTATGACAGGAACTGAAGCAAAATCTTAGAGGTAGAAATGAGCTTAGAACAAGAGTTTCTCTTTAGGAAAATCATGGAGATAAAAGGTAAAAAATGGTCCATTAAACTATTTTGGACTTGGGCTAGAATGGAAATAGTAACTGTAAGCCATAACGACTCCATGAAAACATGATGGATACCATTGGAGGTATGCTGACACCAGGAAAGAACTCAGTATTAGCTTAAGGCTTCCGAGTCCTCATATCAGTATTAGCTGAACACTGACTTTTCTATGAGTGCTATAATAAGTGGTATTTGTAGGATATTCAGAAAACTAAATCTCGACCCAAGCTTTAAGGAAAATGCAATTCAATTGTCAAGATAAAATACGTGCTAAAAATATTTGGAAACACATACAAATAACTTATGAATAATATGAAACCTGATGAATGGCTAAGGTAAAACAGAGGCTAGGAAATGATGAACCAATGAAGTTTCAGAATTTAAGCCTTCTATAAACCCATCCCTATTTTAAAGGAAGTGCATTATTATGATGGTAAATTTTATGTCTCAAGTTGGCAAAGCCACAGTTCTCAGCTATTCGGCCAAACATGCTTGGATGTTGCTGTGAAGGTATGTTTTACATGAGATTTACATTTGCATCCATAGACTTGGTAACGCAGATTACTCTTCATAGTGTGGGTGGGCCTCGTACAATCAGTTGAAGGCCGTAAGAAAAAGACTGACCTCTCCCAAGGAAGAAAGAAGTCTGCCTATAGTCTGTCCTCAGACTCAAACTGCATTGTCAACTCTTTCTTGGGCCTCCAGCCTGTTGACCAACCCTGAAGATGTTGGATTTGCCATCTTCCACAATCACATGAGCTAATTCCTGACGATAAATTTCTGTCTCTGTCTCTCTCTCTTTACACAAGCACCCACACACCCTATTGGTTCTGTTTCTCTGAAGAACCATGGTTAATACAATTACAAACTAGGTTGCTAGAGGGAGTGTTGTGACAAATGAAAGCAGCAAGCAAATTCGGGCATGTGGAGAAAAACTGCATCAGATGTTTGGGTGTGTTTTGGTGGGCTCTTATGTTTTGTTTTGTTTTTTTCTTCCTTTCTTGGAAATGAAAATTTGTTTCAAAGCATGGACAGAAATGAAATGAATTAGAGGTGGAAACCAGTGAGAAAATGGTCTTTGACTCTAATTCAGGTAGTGGTGCATTGGTCTAGAGCAGCGGTTCTCAACCTTTCACAGGGGTCAACTAAGACCATCGGAAAACACATGTTTTCGATGGTCTTAGGAACCGAGACACCGCTCCTCTATCCGTCTCCAGGCCCACATGCAGATACGCCCACATAGGAGTACCCGGCGACCCCTGTGAAAGGGTCGTTCAACCCCTAAAGGGGTAGCGACACACAGGTTGAGAACCGCTGGTCTAGAGTCATAGAATTCATGTTAAATATCAACATAACATGAAAGAAATGTAGCCATCAAAAAAAAAAACTACATAATTTTTTATGGCACCAAATAATATACTCACCAGGAGGCTGCTCATCCTTCTAAGTAGCTCTTTTCCAGTATGATGGTTCCTCAAAAACTAAACATAAAATTGCCATATGATCCAGTCATTTCACTTCTGGGAATATACCCAAAATAATTGAAAGCAGGGACTCAAACAGATATTTGTACAACAGTATTCATAACATTATTCACAATAGCCAAAAAGTGGCAGCAACCCAAATGTCCACCAGTGGATAAATGAATAAACAAAATGTGGTATATACATATGATGGAATATTATTTAACCACAAAAAGGAATAAAATTTTGGTATATGCAACAACATGGATGAACCTTAGAAACACTATGCTAAGTGAAATAAACCAGGGACAAAAGGTCAAATATTGTGTGATTCTGTTTATATGTGGTACTTAGACTAGTCAAATTCATAAAACTAGAAAGTAGAATGATGGTTACTGAGGACTGGGGGAAGGAAAAATAGGGAGTTATTATTCAATGGGTACAGAGTTTTTGTTTGAGATGATGAAAAAGTTCTGGAGACGGGTGATGGTAAGGAGTGCACAACAATGTGACTATACCTAACACCACTGAATTAGATGCTTAAAAATGGCTGAAATGGTAAATTTTGTGTTGTGTAGTTTACCACAATCAAAAGTATCTCTTTTCTGGGCAGGGAAGTAAGCCTGCAAAGGGGACTAAGGAAAATTAGTAGCTATGAGAGTTTGGCAAAGACATCCTGAATTTGGGAGGAGAAAGATGATTAGACTGGGAATTATATTGGAAGGAGATAAAGAAATCTGCTGAATGTGAACTTGAGGGCCTCAAGACAATGAGAGTCTGTAAGAACTGAATGAGCCAAAATACACATTGTAGTGAGTCGCATGAGCCCCTCAGAGGATACACCCACACACCAAATCACAAAGAATCTTCAGTCTAAATATTTATTCATGTATAATAGTGTTGATGGCAAATGATCCTTCTGAATTTGCTCTTGAAGTGGTCAGATGAGTACAGTCAAAAACCATGAGCTCCAGCCTAACCCTTGTCTCCATTTCTCATTTCATGTGGATACATTTAGTATATCATTGTCATTTTTCTAATACTTTACCAGCGGAGTTTTAATTCATTAAAAAAATTCAAGATGCAAATTTTCAGAAGCGCCCGATATAGCAAGACATGTGGGTTGCTACCCACAAACCACCTAAAAATGTAGCAGCTTACAACAATACTTATTTATTCAGCTCACAAATCTGTAGTTTGAACATGGTTTCATAGAACAAGCTCTTCTCCACTCTATGAGACATCAATTAGCTGGGACAGCTGCACAGTAACCTTGGGAGCGACTTCCAAGATGGCTCATCCGTGACTGGGGATTTGATGCTGGTTACCAGCTAGGAGCTCACTTGAGTGTGTGCGGTAATTCCTCTCTACGTGGGCCTCCCGATGTGGGTCTGTCCCCGAGGTGCCTGTGCTTCCTCACAACATGGTAGTGGATTCCAAGAGCAATAACCCCAAGGGAATGCCTTTTAACATATAACCTTGAAAGTCATATTGAGTCATTTCTGCCATAGTCATGGATTTACTTAGATCAGGTTCATAGGAGAGGAGTGGCCATAAGCCCCAACCTCCCCACCCCTCAACAGGACTAGTGTCAACCTTGCACTGTAAGCAAACCATGTGACATAGGAGACGTGGTTGCAATCACTCGGGGAAAATACAATCTGCAACCATAGAAATTGTAAGGAGAAATGCAGCTAAATACAACTTTTAAAAGTTTAGTTGAGTTTAGTTCAATTTAAAATGGATATCACGCTTAAATACAGAGAGCCTGCAAAAAGCGATATTGTGAAATTGAGTTTACTTTTGGCACCTTATTAATTTACTAGTTCCTCATTCTACTCTACCCACTTCCCTTGGGGCCTCGAGCCTTCTCAGTGTTAATTCTAGAAACTGCATCATCTCTGCCCCTGAAGGTGGCTTTCTAATTATCATGGTAAAGAGTGTTGTGTTATCCTCCCTCATCTCTATCTCCCTGATAATTATCTTGCACCTCATCTTGAACCTATCAAATAATTGTTATGATGAGTTGCATCTGCTATAGAAAACTGGTGGGAAGCTTGCTCTAAATATCTTGTGAAGGAGGAATTCTAAAAGAAGATAAAATCATCACTCTCATACAAATAAAAAATGGTTATGTATCAAAGATTTTATTTAACTTATTAATTAATGAGGGAACCAAGGAGATGTTGTAACATTCAAAGAACTCAAAGCACCACACATTGATGATAGAAATGCTGAAATCAAATTACAAATGGATGCACAACTGCTCTATCTCCACAGTGTGATCAACTGCAACCCAAGGGACACAATTTGCATTTTCATTGGCAGGAACTATTTTTATTTGTATCAATTTCTGCAAATTGACTCCTATCTCTACAGACTTGTAAAATCCTGGCCAAAGATGGAGGCACATACCTCTGCAGGACCCCAGGATCCCCAAAGGCTCTTGCATTTCATTGACAGGATATTCAATAATCTCTTCTACCCATTTCAATTTCCACAATCTTCCCCAAGTCTGAAAGTATTTTCATTATTGACTTAACCCATATGGCCCATCTTGGTTTCCTAATATTTCAGTGGTTAAAATATAATAGTAAGATTATAAAATCAGATTGAAGGAGTAGAAGCAACAGGCAACAAGGTGTAAATTGGCCAATGGTTTGTTTCTGGGTCCTTTCCATTTCAACTTCCTCAATTGATATGCAGATTGACTTTCCTAACATATACATTATATTCCACCAAGACAGTACTCTAGAAAATGATGCCCACTATAGCACAGTCTAGTGTACGCAATGAGAAGAAGATGGCTACCAGAGTCAGCGGGTGATCACATTGTAAAGTATAAAAACGTTGAATCGCTCTAGTGTACACCCGAAACTAATACAACATTGTATATCAACTATACTTAAATTAGAAAAGAAGAGGTAAAAGAGGAAGAAGAAAATAATTCCAACAGATGAACTTC
>NW_017731713.1:664415-669496 GCF_001890085.2 Hipposideros armiger
GTTTAGATTCTCATATCTGGATTTAATGAGCTCAAAGTTATTTGTTGTCAGCATGGACCTTCACCAGCCGTTTTATAGTTGTGCTAGACTTGTCATCAGGTACAGTGATGCCCTGGCTTCCACTTTGCCTTCCTTCTCATCTTTGAACTCCAAGCTTTGGTTCTACTAGATAGTGCCTCAGACCAAGCAGCATTTTGTCTGCAGTTTCAAATCCAGACTTTGGGCTAGGAGGGGGAACAAGGGTATAGTTTCACTAAGTTACAAATGTCGCCTGGTGAGAGCTCCTTGGGCTGCCTTGAAGGAGGTTTTCAAAAATAAAAATGGTCTATCTAAGTAGCTCATCAAATCTCTTCTCTATGCAGAGAGGCGTAAACAGATCTAAAACTGTAAACTGTGATTTTCTGTGTAACTGAACATTCTGAGACCTGCTAGGCTCACAATTTCAAGAGTCTGAGTATACTGATGTGACAGAAGAGGTAGGGAGCTTAGGTGCAAATGTGTGTGGAACACACAGCTTGAATAGTAAAATTATTCTGACAGCCTGTAATACGGATAGGTGTGGATGGCTGCAGACACAGAGTTAAAATGAAGAAACATACACTGCACTTAGCATTGATTACCTTTGTAATAAATGCGATCCCAGCTCAACAGCCTAAACTGAATTTACCCCTTCATTCAGATAAATCAGAGGGTGCCCAGTATCTGTGGGAAGCTTGCATGAGGCTTGTGAGAGATCCCTGAGATGAAAATTCACCCACAGAGAAAAGTTAAGGCATGTGACTTTGGTCTAAGAAAACTGTCCCAAGAACTAACGAAAGGGTAAATTTGAATATGGCAGGCTCTGCTGCTTGTATAGTCTTAGGGCGGAGTCTTATGCAATTTTACTTGAGCTCTGTGGAGTGGACCAAACTAGAAACAGAGAGAACTTTTCCAACCAAAACTCTGCAACAAAGGAGGGTGGCATGACCCACGGGATGTGAAGGTGAGGAAAGGAATGCTCACCACTTCTGAGGGATGTCTTCGCCGCGTGGACTCTAGAGTGAAACAGTGGCAGTTAGCTGGGTTACAGGTTCAGATGCCGTGTGACAGCTTCTGCAGAGAAACTGCACGGCACAATCTTGCCAATGACAGCAGTGATAAGAGACAGTAGGATGTTAGTGGCACTGACACTAGCTTGTGGCACTTGCAAGAAACCTCTGATCACAGTATGAAGCCAGTGCAGGAAGAGAGAAAAAGGGACGCACATGATCGATTTCAGAACTGAGTTTGTGTGTACTCACAAGACATCCGCTGGAGACTTTCAAAAATATTTAGGAGGGACGATGAAGGTTCCTGTAGGTCGGGGATAGTACATGGGGGAGATGTCAGAGAAACACTCAAGGAGACTTACCATGGCTCATAATTTTGCCCTAAAACGTGTGTGGTCTGAGGAAACACATGTTATATCCATAAAGAGCATATGGGGCAGATACTGTGAGCTGGCTCATTCAACTCCTGTTTCAAACCCCCTCATTCCTGCTTACCAAAATGTAAGATAAAGTTCTCACGCTCGCTTGCCTCTAGGAGGTAACCAGGTAAACCTATCTGAGACTATAAGACTCACACAATTCTTCTCAAATGAGAACAGCAAAGCCTTGTGAGACGAAAGCATTGGCCCTTTCACTTGCCCTCTTCTTTCTGTCTAGGATGAGGATGTGACGGCTGGAGTTGGGAAAGGCCATGAGGTCAAATGTAGTACAAGACAGCTGAAGGAGCCTGGTTCCTCGGTGGCATCAGTGACATCTGTAAAAGCACTGGTTGTCATTTTCCGGACTTTCTTGTGTATGAGAAAACCATTTATTTATTTAAGCCACTATTTGTTTGGCTTTCTGTTCACATGTAGTCTACTGGATTCTAAATTGATATGTTTGGAACATATTCTACTATTCTAAATAAGCTGACCCTTGTTCCTTAACTGACACAATTCCAAATTTACTGTTTTCACAAAGTCACGGAATAACATGTAAAAAGAGCCTGTAACATTTGTTTGATCATCCTGTTGGTACAGAACAAAGATCAAATACTCATCAATTACTTGGGATCCCTTAAAGGGAAAGCAGTCATTTGAAAAACAGAACACCATATTTACATTTTTGCTTTTTTCCCTTCATTTTTATAGCAGGGCAGTAGAATGGGGATATACATATCCTAATATATTAAGTGATTGGCACTTGATAAATGTTAGGGTTCATCCCTTATCTAAGCTATGAAAAAGAATGAGAATCAAATCTCCATGGCTTTAGTGACATTAAATTAGAAACACCAAAAAAACAACTATTTTAATAACCAGTTGTCACATCAGGCTTACTAGTAACTTTGTACTTTCACATTCACTATACTACATTGATAATCAAAGTGATACTCNTATCAATTTCTGCAAATTGACTCCTATCTCTACAGACTTGTAAAATCCTGGCCAAAGATGGAGGCACATACCTCTGCAGGACCCCAGGATCCCCAAAGGCTCTTGCATTTCATTGACAGGATATTCAATAATCTCTTCTACCCATTTCAATTTCCACAATCTTCCCCAAGTCTGAAAGTATTTTCATTATTGACTTAACCCATATGGCCCACCTTGGTTTCCTAATATTTCAGTGGTTAAAATATAATAGTAAGATTATAAAATCAGATTGAAGGAGTAGAAGCAACAGGCAACAAGGTGTAAATTGGCCAATGGTTTGTTTCTGGGTCCTTTCCATTTCAACTTCCTCAATTGATATGCAGATTGACTTTCCTAACATATACATTATATTCCACCAAGACAGTACTCTAGAAAATGATGCCCACTATAGCACAGTCTAGTGTACGCAATGAGAAGAAGATGGCTACCAGAGTCAGCGGGTGATCACATTGTAAAGTATAAAAACGTTGAATCGCTCTAGTGTACACCCGAAACTAATACAACATTGTATATCAACTATACTTAAATTAGAAAAGAAGAGGTAAAAGAGGAAGAAGAAAATAATTCCAACAGATGAACTTCGACATGATCATTAGGACTTATGGATGATCACGCTCCCTTCTATGCTCAGAAACAAACAGGAGAACATTGTGAAACTCCCAACTCAGCTGTGCAGGACTTAAGATGAACTCCTCTGCTGAAGCCAATTGCTACAAAAACAGGAGTTCTGGGTGGTCATCCTGGCAGCGTGAAGCCTGATTCATTGAAGTGTATGGAGTATTAGAGATGACAGAGGCACAGATGACCCCTGCAAGGTTCAAATTAGAGAGACTCCAGGAGCAATAATGAATCCAAAGAGAAACTGAAGCTGCATATTATTTTGTCCAAACTCAAACTACCCTCTCAGCAGGGAACACAGCCCATCAACAAACATCTCTTCATTTTATTGGGCTTGCCACCAAACCAGATTTTCTCATTCATATCTCTGTTATGCTCAAGCTCCATGGCAGGAATTAACGTGCAGTGCTTGGCTTATTTATTTTTTATTCTTTCACTGGAAACTAAAATATTTGTATTACATTACTCATGACAATGAGAGTTCTGGTGGTAAAAACATGATCACATTCAGTCGCCAAGCTCATCAGATATAATTTTGCACGCCACGCATAAAAATCTGCTTAATGTGCTGGTGTTTGTGCTTAAGTTTCTTCACATGCTTTCCTTATTTAAAAAAATATATTTTATGCGCATAATTAGCCTTAAGATCATTAATGCAAGTAGTATCATCATATATCACAGAAAATAAAACTAAATCGTAGAAACTTTAAGTTTATTTTTCTTATCATACAGAACTGCAGTGAAAAATACTTGGGCAAAAAAAACCACATGTGCACATTACAAGGATTAGAAATAAACATTCAGGCACCAAGCCCTGATCACAATTTATATGAATAACGTGACAAGTTTAGGGCACAGCTGGGGAGATGAGACTGTCAGCCAGATGTTCTCAACACCAATTTCAAGCTTTTGCAATGGTTTGTTTGGAGATGATTTGGTTTTTCTGGTGTGTGGCTTGGGGGTTTCAATAGGAGCGGCTGTGACCTTGGACATAAAGGTAAGTGGGGATGAAAGGCAATTACTACAGCACAAAATAGCAATGAAGAATTTGCTGATTTCTCACCATACGTTGCCTTTCAAGGATGGGAGAGTGGTCTGTGAATGCCTGAAGAATGCATGTGAAGACTGACAAAAATGCTTTCATGCTGAGTATTTCACATAGAAAATTTTCTATGACCTTTTAAGCAAAGCACCATTATTAGAGGCTAGCCACTTAGGTATAAAAAAGCTACTAAATCTATATAATAAATATTTCTTGTTGACCTATCTCAAATTTTGTCACCATAGGATAAATGTACAGAAATAAAATGCTGTGTCTTTATTACTCACCCACTACATCATTGTGTGAGCAAGTGACTTTCGGCGCCTTGGATGATTCAACAGGTCAAAGAAATGCAACTCCTTCTGTGTATTTTGAATGTCAGTTTAGAAAATGAAAGTGTTTAAAAGTAAATTTGTTTTCCAAATTAAAGAAAAGTTAAAATTTAACATCTAATACAGTCAGGAAAAAAATATGAATGCAAAGTTGGTTTTTGTTTGTTTGGCTTTTGAATCAAGTGGGACTTTCGAACAGGGTTGTAGGTTGCCTCTGCTCAGATCCTAAATGGTTATGGCTAGAATGACATTGTCTTTATAACAAAACTAATGATAAATGAATTTCAGACACTTTTTTCATCCCTTAAAAGGAAACTATTGTAGTTTTCCTCTCTGTTTTTAAATCTGGGGATTAATGAATCTTTCATAAATAGATTTGGACAGGAAATGACCATCAAGAGACCATCATTTAGGTAAGTTCAAGAAAGCTTTGTTTGTGATGTAGATGATGTATTTTTCCATCCTATTTTGAATTGCCTCAAAATTAAATATTGAAAAAAATGTGATAGAAGCTTCTAGTCAAAAGAAGGAATTTTAACCAAGTTCTATTAGAATTCTGCAGTAACCATGCAAAGTAAGAATGTTTTCTACTACCAAATCAGGAATCGATGACCCATCCAAAGGCATAAAAAAAGCCCTTTGATGA
>NW_017731713.1:674831-679175 GCF_001890085.2 Hipposideros armiger
AGAAGAATCTTCATACTTAATGCCTGCATACCCACAAACCTCTAGCCCAGTTTCCCATAAAAATATGCCTTTGACCCACAGGCTTATGTGATTAGATCTTTGTGGTACACAAAATCTGGCTGATTGGTAACCGATTCAAATTTCAATTTTCATTCTAACGATTAGTGTGTCTATTTGGGGAAAAATAAGGTACCTGAACAATTAAAATCTATAGAATAGTCACCAAATAAATACTCATCAGTATATATCCACCACATGGTTCTGACTTTCAATCTTGTCATGCATCCAGTGTTAACAAAGAAATTCCTATTGGAAATATCGATACTTTAGAAAATTCAGTTTGATGAGTAAATGTTGATGAGAAAATAAAATGAAATAGCAAAGACAGTGATGAAATTATCTGAAAATGTGATTACCCAAAACACATTTAAGATCCTAGTGAAATTGTGATAAAACCAAATTTGCTATGACTCCATGACACTAGCTGCCAGGGTATGAAAAGAATAAAAAGCCAGACACACACACACACACACACGCACACACATGCACATACACACACATGCACACACATAAACACATGCACATGCACACACATACATGCGCACATACACACACACTTGACGGTATTCACTCGGCTACTTAGAAATGTATTATAGATGTGGTTAAGATGTCTAAGACACGTCACTTGAAATATAATCCTTTTTCTCATTCCTTTACATAAGCCTGAAGCCCTACTGAAAGTCTATGAACTAGCATATTGATATTTCTGTTCTTTTACTACTGGGAACAATAGACACACATAATAAAGACTGGACAGTTCAGAGTAAGTTTCTTTTCGTGTCAGTTTGTGTTTTTGCTGTTTTGTTTTTTATTGTTATTGTTGTTGTTGTTATGGCCTCAGGATACATTCATTTGCTTGGTTTAAGCAAGGCTTTAACTTCAGATATTTAGCTAACCAGCATGAAATCTACAGCATACACCCAGCAAATGAAGACAGATGTGAGCGAAGGAAAAGCCCTTTCATGGTTCTCATAAAAGCTCTCAAGTTGCAGGCTGATGGTATTTTCTCCTTAAAAGGTATCAGAAGTTACAATTACAAAAGTTTGCATAGTGGGAAGTTGCATAATTCTCCCCACCAACGCCTGTAAAAAAAATCTCATGGGTTTCTTTCTCTTTTAATAATCTCTCGTTTGCCAATGCTTCAAATTTTGTTTTCTTTCTTTTTTACTATTTCTATTCAGCAGTTGAACACGTAAGAAAAAGGATTTTAAAATTTGGGGCCACTCATTTTCTTTTTTAAAGTTTTGTCACTGGGACGGAACACGTGAATGGTAATGAATTTGTGAACGGTAATGAATTTCAGCATGTCCTGATGCTGTGGTGAGCAGGACACTAAGTTAATCATGTCACTCTTTTTAATTTGAGATAATTGCATCCTTGTTTCACAGTAGTTTTCTCCCAAAGACTCTCTCTGGCTCTCAACAGATGTTGTGATGTTTGCAACTTGCTCAAATGCAGCCCTTCTCCAGGGCTCTGTCGTGAGAAAGCTACTAACGAGAAAACAGACTTTAAACAGAGCGTGGGACCCTGACCTGGCGGTGGGCTTANTAATGAATTTCAGCATGTCCTGATGCTGTGGTGAGCAGGACACTAAGTTAATCATGTCACTCTTTTTAATTTGAGATAATTGCATCCTTGTTTCACAGTAGTTTTCTCCCAAAGACTCTCTCTGGCTCTCAACAGATGTTGTGATGTTTGCAACTTGCTCAAATGCAGCCCTTCTCCAGGGCTCTGTCGTGAGAAAGCTACTAACGAGAAAACAGACTTTAAACAGAGCGTGGGACCCTGACCTGGCGGTGGGCTTATCTGGCTGTTTGCACAGATCTATTTTGTATGGAATACAAAACTACGTGATGTTGTGTAAACTTTCAAATGAGCATTTTCTCTTTCTCCATCTTCTGGAAACTTTCCAAAGGGATTAAAATGAAAGTAACATCCTGCACGACCATGTGATCCGGGAGACAGAGGGAGATGATAGTAAGGAGAGATTGCAAGTGAAGTGGACCCAGGGTTCCTTATAAAAATGAATTTATCTGAGACAGACACTCGATTCCTAATAAAACATACAGACTATAGCCCATCTTTTTATTTCCATAATCCCCAAATACTATAAAATCATGGCTATTTTACAAACTGATTATATTTAACCTCTTCAACAAGGTCACTTATAAACCAAATCCTGGTTTGATAACTAATGGTCATTTAACTTCCCCTGTTCCTGATCCCACCAGCCTCTGAAATAAGAAGGAGTGAACAGACAAAGATATGCCTTTTGCTCCTGTCCTGCTCAGGAAATGCAAATACACGGAGCTGGGTGTAAGGAGGGGGGTGTGATGAGCAACAGGACAAAGCTCAGCCCTGGGAAGGAGGCACAAGGGACCTCTTTTAAGTGAAGCAGCAAAAAATACTCACCAAGCCATAAATGGGCTCAGCTCACAGCCCGTGTACAATGCCTGAGCACACACACCTCCAAATTTCCACGTGGCACATCACCGGCCTTCCGCCCACTTTTAGACATCTGCAGGGTGAGCTCTTTAAGGGCCTGGGAGAAGCTCTGAAAGGGCAGTTGAGCCCCTTTCTGCCCTGAGGCCTAGAGGGGGGAAGGGCTGCCTGGAGTGGGTGGCAGCACCTTCCATATAGGACAACTATACACAAAGGGGGACAACCCGTCCTATCCCATCCTTTTCTCAGAAGCAGAGAGAAGAGTAAACAGTTAAGGCAGTGGGTCTGCAGAGCCTGGGATCAGAGCCATTCCTAAATGTGAGCACAGAGCAAACCACCCACAGCTGGCCTTGACTTACACGAATCAAGGGTATTCTCTGAAAGAAGTATTGCTTATTCCTAATGTGCAGCTTTACAGGGACGGGAGGGGCGGGGGCAGCGGAGGGAGTGGTTCTTTTTCAATCTCTGTAGAAGAATGTAATTTCATTTCCTTCTCCAACTGATTTTCTTTTGAATGTGGGAAGCATCGGTTCTTGCTTTAAATACAGCCAGTCCTCAGCTGCCCCCTTTCCGATACCTTCTCTCTGCACATGATGGATGATACTTACATAATTGGATATAGATAACTGAGAGAAGAGCACTGTCGAAAGGGCAATTTTCCAGGGTCAGGAAANCAAACCACCCACAGCTGGCCTTGACTTACACGAATCAAGGGTATTCTCTGAAAGAAGTATTGCTTATTCCTAATGTGCAGCTTTACAGGGACGGGAGGGGCGGGGGCAGCGGAGGGAGTGGTTCTTTTTCAATCTCTGTAGAAGAATGTAATTTCATTTCCTTCTCCAACTGATTTTCTTTTGAATGTGGGAAGCATCGGTTCTTGCTTTAAATACAGCCAGTCCTCAGCTGCCCCCTTTCCGATACCTTCTCTCTGCACATGATGGATGATACTTACATAATTGGATATAGATAACTGAGAGAAGAGCACTGTCGAAAGGGCAATTTTCCAGGGTCAGGAAAACAAAGGAGCCTCTGGAGATAACCTTCACGTTCTGCCGTTCTCTGTGAATTTTCCTGTGTCGCATGGTACATGGTTAAGCAGAGGTGGTTTTGCTTGTTAACAGCGTAAGAACTGAGTGGACATAGGGCATTCAGCAGGAGTGCAGTGGTGTGACCATGACTCAAAAGGTGATCCCGAGAAATTGACACCATCATTCACTCGGTCCCATGGAAAAGTTCCATGTCAAATGCAGAAACTGAGCAGGGAGATCGTTGTCGCCTCAGCCTGGAACACCCTGGAGTTGTCATGCTGAAACTTTGGTCGATCATTGGCTCCTTTTTGAGCTGGATAAAGACAATGAATCATTTCCCCGCCTGCCCCTAATGCACAGACACACAGATGTGCGTCAGATTTGCATGCACTTGCCAGGAAGCCCCCACTCCTGGAATGGCTGCGCAGGACCTAGGTTAAGAACCTTCTCTTGAGAGGCCTTCCAAAAGCCTCTTCGAGGATGTTTATAATGGTTGGCCTGTGTGAGAGGGAATGATGTCATAGCTCGTAGCTTCGGAAGCTTGTCAGAAGTGGAGATTTCCTTTTGTGGAATGGCCTTTTCGTGGTAAGCACCTGATAAATATTTGTTGAGTGATTGAAAAAAAATAAGCAAATGTGCAACACCCAAATTTTACGATTGTATGTATCCACTCTATAGCAAAGCCTACTTTAAAATAAATTGCTGTTTCATTTGGATCGTAAAAATGTCACAGGTCCATGAGACACAGGCTTGCTCACCACGGGGCCTGGCCTATATCACATAGTGTTAAGTGGAGGAATGAATGGATGGAAAC
>NW_017731713.1:680215-750408 GCF_001890085.2 Hipposideros armiger
TTTACCACCACTCCTCCCCCTTCTCTTTACAGTTTTGAGAGTATCTCTAGAGTGACATTTCAACCCCCAGGCTATGTAGTTGGAGTAAGCGGAGACCACAGAAGTCACACTATGTATGTAGACGCATATTGCAACCCTGGGAGAATTCGGAATGGGATGTATCGCCAATATTTGCTGTGCTTCCTCCCTGGAAAAGGACCTTTGTCCCCAATCGCTGGAGTCCTTTCTGAACTGCTGTGTAATTTCAGGGCTCCAGTTCTGCCAAAGGGAAGGAAAGTCCTACAACTGTCATCCCCAAGCCAGTAAATCGATGAGTGCACATCAGGGTACATTTGTGAATTTTTTCTTCTTAATATCAGGTATTGTTCCAGAGATAGACTTAGGTCAAAGAAAGGCCATCTTCTGATTAGCTTGGGGGAAGGAAAACTGTCATTTTTAAGTGTTATCACATGAAAGCATTGAACAAAATGTCAATAGACGAAAGCATTTGCAATCATGATTTGATTTCTTATTTGTGCAAACTCCAAAATCTTTTCTGACAGAGATTCATGGAGGTACTCTGAAATAAATGGAAATATATGATGTATTTATTTATATAGGAAAATGTCAAAACATTCTGTAATCTTTGACATATACCCTCGATAGATAGATGATAGATAGATAGATAGATAGATAGATAGATAGATAGATAGATAGATGAGAGATATAGATATGGGTGGAATATATTGTAGATGTTTTATTAAAAACACAATGTCCTTTATAATATAGTCTGCAAATGATTTATTTGAGTGAATAAGAGACATATGTGTTTGCTCAGAAATCGTCAATTAGCAACACCATGTGTTTCAGATTTAGAAATTAGTTTGATAAGCAGTTCTTTCAAAAGTAAAATATCAATTTCTGGATATTGCCAATCATCTCATATTAGTTTCTGTGTGTCCTAAGTTATGTCATTTTCTTTTTAAAGTTTTCCAAAGAAAGTAAAACTGACAATTTTAGAGACTGGTAATCTGAGTGAAATTAGGACTCAATCCAATAGCTTTTCTACACTCTCAAAAACAACTGCAGTCATCATAGGCCTCTCTCCTACGTAAATACAGCCTTCTGACAAGGTTTATAGCATCATGAAGAATTAGTCACAGTTCTATTTATTTATGTTCTCTTTCTAGCTATCTCTAGAGAAAGAATTCTTCTGGAAGCCTTACAACTGCTTTTTTCATAGCCCGTCTCCACCATCCCCCTCCAGCCATGTAAACTAGCATACACACGAGGACATTATTCTTAATGAGGTAAGTCAGACAAGTACAAATGCTGTATGATATCCTTTATATGTGGAATCTAAAAAAGCAAAACATGAAAATGCAGTGAGTAGAATGGTGGTGACCTGGCCCTGGGGTTGTGGGCGGTGGGGGGATAGGAGAAATATTGTTCAAGGGTACAAACTTGTAGCTAGTAGATGAATAAGTCCTAGAGATCTGATGTACAGTATAGTGAACACAGACAACAACAATGTTTTATTGTGCTAAGAGATTAGATCTTAATCATTCTTGTCAAAAAAGAAATGATAACTATGTGACATGATAGAGGTGTTAGCTAAGACTACAACAGCAATCATATCATAATATATGAATGTATCAAATCAACATGTTGTATACCTTAAACTTACACAATGTGATATGCCAAATAATTTTTTTATTTTTTTTTTATTTTTTATACATCTATACCCAACTTTGTTCCCTTCAACTACTGTGGCCTGTTTGGTCATGACACAGTCTCCACTGTTTTTATGGCTGTTTCTTCACAAAGAGGTGGCTTCCCATCTGTAATTCGGTTATGGACACTTTTTAAATGCTTAAAAAATGTTAATGACAGCTTTAAAAATAACCCCTTTTCCAACGAGACGTATTTTATATTTCCCCTAAGTCCAAGGTCCACTGTGGGGGTTGAGACGTTGGATGGAAGTCTTGGAAGAGCTCCTGCCCCTCTCGACGATGAGACACTAATGGAGAAACATACACCCCTAAGCAAGGAACAGTTCTTTTGAGGAGAAAGCCACCCTCCTGAACTGAACTTTGGGAAGATTCCTCATTGAACTCTGAGGAAGAAAGGAGATCCCCAAGTAGCTTTGCATGGCCTTATGAGATGAATCCATACCAGATAGATACACAGCCAAATTACCCTCATCTCTGGAACCCCAATTCCTCTTCCTGACCCTTCCTTAAACAATCCTAGAGATTTGACCCAGGAGACCGGTGAAAGGTCACTTCACAGTCCTTGTTTTTCTTTCCCGGCAGGAGCATCAGACACATTTAATCACTCCCTGAAAGTGTGTCTTCACTCGTCTTTCAGGAGACCCCATCCTGATATTTCTCCTATCTAATGGCTGCCCTTTCTCAGTCCCCTTTTCCTCATCTCTAAAAGTGTGTCTTTCCTCTTTTGTATCCTCACTAATTCTCTTCATGGTTTTATTCCATCTCCTGGCTTTAAATACCATCATTATGTTGAGGAGTCTCAAATGCATGTCTGCAGCTTAGAGCTCTCCCCCAAGCTTCAGACTCCTATATCCAATAACCAATTAAATACTTCCACTCAAATGTTTGAAAGCATTTCAAAGTACCTCCAAAACTAAGCTCTTTATCTCCTTCTCCCTATCATGACAACACTTACTTAAAAAAACAAACAAACAAACAAAAAACATTGTTTCCTCTATCTCAGAAAATGGCAATTCCATTTTTCATGTTTTCAGCCCAAAAATCCATGGAACCAACTTTCACTCCTCTCTTTTTCTAACACTCCACACCCAATCATCAGCAAATCCTGTGTTTTGTCTTCAAAGAATTTCCAGTCCCAACCAGGGTTACAACTTCCGTTGACATCATTCTGGTCCAAGCCGCCACTATCTTCCACCGGAATTATCGCAGTAGCCTTCCAATGTGTCTCCCTGCCTCCACTTTTGTATTTCTCCAGCCCAGTCTAGTCTCAGTTTTGAAATCAGAATGATCCTGTAAAACTATAAGTAGACCCCTGTCACTTCTTTGCTCAAAACCCTCCTTTCCAATTCATTCAGAGTAAAAGCCAAAGTCCTTACAATGTCTAACAAGGCTTTCCTGATTTGACCATCCTTCTCATTTTGTCTCTATTGTTCTCCTTATTCACTCAGCTACGGCCATAGTTACTCTTCCTACACCATGCCACGCATACTTGAACCTCGGGTCCTTTGTTCCTGTTTTTTTTTTTTTTCTTCTTTCTCCCAGGGATATCTGCATGACTAACTCCTTCATCTTCTTTAGGTTTTTGCTCATGTCATCTCAGCCATGTAAACTAACCTTCCTTCAAATTCCCTCCTCCACACAACCCCTTCTTGCTGTAGTATTATCTTTAGCACTCATTGTCATTAATACATTATGTGTATGAGCTATCTTGAATGTGAGCTCCATTAGGAATTTTTTTTTTTTTTTACTTTTTTATTTACTACCGTGCTGTATATCCCACTTTGGCCCCATTGCCTAGTCCAGTGCCTGGTCTATGGTAGGAACTTAAAAATATTTATTGAATGTAGAAAAAAATAAATGAATCATAAAAAAAGATTAGCACATACATACTATTTCTGGCTATCATGTCTGGTTTGTTCTCTCACATTTTTGCTTCTTGGCCTTGTGAACAGGCTCGGGAGGACAATGCTAAATTGTAAGGATATCCTTCTTTAAAGGTTAGATGATATCCAGACATGGATAACCAGTTTTTGTACCCTTTTCCCCAGATCCCACTATGCCCTAATGCGTTATCTTAAGACAAGGGTCCTTTTGTACCCAAAGCAAATACAGTTCCACCTTCACACACCAGCAATAGGAAAGACTGATGAGGAACACATCTTTATCTTGACTGTCTTGCCAACATAATGCTCTAACTTCTGCATTCTCACCCAACAGTGTATGTTATCTCCTTTATATATCCATTTAATCTTTTATTTTTACAGGAATTTGCAAGCTTATATCAACAGGAAACTCAACTCAACCAAGAACCAGAGTTCTTGGGTGGAGTAAGGGAAGCCGGGGATGACAAACCTGGCAGAGAAGAGATGGAAAAGCTAATGGGCATGTCAGTATAAATGGCTTGGAAATTTGATGATTAAAATGTCATTGCTTTGTAATTCAAGGAACTAATTTCAAAGTTGAGATCATCTGAGTGTTTGCATTGTAGCTTTCATTTTTCTCCAGTCTTAAAAGTTAATATGGAATAAAATCATTCCTGATGGCCAAGTAATACTTTTTATGCTCAGGCAAAATTTTTTAACAGAAAGGAATGTAAATTTGATGTCCTTGTTCTCACTAGCCCATGTCTGGAAAGTAAACTCACATTTTGATTTTATAGTGAATGGGACAATGACTGAGAGAGCTGTGTCTTAGAATATTTGGGAGAGAACAAGATCAAGAGCGAAATAAAATGGCTGTGGTTTAAGTCTACTAAGTTCTAAAATGGTTTATTATGAAGAAGTGCTACCTGAGACAAGGACCGTTTATCAAATAGGGCCTGTCTTCCATATGTGACACATATGGAAGAAATAGTGTCTGGAACTGGGGGTTTGAAGGCAAGGAATTAATCAAGTGAGCAGTAATTGCATCACATTGAAGAGGCTAAGACAAAATGAACCAAGAAAACAAGGGGTACAAACAGATCAAGAGTCTGGTGTGGGGTGGAAGGGAAATAGGAAGGAATAGAAACAAAGCAAGAATTAGCCATGAGTCCATAATTGTTAAAAGTGGGTAACAGGTACATTGAATTCACTAAATTATTTTTTGTGCATTGTATACTTTGAAATTCTCCAAAATAAACATTTAAAAAACAAGCAAAAGAGTGAGGTTTGTAAAGTAAATCTCCTCTCCCCCACCAAGTGACTGTTCATTTCTTCAAGGTACTATGCTTGTAACTTGTATTCCTCCACCAGCTGGTGGGGCTGTTAGACATGGAGGTTCCTAGTATAGTATTTTTGCTCATAATATTTCAGGGACTATAACAAACAATACATTTAACATACTATTACCCTATAAGAAACATCCAAATGAAATTTTATAATAATTAACTTCTCTCAAGTAAATAAACAATATCTTTCAACAAAACAAAAGAGAAAGAGTGGTTTTGGAGTTAACCACATAAACATTCTTTGCATCTTAAATACAAGACATAGGCGTGCAGTGATATGGACGTGTGTGAGAGTATGGTATGAAGGCACAAATATAAGAGCCGTTAGAGAAGTCCAGGATTGGAGATGTATTCTGGAGGGATCACCCTCTGTAGAGGGGTCTCTGGAGGGATGGCAAGTGAACTGTGTGGGTAAATGAGGGTGTCATGATGATGATGAAAAAGACCACCAACTCTGAGGACTGAACCTTGCATTACACCTTCCTTGAGAAAGTGGGAGAAAGAAGCAGTGACAAAAAAGCAATAAAGGGGTGGGGATGAGAGCTAGGAGGAAACCCTGAGAGCTTGGTGTCCTAGAAGAGATTTCAAAAAGAAGGGGCCAGTCTAAATCATGGACTGCTACAGAGAGGTCAAGGGCAAGTAAGATCTTGAGGGTAAGTGACAATAGCAGGAAAAAAAGTGTGTTTTCTCAGAAGCCCTGAGTCCTACTCTGATTCCCTAACACATTTTTTTAATGATTATTCCAAAATGTTTATGCTTTTCCAGTGGTCTAAATCATTCCCCTTTTATCTGCACTGCCAATTTTGGCAAGAACCATGAATTTATCTAGGGCAAACTTTTATATATAATCACTAAATCTGCTTTGAATTAAGAAGTCACTGGTAACCATATGGAATTTGCAAATACTGCTATTCCAAAACAGATTCAAGATAAATAGTCTTCAAGGAAATAGACTTAACTTGTAAAAATGAACATAGAAATAAAACTGTAACTAAAGACGGCAAAATTTTATTTTATCTTCATTGGAGTAGTTGCAATTAGTGTCATGTCACGCCATACTAAAGAATGGGATAAAAGGAAAAACAAGAAAAACATTTTGATATTTTGTTCACCATGGATTTTTGCATTAATTTTATTTTTAAAAATACTGTAGTTGAATGTTATTTATCTTGATTAATAAAGTTTTTGATGCCCCCTTAAATTTTGATCTCAAGGTGAGTGAAACACTGGTTGCGAATGTGAAAATTTGATGGTAGAAGAGAAAACGACAAAGCTACACTCAAAAACTTGCCTGGAAATATTCATAGACCCAAATAAATGAAGCTCTTCAATCCTCTTTATGGCCTTAGGTATCAACATTTATTATTATACAACCCTGTTCAACTAGCCTATAAGAGATAAAACTGGGCCCCAGAGACAAACATTTAACTGTGTAACTATAGCCTATGAGGTAATCTGTGACAAAATCCTGTGTCCAATTAGGTATAAATTACATCAGAAATTCACACTCTCAAATATCTGAATTAGGAATGCACAGAAAATCCTGCTGTTAATACTGGGATTATAGGAACAAATTCAAAAGATCACAGTCATTGTTATAAAAGAGAGACTGACTGAACTGTAAGTACCAGTAAGCAGAAGCTTTGGGAAGAAAGAAATGCTCAGATTAGACAGTGAAAGAGTCAGTTGTCTGAAAGAGCTGAAGAAAAAGATGAAAGAGAAGCACAGAGAGAGTGAGTAAATCACGTTGACGGTGGAACACCACCGTGGATTCATGAACTCCTGCTTCTGAAGTCAGGGATGTGGCCTCATAACCCCTTCCACTGTCTCTGCTTTCATATTACAATAGGCTGCCTTAACCGTTCTTGAGCTAACCTTCTCCATTTCTAGCACTCCAAATTCTACTTAAAGCTCCAAAGGCAAAGCCAGAGGGAAGATGGAAAAAAGGGACCATGGCTGAGAGAGTTATAACCTAGAAGATTTTGGCGAGAACGTGATCAAGAGAGCCAATGAGTGGTGAATCTTCCTTAGGAAGGAAGACACCTTCACATGTGCAACAGAATGGAAAATAAATCAAGCAGAAAGCCAAGGACAGTTTGAGAGCAAGAGAGAAAGGTATGAAAGAAATTACATTGGATGAAATCAGAGTCATTCATTGACACTAGGGTTGGGAAGCGCAGGTAGGGGGACCTTGGATAGATTTAAGAATATGCTGAAAATACACAAGAAATGAATAAAGTCATCAATGAGCAGCTGCCCAACACATTTTTACTGGTGATTTTTCATTGTAAGAAATTAAATTTGTCATGTACAGTTTTTGTGTTTTGAGGTCATAGCATAACCTCTCCTTTAATATGTTCATTTGTATGGTATATGGGCCTTCAAACTTTTTATCTTTCAAGAAAACCCCAAAACAGGCAGACATTTCCTTTCTTATTTTCTCTCTCCCCTTTTCCTCTAGTTCAACCTGAGGTTCTCCATTTAAACAAACCCCGAGCCAAGTTCTGCTGTCAGCAATTTCCATGTCAAACCCTCCCCCGCACGCTCATGCTCAGTTCCCCTTGCATCAAGGCTGATTTCCACAGCAATTGTGCGTAAGAAATACGAGGGCAGGAACTGACCCCTGAGTTGTCTGTGGCTGTAACTGACGGCCAAAGTTTGGCCCAAACTGAGTACATCTACTTTTAGCAGAGTAATTTGTTGATAATATCCTTCGCCAACTTGACTGCTAACGCCATGGCAACTTAGGTTAGGAACAATTATATAAATCATGGGCCAAATACAAATGTAAAACAAAATATAAACAAACGTAACTGTTCAGACCACAAGCGTTAGCAGTGGACATTAGGGGTCACGTGAAAAAAAAGCAAAAGAGATACAAAAATGAGTACGTGTAGAAGGGGATTGATTCTCAAAGAAAATAAAAAGAGGACATAATAGAGGCTTTGGGGATGAAAGGTCAAAGCGATACATAAATTCAGGCAGGCTGTATATTATCAAGTTTGCTAACAGTGTAAATAATACATTACTAACTTAAATTAGCATTCATAGGACATCAGTACATTTAAAGATAAGGAAGAACATTTATTTTCTCATGATATGACTTCATCCTAAGGAAACGACCTAAGGGGCCCACCCTTTAAAAATAAAAGGTACAAAAATTACATTTCTAGAATATTGCCTGTCAAGGGAAACCTTTATGCAAAATTACCTGTCAAATAGAATAATTCATAAGAAAATAGTGGCAAAAATCAAAACAAACTAAGATATGAGAGCTTGCCATGCAGAGACTACAATCTGCATTCATTAACATCGTGAGAGCCATACTTATCTCTTAAGGACATCATCTCATTAACCTTATACCTTATGTTTTGTTTAGTAAAAACAAGTGCATCCTAAGTAATTTATTGTTCCATTTGTTGTAGCAAAGCCAACAGAATAGTCTATTATATTCTTTAAGATTAGCTTTGTTATTTTTAGACTAAACAACACTCACATCTCAAAAAGAAATCATTTCAGTAAAACAATGGAGCAGCCAGCCAGCCATGTCTCATATTAAATCAATAACGATAAAAATATTGTGTTAGATTAAATAAGGCCTTCCATGGATGTTCTAAAATGGGAAATATTAAAACTATTTAGATTATATTAATATTATAATGCAAGCTTTTAAATGATAAAATATTGGACTTAGATATGTGATATACTTACAATATTTAATTGGGAAACTCACCCTTAAAAACAAATGTGTACTTTGTTTTCTACTAATGTTCTCCTAGTCCTGACCTTTAGTTTAATTTTTCTTCTCAATATGTGAAAGACACATGGTGTGTCTAAAGAAATCATAAGTATTTAGCTTTTTTAGTTATTATTTTGTAGAACTGTACAAACATTCTGTAAAGGAGAATTTTATAGAGAAGAGATTAGCTGTCATTATATATATGAGGTACAATCTTGGATAAAAATTACTAGGATTTTCCTGGGTTGACCCACTGGACAAAACTTGGAAGAAGGAGAGAAATTTAGTGTTCAGTCAAAGGAAGTCTTTACCAACCAAAGCGGAGGTTCTGGGAATATTCCAGAAGAGGCCAAAATTTTGAAGAGGTGATTTCTACAATAGTTTGACTTTTCAATGTTTCTTCAAACACTAGAATTCTTTGTTTTATATAACCTCTGCATTCATTAAAATAATCCATTATATTGCAAATATTGAGGTGCATTTTAGCAACTCAATTTACTACTCAAACCTTGATTGTAATTATTTGATTCTGAAACTGATATTTATAAAATCAACATAAAATTAATTCTACTTATAAGGGGAAAATTATGTGGAATTATACTTGAAAATATAGAAAAATCTCCAGTGATTTCAGATAGAACTAATGATGAAAACATTGTTATATTTTAAGTCAAGATCACATAGTGTATAGGCAAATAAAAGAAACTGAGGTTTCTTTTGAAATGAGTGGAGTCTAACTTTTGAAGAAGCTTAATTTTAATGTTGCTATAAAAGGAACTTAGAAAAACTGAACTCTGCTTACTGTTAGGCTTCCTATGTATTGATAAAGAAGTTCTAAATATAAGTACGTATTGTTTTGTGTTTAAGGTAGAATTCTGTAGCTATATTTTCCTAACAAAAATGTTCATATTGTCAAAAAAACTGACAGTAACTCCGGTGTCTGAGCTGCCTGAGTGGCTGTAAGGACACCCATAAATCATCTAAATTCATGAATTTTTCTCTTTTTTATATATATATATTTTCTTCAAATGGAAGCTGAATGTTATCACTCTAACTTCTCATAAGTCCTGGATATGGGCTATGCTGAGAAACTGGAAGGGTCTGATTTAAGCTGCTCATTTTGTAAATTAGGAAACAGAAATCTCAAAGGCTGAGGCAATTTTCCAAACAGTTTTAAAATATGTGTTCCTTTAGGATTACAAATCAAATGTTCTAGAAGTTGGAGAAAAAATATCCTGTGTAGACAAGGACAAAATCTCTACAAAAGACACCTGATGGACACACTGAGGCTTAGAGCAGCATACCAACAACGATCACACCCCATCGTTCTCCAAGGGAGCTTCCAAACGCTCGTCCCACTAACGGTTCTTGTCTGGCAATTATTTTTTGAGAGTGCACCTTAAAATTGTCTCCAAATTTCTATGATTGATGAGAGATACCAAGCATATCACATAGCTGAGGTATCTGCACTCCACATTGGACTTTCTTAATACAGAAGGTTCCATCTAGAAAGTTGAGTTTATTTATGTTTGCTTTCTGATTTGTGAATTTGTTATCTGAATGTATGCAGATAAATTTTTTTTTCAGGATTCTTCTCTCAAGCAAAAATTCCAAGTTCTAAGCCCTGAAGGTGGGATGTGGCAGAAGTGAGGGACTGGCACAGGAAGCAGTTACAGAAAGTATAGGGTTGAAAATAGTCACTATTAAGTGCAAAGGAAAGAAACAGGCTAGCAACTTCTAATTTGTATTCTTCACAGTTCCAATGTGGAAAAGCACGTTTAATTTTTTGGCAAAAGTCCAAAAAGAGAAGGACTTTGGAAAAAGATAGAATTGGCGGGACACAACAATCTCAAGGACACAAACCATCTCAAGGAAAGGAGAAAGGGGAAGAATAGATGAGAACAATACAAATAGTAAAAAGACGGATGTGGTGTGGAGAGCCCTGACCTCAATCTGAAGATTCCTTTCTGGTTTCTTGCTGGTGATGTAGAGGAGTTTGGGTAAGATTAAGAAAAGGTTTTGGGTGCAGTAACTCATTTGTCAACGGGCTACTCATTCTGCACGAATTATGTTTATACTATTGTACATATATTTTCTTGGCCGGGACACCAGTTTTGGCTTGGCGAGAATGTCTGCTTCTTCCTAGTTTCTGCCTCCCTTCTTAACTAGAGGACCTGTCTAGAATTGTTACTGGCTCTATGGTGTGACGCAGATTCCACCTGGCCTCTGCCACTGAAAGGCGATTCCAAGGAGGTGTGCTCATCCCATCAGTTTGGGTTTAGTTTGAGAGGCAGGATAGTGCTGTGAAGGGGAGGAAATGATTTGGAGCCATGAGGCTGATGTTTAAGTGGTTACATTACATAGACTCTGTGTTAACGTGGACAGGTCACCCAACCTATATTCTCAGTTTCCTAATCTGTAACAAGGAGAAAATGAAAGTACTCCAACGATTTATTAAATTAACACTTGTACTATGCTCACTACAGTGCTTGAATTATAACATGTTTAAAATACATGCTAGTTAATAGCCTTATATTCTCAAAGTGCGATGAAGGTCTTACTTTCTCTTCCTGGATTGTCACACATGCCTGGGTCCATGACCCTACTAATGTTCCATCATGTGCCCAGTACACTAGATCTTCCTTTAACAGTGGCTCTGAGTCTTGGGTGTTCTGTAGGGTAGGAAATTGATGCATTTCAAAATCAAAGTTTCTTCTTGGGGGTTACTGTTCCTTCCAGGGATCTGAACTAGAAGAAAGGTTTGCCAAACAGCAAACAAACAGAGAAACGAAACACAGTTTCCAGATGCTCTTTACCTTTCTCTCATCTCCATAAAAGGACATTTTAGCTTTCCATAATGTCTTTGTAAGACCAGTGTTTGATGGGTAGGGGTTCAAATAATGGCTAACCCACCCATAATTTTTCCAACTGAATCAAAATGTACTTTCCTCTACTCAGGTCTCCCAACTACCCAACTCCTAGGATAAAACATGGCAAATATAATTAAGAAACAAAGGAGGAAACCATAATATTGGGTTGTCGGAAAAGTCATGACGCATTTTTGCAACAAAAAAACAGAAAAAATATGTCATGGCTTTTCTGACAACCCAATAGCATATGCCTATAATGCTTCAGATAAAATTCCATTGAATAAAGCTAAGTTCATCGCCAAGTAAGGGTGTATGTTCTTAATATTTATTAAAATCATTTTAAGAAAGTCTCCATGATTCATTTTGGAATCTTTTCTTAGGCATTTTTTCTGACAGGACCAGTCTTCTTACAGACTGCCTTGAAAAGGAAGTTTTCGGAGCAGTGTTTTCTATAAATTCTCTTCAAAATTTTCCTATGAAGAAAATTCCCTAAGACATTGTTCCTATGAAGAAAATCATAACCTGCCTGCCAAGAATCATCATTTTGGGAAAAAAATAAGAAAACCTTAGCAACAATCTTCTTCTATGTCTTAGAATCTGAGGAAACTTTCCAGTCAGTATAACATATTTCAGGGGCTTCATTCTAGTAAAGGCACATGATTAAAGTATTAAATAATATTATTTTGAAGACTATAAAGTCATGTTGGGAGTAACATCTTTTTTTTTTTAAGTTTAGAAGTCTCCAAATACAATCTAAATGTGTGTGTGCATGTGTGTGTTGTGTGTGTGCATACACATCTATGTGTTGGCATTTGATACATGCCTAAGTATACTATTTAAAATCCGTCAGACAGAACTTCAGTCAGACAGAACTGAATTCCAGGACCGACCCTGCTACTCATTATCAGTATGTCCTCGATTAAGCCACTCAGCTCTGTAAATCTTAGCTTTCTCATCTGCAAAATGGTACGCTAAGCAAGGTTTGTTGATTTTGTTTGATAGACCTAATAAAATATATATAAAGTCTTCTATGGAATGCCTTTCCTAGAAGTGTTCAAAGGTAAGCTAGCTGTTTATTTATTTTTAAATAATTTACTTCAAAGAGCAACAGAAAAATGCCTTCCTTGGACAATGTTAACAAAGAATATTGTGTAAAAAAAAGTCATTAGATGAGAAAATTTTTATTTCACCCTTTAAACTTATTAAAGTTTTAACTGAGAACAGACCAGTTTTGATTAAATACAAATGTCTTTTCCATTGTGTGCCTTTACTTTGGACATTAAATTATACATTTATGGCATTTGGGGAAAGCACAAAAGCCTTTCTATCAAAAATTCACCCCCAAATCTCAGCCTTTAAGAATATCATATGCACTTCTTTATTGAAAAGAATGGTGCTCTATTTAAAATCACTCTATCGGGCATGAAATTGTTGAATTAGCTTGAAAAGCCAGGCCAAATGAATGTGGGTAGAAGGTAATCAGAGAGAGCAGCTCGTTAGCTCATGAGAAAGAGCAGTTCGTGTTGTCATGTCTGGGCCGAGGCAAAGTTGGTCAGATTGTCCTGCCAAGGAAATGTCGTGGAGGAGGAATTATATTGTCCGGGAAAGAGTCCTGAGAGGAATGTTCCTTTAAAGACCATGCTAAATCTGCTATTTTGGGTACTAAGACTGTATCCCACTAAAAAGAAACTGTTACAGCTGTGACATTTTCCCAATAAAAGCCATAAAGATCTCCCACTAGTGACATGCTCTGGTTCAATCATAGCTAGCCTGAAAATGTCAAGGGGGATGTGTGTGAGGCATTAATTATTTGTAATTTCCATGTAATCAGTCGCCCCCAAACTCAGCATTTGGGATCTGTATTGGACTGCCCTAGAATTTTCCCTGAAGTATTCTTCACCAGCTGCCCAAGGAGCTCTGGATGAGCTCTTGGAAAGTTCCAGAATTGGACTCCCAGAGATGGGATTAGTCCTGGGTTTGGCTGCTCTTTAGAGGACTGAGTCCAGTTAAGTTTGCAGAGCTCTTGGGTGTGATGGTGACTGCAGTTCATCACTTTGAGTGTCTGGAGTTGGGCGAGACCCATTCTTGGTTGTCTAAGGAGTGGTCTCCCAATCCCTGAGAAGTAGCTGCTGTCTAACTGCAAACCCACACGTTAAGGGTGAAGAAAGAAATTAAAGGACCCAGTCAGTCCAATGCATTCAGCATTGTGAGAGATACCACAATGAACTGAGGTTGAGAATTAGCTTTTGGGAAATGACAAGAATTTTATCCAGAGGTGATTGGAAAGGAATGGGGATAGAAGCTCATTGTAAAATGGGACTGCACAGGGTGGGATGGCCCAACTTTCTAAGACAAAGAATTCTCTCGACTTTCTAAGCTTCCCACAACTTTCTAAGACAAAGGACAGAAATTTGGGAAGTGTAGTACTGCATTCATGGTTCTAATTTATGAAGAAACCTTGCAGCTTCTCCACAAAGACATGAAGTCTGTATCTTCTCCTCTTGAATCTCGGGATGCCCTTTGGTCGGTAAGCTAGGTCAGAAGTCAGTGTGTGCCAATTCCTAGCCTAGTCCTCAAGAGGCCCTCTGAGTTTCCATTTGCCTTATCCAGAGAAGAAGCCTGGGATAGCATCCAGAAAAAAATTTAACATAGCAGGCCCATGACTGCTATCTTGGAAAGATCTGCTTGAAAGATGGGCTCTTAGCTGGCCTGTGGAGACTTGGATTTCAGGAACCTCCTCGCCACTCTAACTGATAAGAGTGGCTCTGTCTTCCTAAAATGTTTGTGCAAACAGTGTGGTTTATGCTGAACACCTGCTCTTGTTCTGAGTGTTCGGAATTTTGATCCATACCAGGCAAAGAGTGCTTACATGACTGGCCCCTACTAACAAACCCTGGGCATTGAGTCTCTATTGAAATTCCCTGCTAGACAACATTTCCGATGTGTTGTCACAATTCATCGCTGGAGTAATTAAGCACAGCCTATATGACTCTACTAAAAGCAGGCTCTTGGAAGCTTGAACCTGGTTTTCTCAGGACTTTGCTCCACATACGTTGGCCTTTGTGGATTTTTGGCTTTGTATTCTTTTATTATAATAAATCATAGCCATGAGTATATTTATATGCTGAATTGTATGACTCTGCCTAATAAATCACTGAATCTGGGGAGTGGTCTTGGGGACCCCTGACACAGACAGCCTGCTAAGGAATAAAGAACACATGAAGCAGAGAAGTTTTCCCACAGGAAGACATTTAAATCGGCTGAGAGTCAGCTAGCTGACTGACAGATATGTGAGCGAATCCCAGGTAAACACCCAGAGATGGGAGCAATTTTGGATTTTTTTGCTATTGAAGGTAAAAGTCCAGTGTTGCCCAGCCAAGCTCAGGCAAGATCAATAGACCTCACCAGCCAGTCTGTAAACTTCTGAGAAATAATAAATGATTGTTGTCTTAAGACCCTAAGTTTCAGGGTAATTTGTTACTCAGCAATAACTAACTGATACAAGAGTCTACGAACTAAGTGAAAGATAACTGAAAGTCTTCAGAACAGAGATTAAAACTTGATTGACAAGGGAAATAGTTAGAGTTCTCAATTTGACAAAAATCCAAATCCTTTGCATATTAGTCAGTATATTAACTAAATGAGACATATAAGGCCAACGAAGTAAAACTGATTTTCAATATCACAAAAATGTGCTACACAACTTGGCCTGGCCTGTGGGAAGTCACTTTCAATCAGGGCATACGTTTGACTAAGACCTTCCTTTAACCAAATGTTTAATTTCAAATTGCCTTCAGCTTTAAAACCATGACACCTGGCTTCAGGGATAGTTATCTGGAAAGGCTGGGCAGTGTTTCTCAGGTGACTTTAATAGGCACTAATCCTTTAAAAATGTCTTTGGCTCTGCTTTGCTGAGGCATTATCAGGTTAAAAGAAATCCAAACTATGGGTCCTTCATTTTGAACCAATTGATTTGTAAAGTGGGAATCAACTGATGTTGACCCTCCAGTAATTTCTAGCATTACTTTAAAGACAGAGTGTTTGTATTCTTCAAAGGTATTCTGCCAAAATATAGGCTAAATAGAAAGAATAGTAACATTTTCTCATTCATTATTTTGAAGTGGACGAAAAATGTGTATTATATGAAAATATCGTTTTTAAATTCTTTTAAAATGGAAATAAAGTGGCTAATCGCTATCAATAAAGAGGACTCATAAAATAAAATATACTGTGGAACTGCAAAGCAGAGCCTGATACATATCACTGCTGTAAATCAAAATGAGGAAAACAATTTCAGTTTTTCATGGAAGATACATTTGCTGTATATTTTTAAAATCTGGGAAAAGCTATTAAGTTCACAGTGCCTCATACATTTTATGAGAAGCAGTCTTGACACAAAATTACTTAAGAAAAATAAATGATAAACTTCCTGGATTCACCGAAATGTGCTTTCTCATAATTGAATTATTTCATGTACATTAATTATACTTAACTTCATTAATCTCAACAGTTCATTTTGACCCAGTACATTAAACATATTTTTCCCCCCAACAGCTATATAAGATGAGTCAGCAAACATTGAAAAACACATTGGTGAGTTAGGGAGTTCATTTCAAATTAATGGAACAGAAATAAATTAGGAAGGCCTCCAAATATATATAATTTCCTGTATTTTAGTAGATGATTTTTTCCATGGATCTATATCACATGTGCTGAATGAAATTTAACTGAGTTTTTGTTTGTTTTGTTTATTCTATTTATTGTTTTCCTAATAAATTTCTATTGTTTATTAGATAGCTTTTCCCCCGGCAATCACACTGGATGCTTAGTTTGGCATCAAATATGTGGCAGGTTAGCTCCGCTAGTTAGTAATCTGTGCTAACATCAGCGCCAATCACAAGAATTTCTTCCATCAAAATCAAGTAACCAGGAAGAATCTCTTCCAGGAGCAACTAAGGAAACACCATTGCAAAACTATAGATATGTGTAAAGTCTGTCCTTTTTTTGTCAAGGCAGAATCAATCAGGTGGCATCACATTGATGAGGACAGGTACTATTAGGTGGACAGGTAGCACTTAATTAGACAAACTTCAAAATGAACTTCAAGCTACTGTTACCCCAAGTCCTCAGTTCCATCAAATCATGCAGCTTATGCATCCCCCATACAGGAAATGAATGGAATGGTCAGATGAGTTTAGTTAGAATTTAATAAATGTTTAAATTGGTACACAATGTTGCTGTTATTTGAATCCATACTTTCTTGGGATCTCCGAACGTTACTCTTTTTCATTACAGAACAATAATGTGTGAGAATTAAGGAAGAACGAAATATAACTTATGTCATTTTGGAGGATCTCAAAAAGAAGAGATTTAAATTTTTCACAGAAAGCAATGCACATATACAAAATAAGAAAAGTATGCATATTTAGAGAAAGTACATACATGACTCTTGTAAAACATGAACTAGAGTGTATTTAAGATATAACACTCAAATGACATATTAATTTGAGTTTATTCTCCAAGAAACAAACATCCATAATTACTATTATGAACTTGTTACTACAAAATGTTGCATCACAAGTTTTTTGTGCATTAGCCCGGGATAAACACATAATTGTAATGAATTAAAGAGGAATTCCAGGGCGGGTGGCAGTTTGAGAACCACTATGGCCTCACTTCTTCTGATTCCCTATGGAAGTGACACAATTTTAAATGAAAGAGGAATTATTCTTCAATCGATAATCATGAAGTGATAATCATGAAGATCTTTTTCCTCCACCTGTACTTGATCTAAAGTAATCACTGTACTTGATCTAAAGTAATCTTTTAAAAAGCAAATGTCACATCAAGTCACTCGTCTCCTCAGAATCCTCTGTTGATTTTATTTAATCTTTTTATTATCTTTTTTCCCATACAGAATAAAGGCCCAGCCCTTGCAAGGAACCACATAGGACTGCTTAATTTGCTCCCTGATACTTCTGTGATTTCATATGTTACTCAAGTTCTGCTCACTCACTCTGCTCTAGCTGCACTGGCACCTTTGTGTTCTTTGAAGATATCAGACATGTTTCAACCTCAGGATTGTCACACCTTCTATTTCTGCTGTCTTGAATACACAGCGTTATTTGCAATATCACTTTATCAGAAAGGCCTTCTTCAACAATCTCTTCAAAATAGCACCCTTATCACACTGTCTCATTGGCTTTCTTTATTTCTTAGCGCTTATTATTACTGACATTACACACACACACACACACTCACACACACACACACACACACACAGACTCTCTTTCTCTGCTGAAATATTATATATACTCCTATATATTCCAAAGTTCTGTTCCAGATGGAAGACAGAGGATAAGCCTTCTGTGATTTTTTTCTTTTTATTATTCTAGTTCAACCCTAGTGTGGTTTCTACTACCCTGCTGCTCACATACCCCAGAAAATGGAAAATGTCTATTACCTAATCTTCCTCAGGGACCCAGCTTCTTAAATAACTATAGTGCCTCTGGACCTGTTCAGAGAATCAGGCTTTGCACAATTAGTGGGCAAAATGGAGGAAAGAGATAGTTAAGAGAGATATTTGAAAGCTTTTGTTAGGTTTATCTTTTAAAGCTTTAAAATTCAGAGTATATACATACCACTCTGTACATATTAGTCTTTTTAAAAATTTTTCTAACTTTAAGTCACTAATCTGATGAAACTATTTTTTAAAGCCAAAAATAGAGTTATAAACTCACTAAGGAGAGGTATTTTATGGATAAAAGAGAATATTTTAAGAATAGAATATGGAGACCATAAAAGATGGTAATCTAAAAAGACTCTGATATTTGGGACTTACAGATTTTAGGAAGTTTGCTTTGTCACATGCACATAATAGCTCATATAACTGCACTATTAGATGAAATGAAAAATACATACTCTGTATATGAAATCCATTGGGGAATCTTTTAAAACAAATGTAGGGGATGCCTTCTTGTGTTTGATTTTTTTCCATGGTAAACTACATTTCAGAAAACCATCTTTACTTCTTAATCTAATTTTAGATATGGTATTATTCTATAAAAATTTAAAAATTGCTTAACGTTTATTAGGTGCCTACAAAGCATTAGGTATCTTAAAATACAATCTCTTCTAAGAAATCATTTCTCTGTCATTAGAATGACTCCCCTTTACTTTTTTTCACTCTGCTATGATTTCATATTAACATTGTGAAAAATGAATACTCTATTGAAAAATTTATGTTTGAATCTAACCACTTTCTTTTTCTCAAAATAATAGATACAGCTATGGACAACAAAACCTGCACTTGTGAATTATTTTATAATTTCAAAAGTGCTTTCACATGAAATATTTCCCTTGTTTCTCAAAAATAATTTTGTGAAACATCTAAGTTAAGAAATATATATCCCTGTCTTCGAGGTGTGAAAACTGAAGCCCTGAACTTCAGTAACTACCAGGAACCATATGAGTATTGCAAGTCCATTAGAATCCATTAGAGAAGTTGGCCTTAAGCCTGGCCCCAGACCTTCACCCACTTAAGGCTAAACTTGACCTGTGAGGCTTGACAATGGACATATATTCTGAACAAATGTTTATGACCCAGGGTCTGACATAGGATCTTTCTGTAGAACAGAATATTAAAAATAGGAAACAACTTAGAAAATTCCAGATTTATATATAATATATATGTCATATATATATATATACACATATATGTCATATATATATCATATATGTATTACAAACACATGTGTGTGCATGTGTGAGCCTAAGTATGTATGCATGTTCCCTTATCTCTGTAAACTATCATTTATTCAAATTTTAACTGCCAAGTTTTTACAAAGTCTTTACATGTTCTGATAAGGAGAAAATTTCAAAATGTTTGATGTTTAAGTATGACTAAATAGTAGAAACACTTAGTTATTTTAGCCTTCCTGAATTAGGAAACACCTAAAATCCAAATATCAACTACTTCTGATATCCTACATAGTAAGTGCTTGAAAGATTTACAAAAATGGGGGATAGCCAAGAAGATACAGTGCCATTGCTACATTACTAAAATCTTCAATCTGATTTAGTCCTAGAAGTCAAAGAAACTTTATAATTTGCCAGAAAGTCTCCAAAATTATTTAAGTGCTGAAATGGAATGGAGGCCCTTATCATTTTATAAAATGGCATTTTTTAGACTATGAAGTGGATGTCCTTTCTATTTTATTATGTGATTCTGGAATAACAGGTCTGGGCAAGTGATCATCCAGTCTCTGCATTTAGGACCAAACTGGTTAGATGTGAAAGAACACTTAGAAGATCATCAAGGAGAAAAATAATAAGTGTTGGAGAGGCTGTGGAGAAAGGAATCCTCATATCCTGTTGGAGGGAATGTAAATTGGTGCAGCCACTATGGAAAACAGTATGGAGGTTCCTCAAAAAATTAAGAATAGAATTACCATATGACCCAGCAATCCCACTCCTGGGTATCTACTCAAAACACCTGAAAAAAACTCATCCATAAAGATATATGTGTTCCAATGTTCATTGCTACATTATTTACAGTGGCCAAGACATGGAAACAACCAAAGTGTCCCTCCATAGATGATTGGATAAAGAAGATGTGGTGTATAAACACAATGGAATATTCTTCTGCCATAAGAAAAGATGAAACACTGCCATTTGCAACAACAAGAATGGATCTTGAGATTATTATGCTAAGCAAAGTAAGTCAGAAAAAGTCGAGAACCATATGACTTCATTCATATGTGGAATATAAAACTGAAAGCAACAAAGGAACAAGACAGACAAACAAAGAAACAAAAACTCATATAGACACAGACAACAGTTTTGTGGTTACCAGAGGGTAAGGGGGGAGGTGGCAGTAGATGAGGGTAAAGGGGGTCAAATATATGGTGATGGGAGGAGAACTGACTCTGGGTGGTGAACACACAATGTGATACATAGATGATGTATTATAGAATGCACATTTGAATCCTATATAATTTTACTAACCATTGTCACCCCAATAAATTTAATTTAAAAAATTTAAAAATAAAAGAACATGCAAACCGAGAAAGAAGAACAAAGGTGTTGCTGCCTGTGGTGAGATGACGTGTTACCTCATGAAAAGCTACTTCATGGCCATTTGGAGGGAAGTATCCATGTTCTTCAAGTTGACAACTGAGCACAGATTTCACCTCATAGGAAACATTCTTAACAGACTCTTCAGGGCAAGAAACAGATTAAAAATCTTATCTTAACCATCTATGGCTTTGTGGGCTGTTTGCTGCCAGGATGATTCAGGAGCGCCTGCCCTCTGAGGGTTACTGCTCCTTACTGGCTACAGAGTACATTCCTGAAAGGGTGTGGGATCATGGAGAGCGTCCATACATGGTCTAGAGCAGCGGTTCTCAACCTTCCTAATGCTGCAACCCCTTAATACAGTTCCTCATGTTGTGGTGACCCCCAACCATAAAATTATTTTCGTTGCTACTCTATAACTGTAATTTTGCTACTGTTATGAATCGTAATGTAAATATCTTTTTGTTTTCCGATGGTCTTAAGCGACCCCTGTGAAAGGGTCGTTCAACCCCCAAAGGAGTCGCCACCCACAGGTTGAGAACCACTGGTCTAGAGGGTTCGGGGCTACGCTAGGACCTTTCCAGCTGAAATAACTGCTGAGGGTTGTGTTGTATATCTGGCTGGAGTATGTTGCTTTTGTTTTGTGTTGGTGGTTGAGATAGACTTTTTTTTTTTAATCAAGCCTGAATGAACACTTTGTCTCTTTTCTGCTACCTAAGGTAATAGGTAAAATATTTGTTGATTTAAAAAAATAATTAGATGGGGCACTGAGGCTCATTAAGTGTGTACTTATCGAGGCATGGAATATGAGCACCTAGACAATCTACCCGTGCTCTGTACCATGAGGCTAATTCAGGTCACCTCGTAGGTGGGATCATTAGAGGCAATAGGTGTGCAGGTGACCTGCTACACTCCAAACAACCCACCACCGCCCCGCTGTGCTGGTGACAGGGTATCGTCTAGCGGATTTGCTACTACCAGCCCAGCATGTACGTCTCATGCTACTTCCTGGCCCCAAATGGAAAAAATACGCTCGTTGTTATAGAATTTTTTTGATTAAATTTGTTGGGGTGACATTGGTTAATAAAATTATATAGGAATGTACACTTGAAACTTACAGGCTCTAGCTGAAGGGCCATTTTTTCCCATTGTTTTTCCATTGCTGACTCAGACTAGTAAACAGGAATGATGGTGGGAGAGAGATACACTATAAATGTATGTGTATCAGGTTATGAGACTGGGTGTGTGTGAGTGTGTGTGTGTGAGTGAGTGAGTGAGTGAGTGAGTGAGTGAGTGTGTATGTGTGTGATAGACCGACAGAACAAGCCTAGAAACAGACTTTTGTCAGAAAGGTAATGTTAATATTATTTACAATTTCCAGAACAGGTTGTAACTGAATTGCCATCTGAAGCTATCTATATAGTAAATGAATAAATAAATAAGCCTGTTAGTTTTTATTCTTGCTGCCTGGATATTGCTTTTCAAAATCTTTTATTTATTTATTTTTTTTTTTTTTAGCTGAGCCATCCTGCCTCCTGTTGGCAGCTCAGCGGCAGCTCAGCTCGGGCCGTGACCTGAACCACTGTTGCTCAGAGCTCACACTCTTGAGCGAGCTCTTAACCAACTGAGCCACTCGGCTGGCCCCTTCAAAATCTTTTATAGACAAAGTGAAACACCTCTGGAAACCATATCTAAACATATACCCAAACAGCAAGTGGTTTTACAGAACATTGGACAAATCAGAGTGATACGTTATATATTAATAAGTTTTCATTTGTGTATTACATTGACAGTAAAGAATTCTGTTTCTAGGGTATTAATGCAGGGCGTGCGCGCGTGTGTGTGTGTGTGTGTGTGTGTGTGTGTGTGTGTGTGTGTGTGTGTGTCTGCGTAGTGTTTACAACTGATTCTTCCTTTTAAATGTTCATAGCCATTCCCTTTAACTTATTCATCCTGGCAGCCTAGTAAGGAGAATAATAAGCAGAGTCATCACAAATGATTGTGAGCGGTCAGAGAGGGGGCATCATTAAAACGCTTTTTAAAGAAATATCTAACTTAATAGAAGCAACAATAAAAAAACAAAAAGTGCAGGGATAATTCTTTGAATCTGAAAACTTTCCAGTTGGTAATTTCTGGACCCTGAACACTTAATAACAGGTGATTCAGGTGAACTGCCACATTTACCTATTACCGGTGCCTATGTGTTTCTGTCCTTTACTCCAGCTCCCCTGAGGCCATCCTGCCAGGAGATCCCATCTCTGAATCCTCTCCTCTATCAAAGGCCTGGGGCCTGGAGGCGGGATTGGCTACAAAATTTGTGGGGTCCAGTGCAAAATGAAAATGAGAGACCTCTAATTTAAAAAAAAAAAGTTAAAATTTTCCAGATGATGATGGCAGAGCACGGGGTCTTTGCCAGTATGCAGTTCTGTGGGACTGTATGGGTCCCACGCCCATGAAGCCACCCTTGCCTGGCTGATTTTACTGTTTTTTCCACTGGGTTCTGTTTTAGGTAGTGAGTGACTCCTTTCTCGGTTACAACCCATGCCACATAAGTGTTAGGGGTATACTTCAGTACTCCTCTGCCTCATCTCTTCTTATAAGGTTCAATTCAACCTCTGAATTACACTTGCTCATGGGTAGCTTTATATCAATGTCATAGCAAGTTTGTTTGGCCTCCCAAGAGCGTCTTCTAGTTCAGGTTTTAATGGGCCAGCCCACCAGCACTCTCTCTCCCCTACCCGCTCCAATAGAGACAAGACCAAAAATATGCCTTTGTTTACATATGTTTTGCCACATCTATCAATCAACTTCCAGCCACATGCACATCATGAAGGAAGTAGAGGAGCTTAGATTAGAGTAAAAAATCGTGCAGATTTTTTGGCCATGTGAATTCGCCCAAAACTTATTTTAAAGGAAAAGGTTTTAGCCACTTCAATAATCTCTATTTTAAAAACAATTGAGGGTTATGAAATAGACACCAGTTTGGATGTTCCTTTTTACTAATGGAAATGAAAATGGTATTTACCAAGTACTTAATACATGTTGGGAATTTTTACACTCTATCTTATGGTATCCTCATAACAATCTTGGGAGGTAAGTTTTCATATTTTCCATCAGCCTGGGGAAGTCTATACAGAGCTATAGGTAATTCCACTGTTGGCAACAAAAAACAAATTTCTTGGGGAGCCCCTATTGGGAAGTGTTGAATGAATATCTAGAATCTCCTCCTGAGCCTTGTCTCTCCTCAGTGATGGGAACTTGGCCACCACCTTCGGTGCCACATTACAAACACCTTCTGTTCTTGCTGTTTTGACCTCCATGCCCTGGGTGAGGTGTCCTGACATGGGTCACCTCACACCACAGCCTAATCTGCTCTGGAACTGCACTGCCAAGTGTAGATCCCTTTATTCCCTAAGCTGCGTAGGAAGCAAATTCCATAATCCTGAAATGCTGGGAACATCTGCAAGGATTTACGCTCCCCCTACCCTGCAACTCAAACTCCTTTAGCCTCTTAGAAGCTCTGTATTCTGAGGTGTGAGCACGCTAGTGGCTTTTTCTTTTCTGGTAGGAAGGGTAGGTTCCTCTTACTGCCTTGTCCCTCCTCACTTTTCCGTGGGGCAGATTCACTCCATCACCCCACCACATTGCCCTTATCTTCATCTGTAAACCTCTGTATTCCCATAGATAACCACAAGATCACTCCCACTAGGGCTCCAAATTTACTTTCTCTCTTTTGGAGATATCTTTGCCATGTTGACAAATACATAGTAAGCTGAAGGCCCAGGATATAACCATGTGGCTCTGCCCAGTGTCCCGGTTTTTTTCAATTATTCTACACTGTTTTTCACTTAAGGGTAGAGAGGATGTGGCAGACAGATTTTGGGGTGACCCCAGAAATCCCCACACGCTGGTGTTCACATCCTTGTAGAATCCCCTCCCCCAGAATATGGGTGAGGCCTGCGACTTGCTTGTAATCAAGAGATATGGCAGGGCCGGCCAAGTGGCATGATGGTTAATAACTGGCTTGGGATGCCAGAAGGCCCCGGTTTGGATCCCACATATGAGGGCCAGTGACACTGCCCTCCACAGCTAAGATGCTGAACAACAGCTCAACCTGGAGCTGGGCTGCTATGAGTCGCCGGCGACGGCGTAGGCTGCAGCCCCTGTGGCAGTGGGTTGCCATGGGCTACCGTGTGTAGCCAGCAGCCAGCGTGAGCAGCCAGCAGCTGCAGTGAGCGGCCGTCCAGAAGCCGGCGACTGATCTGCCTCGCCCGGGAAGAGCGCAATGATGGTGCCAACTTGGGCCAGTGAAACAACGTCCTCCACAACTAGACTGAAGAACAAAAGGATAGCAACTTGTCTGTTCCCTTTTTCCCAATTCCCCAGCACTGCTCCCATTCCCCTATTCCCCAATTTAAAAAAAAAAATCTTAAAAAAAAGGAGGATATGGCAAAGCCAAAGAGGATCTGGGAAGCCACTCTCTTGATTAGGTTATGTTTTGTGGCAAAAGTGATGGATGACATTCTTTTGATTACCATATGTTATATAAAACTCCATCTTGGTAGCTAACTGACTCTAGAATCTCAATTAGTCAGGGTTCTCCAGACAAAAAGAATCAATAGGATATATACATATTTATATATGACATATATGATATAGTGTATATTGCATATGTCATATATATTTAGTATATAATACTAGAGAGAGAGAGAGAGAGAGAGAGAGAGAGAGAGAGAGAGAGAGAGAGATTATAAGGAATTGGCTAGTGCAATTATGGAGGCTGGCCAGTCCAGACATGCAGTCCGGGACAGTCGGCTGGAGACCCAGCAGAACCTTTGATGCAGAAGCTAAAAGGCAGTCTGCTGCAGGATCCCCTCCGGCAAGGGTAGGCCAGGCTGTTTGTTCTGTGCAGGCCTTCATCTAACTGCAGGAAGCCCACTCACATTACCAGGGCCATCTGCTTTACCCAGAGTTCACCAATTTAGATGTTAATCTCATCCCAAAACACCTTCCAGTTAACACATCAAATTAGTCATCACATCTCTCTATGCTCATTTAGAAGAAACAAGATGCTATGAGTCCGACAGCCACATGCAAATGCATCCTGCCAACAACCTGAGTGAGCTTCAAGAGGATCTTTCGCTAGTTGAGCCTCCAGATGAGAATCCAACCCTGGCCAACAATCTGACTGAAACCTGGCAGAGGACCTGGTAAAGCCATGCCTGTACTCCTGGCCCACAGTAACTGTGAGACAGTAGATATGTGTTGTTTTAAGCAACTAAATTTGTGGTAAATTATTACACAGCACAGAAAATAACACAGAATGTAATTTATTAGAAAGTAATTGTCCTTAAAGAATCTGCCATCTCTCTTCAAGGAATGATCTTAATATTCGGTTTATCAAAATTATACATCTATTGGTTTGATATGACCTAAAGTATATCACTATTATTAGTACAACCAGGACACTTCTTTCATCAGTTCTGCTGAAACTAAAATATAATCATAATATTGTGATTCTCAGTGTAACATTAATAAAACTCATACATCAGTGCTAGATGTTGTATTTTCTACTTTTCTAAACTACAACATGGAGCAAAAAATGAGGACAGTATGTACAAAATGGTACAGAATTCAACAAGATGGCTGGGAAATGCCTTCTCGTCTTTACACCTGTAATCAGAGGGCTGAACCAGATAAGCCCTGGATATCTATTTTCTGGGATTCTATGACTCTTTGGACAAATGTTTGACTTTTATATCATCCTGCACTCAAGAAAGTAAATTAATTCTAAAAGTCAATCCCACGCAGGTACAATATACAATACTTACATTCTCTCTGTATCAAAAGGGTGAGGTTAGACTGAGTGTTGCTGTAGAAACCAGTGACACTAACTATAGAAGTCCAACACCACCCTCGGGAAATACTCTTCTATGAGCCGTGGTTTGATAGAGTTCCTTGAGGTTTTGAAGCCTTATGTCATTAGACTCTATGCCAAGTCTTCCAACTGATAACACCAGATTACCCTGCTGATCAGAAATGGGGATCTTATTTAGTTGCTATGATTCTAAAGCTCTGGGCACATACCTATACATTAACTTCTGACTTTCATAATCTTAAATTAAGTCCAACCTAGGAGATTGTTTATACATTCAACCCACAGGATGCTTCTGTTGCTTTGGAAATAGAACTTGCTGTAGGTCCACCTTTCTTTCTAAGTTTTGCCAAAATTCAGGTGACAGGAGTAGGCTGATCTCCAGTCTGCACCTTTCACCATGCTGACTCATTAGTGCACAAGGAAGCAAATAAAAATGGGCTATGGGCACTCCAACCCTTTCAAAGCCAACACTGAGGGAATTTCTCACTTTATCCTAACCATGTACACATTTGTCCTTCAAGATCAGAGCATAGCAAGGATATGGCTGGATCGCTGGCAACATCTACCTCAGTGGGGGATGCTATCATTAAACTGGGCTCCATGTTTCCAGCAGAAATTGGTCTAGGAGTGAGAGAGGCAATGTGGCAACATGGAACCATTGAAGACAAGCTGGCTACAGTTTCTGAGGTTAGCAGCAAAACCATAGGAGTAACCACAATATATTAACCTCAGGGATCTGCGGCAGTGTTTAAATTAATTACGGATTCTTAAAACCTAATCGAATGGGAAGTAGCCTAAGGTCCCACTTTATCTAAGTAACTACAAACCTAAACCTCTAGATATACTGAATAGAGATCAGATTTGCATCATAATGATAGAAAGGCTCAGCCTGTTACCCAATTTCCAGATTTATATTGCATAACAAACCTAGAGACTCTTGAATAAACAGGAATTTGGACACCTGAACGATCATTTAACAATGCCATTAGTATATACTATTGATCTTCCCTCTCTCCTTTCCCAGAGACCTGTAGCTATGTATTCGGGTGAATATACCATGGTAAAGGGAACTAGCCATACCTTTCTGTGATTGTTATACCTGAGCTAATGCCAATCTCTAAAGACGCAGACACCAACATGGTCCACTGCCTATAGTTGGAGTTTTTGGGTATTCTGACCCAAGTCCATTTTACATCAAGGCCAGAAGTTCCATGAATTAGTTCATTGTACCCACAGGATGCAGAACACAGATTCTCAATGCATAGTTGAAAATAAAATTCCCAGACTCCATTGGCTCCCTGAAACATGGAGTGAGAACCATTACGGTGGGAGAGCTCACAGGGTTCTGTTCTTTCTCACAATATGAATAAAGCAAAACAGTACTACATTGTCCAGAGGCTTAAGAGATGAAGCTATGGTAATTCTCATACGATCTCATTTAACTTGTCTGGATGGCACCTACAGTTGGCAGATGTAACTTGGAGAATGAAAGTAGATTTACCGTAAATGAAATTAGATGGTAACTTAAATTGCAATGTATGCCCAGATTTTATCTTTTTATGGCACTAAATCAACACAGCTGCAAATTCCTGCTATGCAGAAATAGACATTGTTTCTCTATATCTATCAGTAAAGACCACAAAAGCAATTTCTTTTCATTTGTCAGTGACAGCAATGCATCTTCACTATTCTAGTCAAAATGGCATTAGTTCTCTGATTCTCTGTTATTATTTACTGCTCAATGATCTTGATTACCCATCAACCCACTCTATTGGTGAGATGGGCCAATAGTACCTAGTGAGCAAGAAGCAGGAGGCACCCTTGGTTCCCTGGTAAGACAAATATGAGGCAGCTTAGACTCTCACAAAACTCAGAAGTTTGCTACTTCAAGGAAGATTTAGGTGGTCCAGGGGGCTGGTGAAGATAAAGATATCCAATACAATGTGAAATGTAATTTATTCCAGCTTGTGCCCTTTTGCTTCTAAGAAAGAGGCATAAAGCTTTTTATACTTCTTTGGGTTTTAGAGGCAAATCAGTTTGGGTGAGCAGCTTTGACCATTTACCAAGCATCCTGTGAGGATGCCAGCTTTGAATGGGGATCAGATCAAGAAAAGACTCTCCAGCTGGTCCAGGCTATGGTGCAAGCTGTTCTGCCATTTGGGCTGCATATCCTAGCAGATAAAATAGTTTCCAAAATATCTGTGGCAACTTAGGATTCTCTGTGGAGTCTTTGGCAAATGTGGATAGGAAAATTACAGTGCAGCCCTTTAGGATTTTAGAGAATCCATGCTCCCTCCTGCAAACAAATTCTCATTCTTATTCCCATTCTTCTCTCTCTTTTCTCTCTCTCTCTCTCTCTCTCTCTCTCTCTAAAACAGGGCCTGGCTCACTACTGAGTCCTTGAAGAAACTGAATTCCTGACTATGGGATATTACAACCATGTGGCCTGTGCCACCATCACCAACTTTGTCTTACCTGATCCTCCAACTCATAAAGTTCAGTGTGAACATAGCCATACTCCATCATCAAGGAGAAAAGTTATAAACCAGATTAGGATAAAGGCAGTTCTGAAGTAATTTTTATGAGCAGCTGGCTCATCTATCCAGGGCTCCTACATCCGCTGCTGTACCATGTCTCCCTTACTCCACATTTGTGGCTTACTGGTGAGTTCTCCATGACCGATTGATAGAGGAAGAAAAAAATTGAATCCGGTTTATAAATAGCTCAAAATTAAGGAAGACTTGGAGTGCTGTAGGATCACAGATATCCTTGAGGGAAGAGTGTAGACAGAACAAAACTTTCATCACCTGGCTGTATACTTTGAATGAAAAGAAAAATGGTCATAATGATGTAACTATTCTAATTCATGGGCAGTAACTAATGGTTGATTAGCTAGTTATGAATTTGGAAGAATGACTGTATTTGTTACAAAGACATCTGACTCCTAGGTGGATGTAGACTTCTAAGAATATGCTTGAGGGAGAATAATTGTGTCCCACGTAAATGTTCCCCACAGGGCACCAACTGTATAGGATCTTGTCAGTGAAGTGTTGCCCAGGTTGATATGCTCTATAGATGCACCTTAGCCCCTTTCCCAAGCCAGACAGGGCCTGCTCGATGCGCTATGGACAAAGTGGCAATGATGTCAGAGCCAGAGGTTATGCATAGTCGCAACAACATGAATTTCCCCTTCAAAAAGCAGATCTAACTACCACCAGTTTTAGCTGTGTAAATGGCCAAAGGCAGAGACCAATGTTGATTTTCACCATACCAAAACGGGAGCAACCAGTTAACCAGGAGAAGCTTGATTACACTGTATCTTTACCGTCATGGAAAGGACTTCAGTTTGTTCTCACATCAACAGAGATTCATTATGGATGTGGATTTGCCTTGTCCACTCACCAGGCTTCTTTCATCAACACCATCTGTTGACTTAGTCAATGCCTCATTCATCATCTCATTGGCTCAGCTCACCTAACAATGCTCCTGATCAATATTCTTTTTACAGCAAAAGGACCAAGTCAATGAACTATGCCTGTGAAATTTAAGTAACTGTCACCCAGAAGCAATTGTCTGGAATGGAATTGAAGAGTATCACAATACTCAATTCTAAAATGCATATAAAGTCACTAATAAAAATTCTAGCCCCATAGAGATGCCAAGCAAATCTCCTCCCATTATCACGTTCCAAAATAGACATTTAGACATTTAAATCTTACTCTTCTAAATTAAAGCACAAAGATGTTAAAATCCAAAAGAGTTAAAATTCTTAGTCTTACAAGTGAAATTTCAGAATTCAAAAATTTCAATTTAAAGGTTAATAATCATCCTCTTAAATTACCTCTTTTCCACAGTTTCAGGAAAACGTTTAGCCTAAGTGATGGTGAAAAACCTTTATCAGCCTGAGCCTCATTCTCATTGAAATGTGTGCAATATTTCCCCAAGCCGCACAGCTTGGATTAATTTAATGCCACATGTCCCATGAGCCTCATTTATAAAGCATTTAAAGATCTCATAAAAGACACAATATTCTCTCAGCACTAATCCCACACCAACAATGTTTAGAAAACAAGCCATCCTTAGCCCCTCAGTTATCATCCTAGCCAAAATTATCTTCCTAGGACCCAGTACTTGGTGTTGTCAAAAGCCATGGCAGGCACACAAAATGTCACAGGGAAACTGAAAACCACATGGACTTCAGCCACAAGGCGGTGCCAATTGGTAAATGCCAGTAGTCAAGAAGGCATAACCTGAGAATTTACATTCAAAACGTAAAAAATCCAGAGATCCAAGATGGCAGAGTAGATAAACACTGTGCCTGCTTTCTTCCATGAACACATTAAAATTACAACTAAATTATAGAACAATTCAGAGAATCATCTGAAGTCTAGCTGAACAGAAGTTTTATAACTAAGAGGAAGCCACATCAAGGCTGGTAGGAGGGGCAGAGACGCAAAACAGACAGGCCCCAACCCTCAGTGTGGGGATAAAAATTGGGAAGGATATCTTGACCACACAGTTTCCTCACGGAGGAGCAAGGGACCCCAGCCTCCCCAGCCTGGAGTACTGAAGCCGGAAAGAAGGGCTCCCACAACATCTGGCTGTGAAAAACAGTGGGGATTTGACCAACAAGGTGGGATGGAAAGCTGCAGGAAACCCAGGCGTCCTCTTAAATGGCCGGCACACAGACACACTCGCTTGCTCGTTTGCAGGTACTCACCTTGGGCTCCAGAGGTGGCATGATGACTCGGGGTGCCTCAGAGACATACAGGGGGCAAACTGAGGTGTGTGGCTTCTAGGCGAAGGCTGGCAGGCAGGCAGCATTTTCCCTGCTGCCTCCTGTGGGTCCTCCTCCCATGCAGCCAGGCAGCCAGCAGGCGGGCGCCATCTTTCCGGTGTTGAGCCCGCCCCCACAGGCCAAATCTGAATCTGATTGGCCTGGTGAGCTGCACAGCTCCACTCTGCTGACTCACTGAGACCCTGCCTCACCCAGCTTGAGTTACTGCCAGAAGCTTTATCAGCAGCTGAATCTTATAGGAGCTGGCAGGTGGCAGCAGGGCTGGGAGTGTTCCGGCTTTTTGTGGAGCTACCCCAGACCTGGTACTGATGGCAGCTAACCTCAGTTCACAGAGTGACCTCTCCCACGCAACTCCACATATAACACAGGCAGCATCCAACCAACGGACCACTTTTTAGTCCCTATCAGCAACTTCCCAGCCAGTCATAGGCAGTGGGTGACATGGGTTTGCACCAGAGCCCCTCGCAAGAGGCCCCAGAAATAACATAGTTATGGGCATCAGACCATAGCACAGCACCACCCAATTAGCTCCACAAGTGGCACACACAAAGGATGGTCTCAACAGGCACCAGAGCCCAGTGAGGCAAATCCGACTCCAGGAGGTAAGCCTCCCACACAGCAGCCTATAATCTGTGGATACGGCCAAACCCCACAGCCAATCAGCCTGGGGTCATTTCCACCCACTGGTGTGTCAATAGCAATCAAAGCTCAGCTATAACAGGAAGACACATACAACCCACACAAAGGACATTCTTGGAGCACCCAGAACAGGTGACCAGGGAGACTGTGCAAGAGCACCACAGGGCACCTAGTACATAAGGCCATCTGGCAACAGGTGGACACAACAGATCTACTTAATATGTTGAAACAAACAGAGAGGCAGCCAAAATACAGAAACAAAGAAATATGTCCCAAATGAAAGAACAGGTGAAAACATCAGAAAAAGAACTAAACGAAATGGAGGCAAACAGTGTACCAGAGACAGAGTTCAAAACAATGGTTTTAAGGATGTTCAAGGAACTTAGTGAGAACTTCAACAGAGAGATAGCAAGCATAAAAAAAGGAAATAGAAACCATGAAAATAGAACCAATCAGAAGTGAAGAATACAATAGCTGAAAAGAATGCACTAGACTAGATGAAGCAGAGGGTCGAATCAGCAATTTCGAAGACAAGGTAGTATAAAACACCCAATTGGAACAATGAAAATAAAAAAGATTTTTTTTTAAAAATGAAGATAGTTTAAGAGATCTCTGAGACAATATCACAACATCAAGCATAAGAATGTTTGAGTCATAGGGGTACCAGAAAAAGAAGACAGAAAGCAAGAGGTTGAGAACCTATTTGAAGAAATAATGACTGAAAACTTTCCTAACCTGGAGAAGGAAATAGACATACAAGTCTAGGAAGTTCAGAGAGTCCCAAACAAGATGAACGCAAACAGGCCCACACCAAGACACGTTATAATTAGAATGGCAAATATTAAAGATAAAGAGAAAATCCTAAAAGCAGCAAGAGAAAGGCAACTAGTAAACTATTGGGTTGCCAGAAAAGTCATGACATATTTTTTCTGTTTTTTGTTGCAAAAATGTGTCATGACTTTTCCAACAACCCAGTATAAGGGAGCTCCCAAAGAATTGTCAGCTGATTTCTCAACAGAAACTTTGCAGGCCAGAAGGGATTGGCAGAAAATATTCAACATGAGGAAAAGCAAGGACTTACAGGCAAGATTACTCTACCCAGGAAAGCTATCATTTAGAATCGAAGGACAGATAAAGAACTTCACAGAAAATAAACAGCTAAAGAGTTCATCATCACCAAACCAGTATTATAAGGAATGTCAGAGGGATTTCTTTTATATAACAACAACAGAAAAAAAGATAAAAATTATGAATAATAAAATGGCAATAGCTACATAGCTATCAATAATTACTTTCAATGTAAATGGATTAAATGCTCCATTAAAAAGACATAGGAGGGTCAAATGGATAAGAAAACAAAACCCTTACATATGCTGCATACAAGAGAATCACTTCAGATTGAAAGACATCCACAGAGGGAAAGTGGAGAGATGGGAAAAGATATTCCATGAAAATGGAAACAAGACAAACGAACAAAAAACTGGAGTAGCAATACTTATACCAGACAAAACAGTCTTTAAAACAAAGGCTATAACAAGAGACAAAGAAGGAACTAGTAATCCCACTTCAAGGTATTTATCTGAAGAAACCCAAATGCTACTTCGAGAGGACATGTGCATCCATATGTTCATTGCAACATTTTACAATGGCCAAGATGTGGAGGCAGCCTGGGTGTCAGTCGATGGAAGAATAAATAAAGAGAAAGTGGTGCATATATAATGGAATATTGCTTGGCCGTGGAAGGGAATTAATTCTTGCCATCTGTAGTGGCATGGATGGACCTGGAGGGTATTTTGCTGGAGTGGAATGTAAGACAGTGAAAGACAGATGCAATGTAATTTCACTTATATGTGGAATCTAAAGAACAACATAAACAAATAAAACAGAAACAACTTCATGAATACAGAGAACATATTGATGGTTGCCAGATGGGAGGGGTATTGGGGGTGAGTGAAAAAGGAGAAGGCATTAAGAAGTACAAATTGGTTGTTACACAGTAATGATGGGGGTGTAGCATATAGTATAAGGGATATAGTCAATAGTATTGTAATAACTATGTATGGTGTCATATTGGTACTAGATTTGTTGGGGTGATAGATGGGAGGAGGTTGGGGGCAGAGTGAAAAAGGTGAAGGGATTAGAAAGTACAAACTAGTAGTTACAAAATAGTCATGGGGATGTAAAGTAAAGCACAGGGAATGTAGTCAACAATATGGTAATAACTATGTATAGTGCCAGGTGAGTACTAGACTAGTCAGGGGGATCATTTCTTAAATTATACAGATGTCTAACCACTATGCTGTACACCTGAAATTAATATAAAATAATGTTGACTGTATACTCTAATTAAAAAAATTGAAAAAGGGGGGAAAGGTTAAGGGGAATAAGAGGTTCAAATTTCCAGGTTTAAAACAAATAAGTCTTGGAGATATAATGTACAGCATAAGAAATATAGTCAATAATATTGTGATAGCATGGTATGGTGTCAAATGGTTGCTGGAATTAACATGGTGATCACTTCTTTAGTTATATAAATGTTGAATAACTATGTTTTACACCTGAAACTAATGTAATATTATATGTTAGCTATATATTAATAAAGAGTCCTTTTTAAAAAGTAAGTATAATATAAAGAAAAAACTAATGGAAAAAATAGCCGGGTAATTTGTATCATAAACCTTCTAATTGTACATTAAAACTTTAACATAAAAAATAATAAAAATTAAAAATTAAAAAAATTAAAAGGAAAAAAAAATCCTCCCAGCTTGAAGTTAATTCATGAGACAATCGAGCCATTTTGTGTAATTCTGTGTACATTTGCCACATCTGGGACAAAATATCCTTGTGCATGTGGCAGCTCTTTCGGAGGCACATTTGATCCATTGCTTCCTTTTTGCTAAGAATAGAAATCTTCTCTAATGACCACCTGTGTCACCAGTTCCTCACTTTCTACTGAGCATAGATTTTGCCCTGCAATCTGTGTCTGATTCTATTGCCTCTTTATAAGAAATTGCTTAGGTCTGAGTAACCTGACTCCTAAAGGAGGTTTCTTCCTCATGTGCATTGGGCAATCCCAAGTCCACTCTAGACCACATAATAAGTGACTAGAGCTTGTGGACAAGCCACAGGAATCAAAGGCTAACCCCTCTACAGTTTCCTCCTTGGTTATAACACAAAGCTAGAATTTGGGGCAGTGAACATACTACTAATTACTGGGGGCCTGACCTCACTATATAAAGCTAGCATTTTGCCAGAACATTGAAGCACATTGAAATTGTGTGCCATGCAATTTTAAAGATTCAAATATCATTCTGCCCAATAATGTCTAAAAAGTTAGGGGAGCCTTTTTAACCTACAATCAAATTCATGCTGCAGCTGTGCCTGTGGAATGAGTTAAGCAACCAACAGCTGCACTGTGAAGCCAATCATATTTACTTATGGTTCACCTTATTTTTTCTAGAACCCAAGGGGTGGAATCCACTGAAGAAGAATCTGACACTGTTGCTCACCAGATTATCTGCTTCTTTGCTGAGTCCTAATCTCTGCAAAAGCCCCAGCCTCTATAAAAACAGCCACTTAATTATTTTCTTACACACACACACACACACACACACACACACACACACACACCCCACCACCACACCACCACCACCACCACCACCAACAGCTTTGAAAAACTAAAAGGAACAATTTGTAGAATCCAAAGCAGAATCTAAACCTCCTAAATTGCTAAATAACATAACAATACACAAGATCGTTTACATAACAAAAACAGGAATGCACTAGAACAACAAGAAAAATAAAACAAAATGAAGTACAAAGCAAAGTAAATATAAAACAAGGGAGTATAAAGTAAAATGGCAGGAGTAAAACCGACCATGCTGTCTGGATTGCCAATTTGGATTGTGATATATATTGCCCATTAAAAGAAGTAAAATTTGAGAGTTTAAATTAAATGTTTTTAAAAGTAATATTCATTAAAATTTACACATATATTTTAGAAATAAAACAAAAAGCAAAATCTCTATCAGGAAAACTCTAACAAAAGAAAGTACAAGTGAAAATAATATCAGACAAAACGTTTTAAGTTAAAAAGTTGTGAAAGGAAATGAAATAAATCATTTTGTATTGCTGAAAGGCTAAATGTATAATGAAAACATCATAGTAAAAAATCTTTTATGTACCAAGTAATGAAACATGATGATGTTATTTGCAAAACCACTAGTAGATAAAGAATTCTGTGTTTGTCTAGAATGTTTGTGGAAAATCATCCCTTATCCTATCTAATGTGTATAATTCCCACAGAACTGTGGGAAAAAATATCATGCATATAAAAAAACTATGATGGTTAATTTTATGTCAGCTTGACTGGGGCAGTGGATGCCCAGAATACTTGGCTAAACATTATTTTCAGTGTGTCTGTGAGGGTGTTTCTCGATGAGGTTAACACTTTAATTGTGAGGCTATGTAAAGCACATTGCACCTCAATGTGGGAGGACCTCATCCAATCCTTGGAAGGCCTGAATAACAATAAAAAGACTGAGTAAGGAATAATTCACTCTCTGCTTGATTGTCTTTGAGCTGAGACATCCGTGTCTCCTGCCCTTGCACTTGGGCTCCAACTAAAACTTAACGCAGTTGGCTCTCCTGGTTATCAGGCCTTTGAACTTGAACTGGAACTATCCCATTGGCTCTCTGGATCTCCAGCTTGCCAACTGCAGATCTGGGGATTTCTCAGCCTCACTAATCGGATGAGTTAATTGCTTATAATGAGCTTGATAGATAGAGAGATAGAGATCTATATAGCTATTTCTCACTGGCTCTGTATCTGATAAATACAGATTTTAGTACTGAGAATGATTCTAGAGGAACAGAATATCAAGAATGAGTTTTCTGAATTTGTTTGGGGGTTTCTGGAAGGGCACCTCTAATCTGATTAGATTCAAAGATAGCATGACTGCATTTCCAGTAAGAGAGAGCACTAATAGTCCAGGCATAATCTGGCATAGAGATATATAAAATATCTCCCGTGGATACTCCTGCGTTGGGTGACAGTGTATGATACTTTAGAACATTTCTGGAACTCTAGTAAATATAATAAAATGGTCTGGATGCTCCTGATGTGGTGGAGAAAGAGGTGAAAAAAAGGATGATGAACTCAGAGATTTGCATTCTCAGCTCAGGTGCTGCATGAATTACCTGAAAGCTTCTTGTGTGCCCCAAAGGTGGCCCTTATCCCCTGAGGACTGAGATTGCTGAAAACCAAAAACAGGATCTCCTCCTGGGACTGGCTCAGTTACAGTACAAGTTGAACTCTGAGACACACTTTATTATTATTTATTAAATTTATTGGGGGTGGCATTGGTTAGTAAAATTATATGATTTTCAAGTGCACAATTCTATAATACATCATCTATACATTGCATTGCATGTTCACCACCCAGAGGCAGTTCTCCTTCTAAAGTGAGGGTATTTATTGGAATAGAATGGGATTGTGTAGGCTGGAATGGGGCTGTGTGGAAAGACTGTTGAAGCTGGGAACACTGAGGCCCTAAACTCTGGTGAGTCTTCTCCACCAGTGGGAGCAGCTGCCCCACTCCCAGTGGCAGCATCCTGTCCACCCGCCCCTGTTGGAGGGGATTAACCCTGAATTGCCTGAGAAAAGTAGAATGTCTCCCCTGAAACAGTTACTGTGTAAGCTGATACTGATTCACCTCAGGACCCATTCCCATCATTCCTCTTTGCTTCTAGAGCTATAACTAGAATCAAGGCCTCGCAGGGCCCTAAAAATACGGTATAAAGTGTGACCTATGCAGAGAAATAATGCACTCTAAAACAACTACTGAGATTTCTCATTTATACAGTTCCAGCCCCTTATTTCAGTCGAGTTGTTCTTTCCATATACTCAGCGTATCATTGGGAATGCACCCAAGTTGTCACCAAAAAAGATTAATTGAATTTAATTCAGATATGGCTCAAATTGTAGTGCCATGTATCTAAATTTAATGCACATTAATTTTTCTAAATAAAATTAAATACGGCCGTAAGCCCTACTGACTGTACTTTATAAAAAATCCAAATGCCTAGCATCAAGGCCTGTGACAATTATAAAGAATGTTTTCTCTCAGGCCCATTTTATTGTCGTGTATAGCGGAGCCTGGTTGATTGGTTCTGAAAATAAATTTTCTGATGTCTCGCTTTCTATTTAAAACATGTCACCACCTGGCAGCTAGTTCCTCTGTTGAAAAGGGCTCAACGCTCATCTGTGAGTACAGGATTCATCATCGCAGACAATAAGCATTTAGGGATGGCATAAACAAAAGCGGAGTAGAAATGTCAAGCTGAGAGACTGAGGACAAAAGTGCAGGGCTTGCCTCTTGGTTACATCAGCCTGAAGTCTCCTATGTAATCTCAGGTCTTTCGATTTATATTGAGTAGTCTACAAATCTCAATCCTAATGAAAATAGGAGCCCCACATGGAAATGCACTGAATTCTAGAAAGACCTTTCTAACTGATGTTCAGGTGCTCTGTCCACTCATTGGACATTTGGGAAAATGTCCAATGAATAGATAATGGAGACAAGTTGTAAAAATTTGTCTTCAATAGACCAGCTCTACTGATGGAAGCAAACAATCGTAAACTTGTTTGTTTGATGTTTTAAAAGTCTATGTTTACAACTTAATCCTATCTTAATTCCCACATTTTGAAGGAAGCTGAAGTTTTCTTTTTTCTTTTATCAGAAATTAAGTATATAAAATACATTGAAACTTAACAATATTGAAAATGGAATGTGAAGCTAGAGTTTTTAAATCTATTTTAGGAGGTAAAGTTTGGATAAAATAACAAACCAGAATTTTCCATGCCCTACTCATAAATCAACAGAAATATGTCAAGACGTATGTTAAAGCTTTGCATACACTTGAGTACAACTTCATAAACCCTGTTTGCAGTTATTATACAGTGATAACTGCCTTTTAATTTCACGAAATGTCACATACTATTGAGAGGAAGAAGGCCATAATCATTTTTTGTCTCTTTTCAGCAAGATTTTTCAGCATTTGGCAATGCCTGTTCTACTGTCTTTGTGGGGATGATCAGGGTGTCCTACCTTGTACTGCCAGGTTAGACACGTGCTAGTTCCTTCTCTTCCTGAGAGGGATTTGTGAGGTCAAACCTTTAGGAAATATACAAATCAATGTAACTTTATACAGGTCTCATTTTTAATGTTAATTTTTATCAACAAATTACTTTTCATATATTTCTACTTTCCCTTTATAAGAACAAAAGCATTTGAAGAGCAATATTGGGAAAGAGTAGCATAATAAAAATAAACACATAGAAAAGGAAGAACACAGAATTTAAAAAAGCAAATAAACTATGCATTAACTTACAACCAATACAAGATCTAATGATGCATCTTAGAATCCAAAATAAAAAGGAAAACATGACTTAAAAGAGAGAAATACATCATTTCTTCAATCATACAAAGCCCTTGGTTATCCCAGGTTCTTACACACATTTTTTTCCTGGGACGTGAGGTTGGAGTTATAGAGCAATGCACAGCATTCACACTAGGGTTACAACCCCTGATTTAAATAGCTTTGCTAGAAAGCCCAAAGTAGCACATTAGAACACAGTCCAGTGAGAGGAACCAGTATGCATTCAGGCACTATAACTGAAATATGCAGCCATCATATAATATTTTTATCCAAACAAAATACTTACATTACTTAGAAAAATTACTATATAGCTTGTCTCCAAATTATCTTCTGGAAATGTTTTTTTCTTTTTACCAGGACCCTAGAATAGAAGCTTTATGCCAGACAGATCAGCCGAATAATTTCATCCAGGACTAGGATAAAAGTATACTCTACTTTTCATTAGAGATAGCAGTTTAAGTTTCTTAGCTTGGGAAACTAAGCACATTGAACTGCCAGGACAGGTGAACTGCCAGGGTGCTCATAGGCACAATCAGCCTCTTAAGAAGTCAATTATATCTCCTCCAGTTCCTGCATTCATGCTTGGAGGAAGACTCTCACTCAAAGTTCCTCACTGTGGAGCATGACAACCATGGTTTTACTCTGAAAACTTATCATAGCATCTGTCACCAGATGCACTCCAGGCCAGTTGAAAAACCTCAGTAATGCAACAGACCAAGAACCACGTTCTAAGAACATGATTGCCCCATCTGCCTGCCAAGCTGATTTACTACAAAAGGTGGTTTTATGAAGCTGGTCAAATAAACCACCTAGAAAGAGTGATTTGCACTGACTACTTAAGTGAGTACAGTTCAACATGCGTAAGAATGTTTTTCCAAGACAACTTTTGAAAAGTTCTACTAATTAATGTTTTAGAAATAAAAAAAAACCCCAGCAAAGCTGGGTTGAAAAGAAAGCTGTTGTTTCTTCAGATCATTCCTGGTTTATCATAATGAAAACAGGCAGACGGCATACAGGAAAATACTTTTTCTCATCTTTAAGAGAATCAATCAATTAATCTTCAACTGGTATCAAGCAATTAAGATATAAAATATATATATATAAAGTATAAGTTAAAAATGAAAGACCGAGGAAAACCCCTGCTTTTGACTGTGGAATTTTACAAAATTTACAGACGTTTGTTACCATTTCATTTTCTGAATATCTTTCTACCAAAGCTCCAGTACATAAAATGTCTTAAAAAGTCAGCTCTCCTGTCCCATTGTAGTTTCTATAAATAAATATTTTTGAACATTATAAAACACCTTATCCCATTGTATTTTTTATAAATAAATATATTTTTTAACATTTTTTTTTAAAGTAAGTTCTTTAAGGAGCAATGGGGAAAGTCGACTGTATTAGCTTGGGCTCCCATAACAAAATACCATACACTCTGTGGCTGAAACAGCAGAAATTTATTTCTTGCAGTTCTGGAGGCTGGAAGTCTGAGGCCAGGGTCCCAGCATGAGCGGGCTCTGGTGAGACCTCTCATTCAGGCTCATGTATTCTTAATATTTGTTCATCTTCATAAAGTACATTTACCACATACCACTTCAGAAACATCCTTATGTATTTTTGAGCCTATCTATCTTTGTTTAGTGTCTCCAATAGCATGAAGCTTCTTGAGGACAAGAACTACAATACATTAGCAGTCTGCCTGCTGCATCCTGTAATGTAACGTTAGAGTTTACATTTAGAGTCTTTATATACCAATTGAGATTTTCTAACCTATGTTTTTAAAAAGGGTTTGTATTTATAAAGTCAGGGTTGTTGGTTTTTTGTTTTTGCTTTTTCATTTCTGGGAAGTCATAACGGAATGTTAAGCATTTTATGCAGTCTTCTTTAAGGACATATTCTTAAGAGGAGCTATGAAAAATTAAGAATCTGCCTTTGTCTCCGCAGGTAATTTTTACTCAAATGCCACTGCTAAATGCCATTAGAAAGTGTTCATTTATGATAGGCTATTCTCTTGAGAAAGTGATGACTATATGTAAAAACATATATATATATACACTTTTCATATATATGTGTCCTGTGTCCTGTGTCCTCTGTGAGGCACAGTTACTTTGAAAGAAAACAAAGCTCTTTCTTTCTATGTTGTAATAGAGCTGTATCAAGACAAAATTCATAGTATTGTGGACAAATATTCCTGTAATATTTTTTTTATTACAAGTAATATCTTCTCATGGGATATTTGAAAAATATGAAAACTATGCAATGGAAAATCAAAATCACTTGAAGCACAGATATAAATAGCATTAACATTTTAGGGCACTTCCTTTTAGTCTTTCTGTGTGTGTATAAATCTACTTTGCATCACATGTTGTATTAATTTCTGTGTCTTGCCACGGACTGTGTGACGAAAGCATCAGCTGGCATGTACTGGTCAGAGATAGGGGAGTACCCTGAGATTGGATTTTGAGGAGGACTTGATCAAGGGGACCAAAATTTAAGACTGGATCAGCAAAAACTCCTTGACTTAGGGGCAGGCCCTTGTTCTCAGGATTCAAGATTTTATATCCAGCCAACCAACTACTTCAGAGGTAGGGCAAACTTGTGGCTAGGGTTACTTTTAGAAGCCTGGAATAAAATGACAGCCAAATCTCAACGAAGTAGAAATGCTGCGTTGGCCCTCGCATATCGCGGAGGAGGAAATGAAGAGGCTGAGGAGAGGGCATGCTGGAGTGGCTCTTACGCAATGCCTGAGACCCATAATAGAATTTGTTCCAGGAGAGGACCCAGGGGACACACCATTCACCAAGGCCATCAGGAATGACCTAGTGAGAGGGCACCACATCAGGAGGAATTTAGTTGTGGTCTCCTCTGCAGGCTGGTGATGGCACCATGGAAGGAGACAGTCACAGGGCTAGGATCATTAACATCCATGAGGATGATGGGGCACTGAAGAAATACAGACCAGGTGGCAGCACTTGATGGCCACAAACTAGGAGGCCATACTTACCACAAGGAACAGCAGGGATGAGGGGACAGACAGAGGGCCATGACCCAGTGAAAGTGGTAAAGCTGTTGAACTGAATGTGGTGTTCCTGGGGGTGAAGAAGACGGGCACTCAACAAAATGTTATTTATCATCTATAACCAAAGGAACAAGAATTGAAGAATAGAAAGCTAGAGGTAGTTTCTGAAATAAATAAATAAATAATAAATAAATAAATAAATAAATACCTCTTGCTAAGTTCCCACAATTTATTGACTGGAGAGGTTGCTAGTCTCTAAGAGGAACGATCTTGTAACATGACAAGCATACACCATAAATATTCCTCTCAGGGAACTCCTCTATAGATGCCTGAAGGGATCTATAGCCATTTACATGGGTGATATTATGCTTGGAAAGGGAAAAAGTCAATACATTTAGAGAATTATTGGACACAGGTTCAGAATTGATATTGATACTCAGAGACTCAAAGCATCGTCTTGGCCTCCCTATTAGTTTCCTGTGGCTGCTATAACAAATGACCAGTACTCGCTGGCTTAAACAACACAAATTTAATACCTCCTTACACTTCCGGAGGTCTGAAGAATGAAATCAGTCTCACTTGTCTTTTTCAGTTTCTTGTAGCTGCCTGTATTCCTTGGCTCATGTGCCCTTCCGCATATTACTCACTCTCTTGTTCCCATCATCACATCTACGATTGACCCTAGTCTTCATGCTTCCCTTTTATATGGACTGTGATGATTAATTTCATGTGTCAACTTGACTGAGTCACAGGGGTACCCAAATAGCTGACAAAACATTATTTCATGTTGTGTCTATGAGGGTGTTTCTGGAAGAGATCAGTATTTGAATCAGTAGACTCAAATGTCTACTAATCAATAAAGAAGATCTGCCCTCACCAATGGGATGGGCATCATCCAATTCACTGAAGCCTGAACAGAATATAAAAGTCTGAGTTAGAAAGAAGTCTTTCTCTCTGCCTGCCTTTAACCTGGGACACTAGCTTCTGACTTTGAATTTAGACTTGGACTGGAACCTATGCTATCAGCTCTCCTGGTTCTCAGGCCTTTGGATTTGAGCTAGAACTGCCCCCATCATCTCTCCTGTGTCTAAACAACTCCATAATCACATAAGACATTTCCATATAAATGTCCTGACTAATACAAGGACGCTTGTGATTACATGGGGCCTACCCAGATGATCCAGCCTAATTTCCTCATTTCAAGGTCTTCAACTTAATCGCATCTGCAAAATCTCTTTTGCCATTTAAGGTGACATTCACAGAGATTAAGACCTGAATATCTTTGTGTGTCATTATTCATTCTAACATACACACACACACACACACACACACACACACACACACGAATAAAAACATTAGCAAAAAAGATTACTTTGCCTCTAACTTTTGTGTGTTTAACCTAAGTATTACAATTATGACAGAACCAAATAGCTTTCAAGCTTCCACAATAAAAAAATAATAAATTTTGTGGGATTTTAGTAGATTGCTTATCTTCTTCTAATTACACTGAGACATTTATCTAAAATCTCTGTAACAGGGGTCTCAAAAGACTTCATGAATATTATCTTAATTTTATTCTTGCAACTTCCAAATGAGATGGAGTAGTTGTCAGGCATGGTGCGATAACAAATACATTGCAAAGTACAAGCTTCTGAAATAAAAGAAAGTGATTTATTAAAATGTTCTCAGTGTCCGTGATTTACCAATAACTTTAGATGTGGTAGAAAATAACTAGGTATCTGACATTTAACTCATGGTTTAATTGTAAATACATAGATTAAGAAAGCAATAGTTATTGGCTCCTAACTAAAACAAATAAATTTGCATAATAGGCAACATATACATTATTTTCATATTTAGCATTTCATTATGGCTCATGTTTCTGTCATATTTTTAAGTCCCACTCCAATCATAACAGATTATCCCAGAAATGCATGTCACATGCGATTATAGGGTTTAAATTCAATATCAGTCATCATATATTTCAAAGCAAATTAACATCTGCTAGTTCACATAAAAATGAGCATCTTTCCACTGAAACTTGGGACATTACTGAACTTCTCAATGATTTGCTCTCTTCCAATATACTGTAAATTCCTGGAATGGAGTGAATTTCTCCCATTGCTCTTGGCATTCTAGAACATTCTTACCAATGCTGACAACATGAGGTGATCCCCGCTGCTAACATTTATACCTTCAGAATCCAGGATGGTCAAACGTTTCTTTGCTTGCTTGTCTTAGTGAGCAGCCCAAATCTACTACTTTCCCTTTCACATTTTTATGATCTCTTCTAATCAACTCTTAAGTGAGAACCGAGATGTGGCAGCTCTTGTGTATGTATCCCTAATTTTTGCCTATCCATTTGAAATGCCGTATCAAAAAGAGCCTACCCCAAAACAGCATCTTCCTCCACTCCCTGGAAAACTCCACAGCTTCCACCATGACTGTTGAGTGTTTTTGCTTTGGCAGGTTTGTGGCTGTATATTTGCATACATTTCCTGAGGCTCTACTGTTTGCTTTAGAGATTAGGGAATTCTCATTCTAAAAATGACCAACCTATATATATATATATATATATATATATATATATATATATATATATATATATATATATATATATATATATATATATATATATATATATATATATACCCCAGGAGGGTCTCTCGCCTATGTGTTTTTGTTTACCAGCCATCACTGCCTGGGCTGCAGTTCAGGTCTGGCCTTATTTCTTCCTCCTCCTCTTCATGCCTTCCCCGGCTGTGCCAGAGCTCCGTGGGTGGCCTGCTGTCATCACCCTCTGCACCTGTCCCAATTAGTAGGCTAGGGACGCTGCCAACACAGCCTCTGCGCTGGTGACTGGCTGCCTGGTGTGACCTCATTGCTGGAAAGGCAGCGGCTCAATGGTGTAGTGTCTGGACACCATTTGTTGGAACTGCACGGTAGGCGAAAGCTGTGGTGCTGGAAGTTTCTCACAGCTGTGTTCAAAGGTGGAAAAAGACTCATTAGAGGCTTGACAGCTGAGTCTGGGTCACCCATTTCTGCACCCTCAGGGCTCATCATGGGGCTGGACTCTTAGCAAGCATTCGCAAATGTCTGCTGAGTTAATAGCAGTTTGGAGCAATATTGACTTTCTGCTCTTACCATGAAATCTAGGATAGCGTTGAGCTGAAGAGCATGGATACTGGAAGCAGGACACTGTGTTCAAATTCTGACTCCACTGCGTTCCAACCGTGGGCATGAACAAGCTGTGCAATGACCCTGTGCCTCAGTTTCCTCACCCGTTAAATGAGGACAATAGTAGTCCCCTCTTATAGGATGGCGATCCTTAGGAGAGCTCATATTTTGGAAAGTTCTTTCCAGATCACTGGGCTTGTGGTGAAGGCTCCAAAAACGCTGTTTGCTTGTCATCAACATTTATTATCTGCAATCTCCCAGCCAGACAGCTGCCTGTCATAATTTTCTCAACCTGATGTTCTACATATGGGACATTATGTTAAACTCCAGGTTAGTAAATATTACAGGTAAATGAATTTAGTGAAAAATCTTTTTTGTTGAGCCTATTGTGACGCATTCTGTTGTCAGAAGCTACTTTCACTAAAGATAGAAAACAACAAAGCAGGCAGCTTTTTTTGAAGGCAGTTAAGTATCACCTAAAATTTCATGTGCCCCAAAATGTACCTCTGAAGTTTTTGCAGCAAAAGGAGAAAGAAGCTCCTGGAAGTTGGATGAGACGTGGGAGATGGCCTGTCCTCAGAAAGAAAAAATGTCTGTGGGAGGACACTGCTGAAGAAACCCTGGCAGGTTGAGATGGCCCCCGGCCCTGGAGGAAGCTGAAGAGGCTGGAACTTTTCATCCCCCAGAGCCTGCGGCAGTGAGCTTTCTTAAGGTGTTGACGGGGCACTGTCTCCTTCCTGCTTCTCCAAGAGGCAGAGTCGGAGGCTGGAGGCAAGCAGGGGGGCCTTCTGGGAGTAGAGGCCGTGGACCATTCCTTTATAGCTAAATTAGTTTTACCTTCAGGGCTGTAATTTCTTGCCCCCTCTCCCCCCTCCACCACACACACACACACACACACTGTATCTCTTCATTTTATGTATTTCTGGACTGTAGGCACTAGTACTAGTCATATAGTATTAATTTACTATGTAGAATGATTTAGGAAAGGTCTCTGAACAAGTGTAAAGCCTACAGGCTACTAACCTGGCGTTCACTGGTCATATTTTACCAAGTGGCACCCAGTGGCATTTGCAGAGTCCGCAGTATACCCCAAAAGATGGCTTCTGCAACCATCATATCATGACATCTCTGTGGATCTATATACACAGTATGGATAATCTCACCATCAGCAGCAGTCCTTTTAATATAGAAGGACAAAAGGAGAAGGCAAATTTCATAAAATCATTAAATTACAAGTTAAAAAAATAAACTTCCTTATACAACCACGAGGTGGCGCATTAATCCCATAATCAACTATCCTACTAAATCAGTAACGTTTTATTTTTGTGCAGGCATTTTTACTGTTTGGGGAAGGAATCTAAAGCTGAAATGAAAGAGTATATCATGTCTTAGAAATCTTAATTTTAAATAAAATTCCATAAGCTATACTAAAGTATCATTTCCTAAAACATGAGTTGCGTTACAAAAAAAAAAATCTTAACGGTCAAACTGCAAGTAATCCTGGGCTCCTTCATGTACCAAGTGATAGATTTCTGTACACCTACAATTTGAAATGGATAGATTTGTAAAATGCATCAGTCATAAATAAAATAACAAACCTGGATTTTCTGTTGCACTCGACTCATAAAGAACCTAATTAATGTGTCACTTTAAACCTAAGTTTTCACAATTATATTAATCCAAATAGATTTTCATTATTCTATTTTTTTGAAGACTGCCTTTTAAAGGCCAGGTTATTATATTGAACACAAGTGAGAAAACCCCTTTCCAAACCAAAGGTCTTTAAAAGACGACTAATTTCACCTGAGTTGATGCTATTTATGTGAAAACACTTGATATTGTATCTTGAACGTGCTTAATAGCTGACCTATTCTCTTAAAAGGAAATGATGAATTTAAATAAGAGATGTTGGCGCCTCCCATGACACCTAGCACCTGGGCTTTGATATTATGGACCAGCACTACGTACGTCACAAGAAAGGTCATGTCAACCCCAACGTACAGTCCGCACGTCCCCGGCAACACAGGGCAGGATGTGAGCTGCAGAAGCCACATTTTGTGAGCTGCAGAAAATCACACTGGGTGCCTCCTGATGAAATTAACCAAACTGAATATCAACAGCATCCTCAGAAGGGCAACGAACATCCTAAAGGTGCTTTGGGGGACGGGTTCTACTGATGCATGGTGGCGAGAGGACAGAGGAAGTAACAACAGTCTTAGCTGGGAAGGGGGTGCTGGGACATCGTGAAGTGACCCAAAGCACAGGTGTTGGGGCTTTCTTTTCCACTACACCAACGTATCATCCAGGTGTTGCCTTCATCTTCTGCTTCTGCAGGATTATAAATTCTCTCGTAACTATTAGCCCTATCTAGGGATGAACACGCCTGTTCAACACTACCAGTGGGCACCACCACTTCTGCTTGATGGGCGAAGTGCAGACTACCAATAACAAGAGGCGCACACAGATGAAAGAGGTCGTCTAATTCCTCAGCGCAGGAACGGGTGGCGTTCACTGCAATGGAGACTGAGGTGCTGCAGGCTCTGCCATGGCGCCACCTAGTGCTGGCATGTTTGATTGCAGCTTCTTGATGTTTACTGGTTCTGACGCTGAGCCCCTGGGTGCTAGCCCCAGGGCTTCCAACCCCTCTCTCATATCCCCCTCACCCTGGGTCTGAGACAGAAGAATGACCCAGATTCCTGGGCTGTCTAGAGGACTACAGGCACCTAATAGGGAAATGAGACAGGGCTTCTGGGGGGAAGGGAGCCGACGCTTTGCTTAGTTTGTCAAACTTTTAATACCCCACAGGAGCTTTGGTAAAATGGCCAACTTTATTACAATTTCCATCCTCCATCGCCTTTATCATGACAGCACTGGGGGAGGGGACACTTAGTTCTTTAATCCACTGTATTTTTATGGCTTTTAAATCAGATGTTGACAGCACCATTTCCTCGCAGTTACCTGATGAACCACTCCGAGGGCCTAAACCTACACTGGCCAGGCCTTAGGTTATGCTGACAGCTGTGGTCATTGGCTCCATGAGAGAAAGTCTCCTCTCAACCCAAAGAGAAACAAATGAGAAGCAAATAAGTGAGAAGATAATTCCCTTTTCCGTATCTGACGTACAACCGCCTGTATCAGTTTCCTAGGCTGCTGTAAACAAAATACCACAAAGTGGAGGGACTAAAACAACAGAAATTACTCTTGCATGGTTCTGGAGGCTAGAAGTCCAAAATCAAGGTGTCAGCAGAGCTCTGTTGCCTCTGAGACTCTGGGTAGAATCCTCCTTTGCCTCTTCCTAAATTCTGGTGGGTGCCATCTTGGCTTGCACCTATGGCACCCCAATCTCTGCCTCTGCCATCACATGGCATTCTCTCCCTGTGTGTCTGCTTTTGCGTCAATTATCCCTCTTCTTAAATGATACCAGTCATATTGGGTTAAGGCCCATCCCACATTAATATGTTTATATCTGCAAAGACCCTATTTACAAAGAAGTTCACATTCAGAAGTAGGTTAGGACCTCAACGTGTTTCTTTAGGGCTCACCATTCAGCCTATAAGACTATCCTAGTATGTTGGCTGAGTGGTGTCCAGTGCAAAGTCAGATATATTTTTTTAAACAATGCTTTGTAGTATTTGTGTTGTTTTTTCAAAGTATTTTCATTCCCGTTAACTAATTTTGTTCTCTCTAGAGTTCTCTGAGACACATAAGTCAATATAGTTATCCCACACTTGCCAACCAAGGAGCCTATAAGACATTTAGCAATTTTCAAAAGCTGTATATCACATTAGGACCAAACAAATTTGGTCTCTTTACTTCACTCCAAAAAAAAAAACAAAGAAAAACAAACAAAAAAACTTTAGAACAGCTTTATGAATCACATAACAGTGAATAACATTGCCAGACAATTATTTCAAAAGTTACATCATGAATTGGGCTTATTAAAGTGACATCTTGAACAATTTTTTCTAGAAGACAGAACAGATATGTAGTGCTCACTTGAATTATACCTTAACATTTGACTTCAGTTTCAGACTATTCTTCCTTGATGTTTAAACTCTGGGACTATTAAGGAGTTAGGATATTTTATATGATTTCTATGTGAAGAAAGATTTTCCCATGTAACATTTATAGATAAGGGATTATTTTTGAAATATATTCAATAAGTGTAAGAAATCAAGATTTGCACCAAAATTTAAATAAAATGTATGGCATTATCATTAAAATGAAGAAGTACATTTTTTGATCTACCATTTTAATTAGTCCTAAATTGTTGTAAAGCATCAAGACAGTTTAATTTTTTAAAAAAGCATTAAATTATTTCCAAATTGGAAGCACCTCATATAGATGGCCCAATTATCTATGGAGATAAGACAGCCACAATTTCTTTTAATTTAGTTATCACTGATTATATTTAACTCTGACTCTAACTTCCGCAAAACAAAATCAGAATAAGCTCAAATTGCCAATAATTAATTATAACTGATGTAGTTAAAACAGCTAATTAGTTTTGATCTGATTTATGAACAGTCAAAATCATTTGCTTGGAAGTCAATGACTGAGGAAATAAAAAAGACAAGAGGTAAGTATGCTGCTTTATTTTTAGAAAACTGTGCAAACAATCATTCAGTTCCTTAAAGAAATCCATTCATGTTTTTCCCATTGGTTGTACTGTATTACAACAGCGAAGTCCGCTGGTGTAATTAACATTAATTTGTCCAAGATTTAGCTAAGAGGCAGTATCCTGCAGTGGGTAAGGGCATGGCTTCTGAGTTAGGCTCTCAGCTCAACAATTTGCCTCCCAAGGGCAAGTCATTTTATCTTCTTAATTCTTGCCTTTCTCAGATATATACTGGGAATAATAATAATGATGATAATAATAATAATCGTGGCAGAGAAAATGCTATGAGTTTTCCAAATATGTTCACTTTCTGTGGGCACCCAAGTAGACTTTACTTCCCAGCTCGCTTGAAGCAAATGGGTGCTGTCACTACTTCTGTTTAATGGTATGTGCGCAGAATCAGTGGATGCCATTCCAGGCCTGGTCCCTGAAATGCCCCTGGAGACCCTTCCCATGTTTCCCTTGCTGGTTGTCCAGCTGCACACAAATGGCCCAGTGGAGGCTCAGGGTGGGGATGGTAGAGATACTAGCTTGAAGACACCTCGAACCACTAGATTCAGAATCAGTGCTTGAAGAAAAGAGAGTGGAATGAGCAAGAAATAAGCCACTCTTCATTAAGTCACTGACATTTTGGAGTGCTTGGTACAGTGATTCACATACCTCCAATAATATACCAACTCATAAAGTTGTCAGGATTAAAAGAGATGGTGACCATAGAGTGCCTCGCTTGTAGTAAATGTCCAATAATTGATGAATATTTTTACTATTTAAAGGCCAATGTACAATGTCCACTTGAGTATTATAGCCTTTGATAATAGTTAATCTTGAGAAAAATACAGAAATAGGTTTTATCTATACACACATTCATAGACTATATATGTATAGTCTATTCTATATTGCATAAAATTACATGACTTAATGCAGTATAATATCACTTCTTATCTCTTGGCACAGTACCTGGTAGAACATCAGTATTCATTAAGGGTTGAATGAATGATAGTTTCAATGACTAAATTAATTCAGGAATACAGTATAATAAAGGAAAATTTTCCTATTTAATTGCACTAAACAGAATTACCATGTACCCTATAGAGATTGGGAATTTTCAGAAACATAAGAATGACAAACATGCTTAACATTAAGGGGGAGGAGGAACATAAAGGAACAGAAAAGAAGCTTTAACTCAATGGGTTATGTGCTAGTTCTTACATTATATGGTGGATGCGTGAGTATTTGTGTGATTATCTATTTAAACTAACTTACATGTGCTTCTGTATATTCTGTTTGCAGGAAAATATAACATAATAAACAACTTAATAAAAGAAAAATAATATTCAATATAGGTGGTCGTGATTATACAGAAGGTTTTAAAAGGATTTGTCATCAGGGTTTATTAAATGAGCAATCATTGTGACTGCATATCAAGGTAAAAAACCTCAATATGAAAATGCTTTTGACATTCAAAAACCACAGAGGTAACTTTTGGCTCCAGTTTAGGAGCTGATAAGAGAATAATTGTGAATAGATGGCATTTGTGGAGGACAGGAAATTTCAGGCATGGAATGAGATACTGAATACCTTGGCAAGGAAATCAGAACATTCTAACTCCAGTCCCAGGCCCATGATTTAACATGGGTTTGGGGGCAGGTCATCTCTCAGAGGCTCCATTCACTTGTGCATAAAATTATGGGATTAGACTAACTGGCTAATTTTGTGATGACTCAGGGTCATTATTTGTTTAACATCATCATAATAAACGTTAGTTTTCACTGCACTGTGTGTGAAAGAAATTAGCAGTTGGAAGAGCTTTAGCTGAGAGCATGCCAGATAAATCACCTTTTAACTGTGTATTTTTTTCTTGATACATAAATAGTTGCATTCCACAGGAGCCAAGCTATGTCAGATAACAAATTGAATGACAAATGGAAACTAGAATATTTTATTCATACTTAATTGGGCAAACACAGTTTGTACATATTCCCAAACAAACAAATGTGGAATAAGGCATGTATTCTAATGAACCTTCATAACAATAGAAACAGTGTGGGAAAAAAAAGATGATTTTAAGATGTATTTATGTCATACCTGTCACCCCAGTTCCTAGGCAACAAGGCATAGTTCGAATAGAAAGAAAGGTAGATAATTATAGACCATGGTATATTTGGTCTTCCATGCTTAAGGATGGGTATCAGCAAGAACAAAGAAAAACTATACAAGAATCTTAAAGATGTTGTTTCATTTGTCTAATTTTAAATGGAATTTATTGACTGAATCACGGCTTCTTTTATTTAAGGTACAATCTGCTAATGGCTTCTTCACATACCTCTCTGCTCTGTATCAGTGGTCTTCCCGGTCTGCGGTGCTCACTTTCAGCCGCAGTTGGCAACTATTTATAGGAGAGATTGCTGAGAAGAAGAAGAATCATAGAAATGGGTAAGGAAAATGTGCTTTCCTGGTGATTTACTAAAAGAGCCTTTTTCATTGTTTTTCCCCCAATCCAGAATATCTGTTTATGTTCAAAGAGAGTTAGCTCCAGAATTTGTCTGGTTTTCTTTTGCTTCCTGTAGGTATCAAACTGTTGCTCATGGAAGAACCCAGGCAAAGGCAGAGCACACAGCTGAGGCAATGAGAAAACAAGTCAAATCCTGCCTCAGAGCTGGGAGAAAAATGCCACCCAATAGCACCAGAGAATAGCAAAATCATGAGCTATTCTCACGCGTGTTTAATTTCACACCCAAGCTAATTATTTACCTGTTTTGTTGAAAAATAAACTTTAAGAATGCCTCTATAAATGAATTTAACACATATTCACAAACACTTCTGGGTCATCTTGTCCTGATTAGATGCTATTTGAGGGCTTTGAGGAAATGGGGGTGGACAGACTCATCGTGAGCCCAGATTCATGGAGGTTCCAATATGTGGACGAGAGGAAAGAAAGACATTGAACCAATGAACTCATAAGTGACTAAATAAATGCAAAGTGTGATACCATCCAAGGGATAAGAAAACCAGAGTTCTTCCAAAACCCAAGAACAGGGAAGTGTGTTTTGGTTTGTGGGATCTGAGAAGACCTGTGAGGAGATGATTTAAACTGAAGCCCATAGGATGAAATACCCTCAGCCAGGAGTCGGGGAGAGGAACAGCATTTTAAGCAGAGGGAACAAACAGTACGTACCATAGCCCTGAAGTAAAAAACAAAGAAACAAACAAAAAATGCCTTGTCACTTCCAGTAGAAGAAAAAGGACCAGTAAGACTATGGAGTACTGTATGAAGGGTGTGTGTGGGGGGGGAGTGCAAGAGGGGGGAAGGAAGGGGAGGGGCAGGGGAGAGTGGTACAGGCTGAGATTGAACAGTTGTAGGCCAGGCCTACAATTCTTGTCTAGCATTTCAAGTGTAGCAAAAGCCAATAGGGTTTACACCGGCCAATGATATGTCTACCTCATTGTAAAGAGAATGGAGTGGGGAGTGAGGAATGAAAGCAGTGATATACATTGGAAGGTTCCATGGCAATAATCCAGAGGAGAAACACATTGTATCATTCAGGGTCTAAGCAGAAAAGCAGAATCCACTCAAAGTATCTTAAAATGAGAAACGGAAAAAACAGAGCGCACAGATGAGGCAACCCAGAGACAAATCATATCCTGTCTCCAGTGTGAGAAAAATACCAACCAATATGGACAAAATCATGGCCATTCTCGAGTGTGTTCAATTTAATACCAGGAACTGGTTATCCATCTAAAGTAATTGATGAGAAGCTAAACAGGAGTGGGTGGCAAGATACCCCATGGATTAACAACATCAGGAAGCCCCTGCCACCCCAAAGTTGGAGGGCTTGAGGGAGGAGGCCCTATTAGCAGAATCCAGGGCTGTGTCACCCAGTGGAAGTGGGAGCCACAGTGGGACAGTTCAGGAGGAACTGAAACCAGGGAGATGACACTCTTATAGGGCCTAGGCTGTCCAAGGTCAGAGGCCTGTCGGCGTCTCCCACTGTCACCCCAGTGTTTCCCATTGACAAAATCCACCTGGGGACCAGCTTACATTGCAACCAGGAGAATTCAGACTGCAGGAACCAGCCACCTTCAATGCACAGCAGACAAATGAAAGGACACACAGACCAGGAACAGGAATGTATGCCTTGAAGACAGCATCCAGGATAACTGTCATAGAGGAAGTGTAGGGAGAGGCAGAAGTGTCGAGTCAAGAGAGGCACTCCTGTTTCTGGCTTAAACAACTAAGTCGATCATGGTAACATTGACTTAGAAATGACACAGAGGAAGAGAAGCAAGTTATGAGGGCTAAGAGTCCAATTTTTGATAAGTTAAACCTGACACACTGTGAGACAGCCAAGTGGAGAAGGCAGATAGGAATGACAATAGAAAGCTAGTTAGAGAAAAAGGTGAGAAGTGATAGGCACAAATTCAGAACAACACTGACACCTTTGTGAGGGGGGAATGGAATGGGATTTGGGAGGTAAAAAGAAGGGCTTGTCTCTGTTGAATTATATTCCTTTAAAAAGTTGCAAAGCACATTTTTCAAAATGTTAAGATTTGACAAAACTAGGTGGGAAGTACATGAGTGTCCGTTATATCATTGTCTGTGTTTTTCTTGTTGCCTAACATATGTATGACCAGCCACAGAGAAAGACTGAATGGGACAAAGAAATTAAAATTGCACTGGGAAGGTAAGAATCAAGGAAAGGTCTGTTTGTTTTTAGTTTAGTTTTGGTTTTAATATTGATGACACTACAGGGCATTTCTGAGCTGGTGACAATTATCCTGCAGAGAGGAAGAGTGGAAGTGTGCGTGATCAAGACATGAAAAGGAAAGCGGTGAAGTCCGTGAGGATGTTTTGGGACCCAAAACACATGTGAAAAAGTGGCCTTTATAGAAGGAGAGAAACTAAGTTAATTAACCCGAGTGAGACCCCAGAAATAATGACTTACATGGATAAAGATATGTTTGCAACTCAGGTCAGAACTATAAGATTCAAAATTAGTGCTTTTAAATCAAAATGGAAACATAAGAACTATGTTCATAAACAATCTTATTTAAAATGATTTTAACTGGAATAAAAAATTGGGGGAGTATAGATTTCTGTACTGATTTCGTTCTTTCACAAAAGCAATCTTAAGCAGGTAAACTTCATGATATCGTTGGTTCAGCTACCCTGAAGGCATGGACATGAGTCCTTAGATTTCATTACTGTGAAATGTCAATGTACACAGGATAATAGAAAATGAGACCAAAGGGGGGGGGAGATCCTAAGTAATTTTCTGCTTTATTTCTTCTCCCTAAATGTCTCTCTCAAAGTAAAAACACAGTCCTGCCAATGTAAGACGGTGGGCAGGATGGAAAAAGGCACGGTTCTGCCATGGTGCTTTGTAATTCCGCTGGGTGATATGCAGAGGTAATTCAATAATTACAATACGATTGCTCCTTAAGCAGGAGTATATTCTCCCTAAATAATCATGGTATTATTATCTTGCATGTAAATCAACTGTCCAAACTCCCTTCCTGTCTCAGAAATGTTGCCTAACAACCCATCATTTCACAGCTCATTTGCACCACTGCAAGAAACAAGCATGTTGGAATTGAGCGGAAAAGGAAATTAAAATCGAATCCTTTTATATTTGAATCAATGTTGCTCTATGGTAGATATATTGAGGAGAGGTCTGTGTGGACAAAATTTGAAGACAGTAAAATGATGTCATTCCTGTTCCTTGCATATCCAGCAAGTAAGTTGGCCTTCTCCCCTGTTTCCCAGCATTGAACAGGGAGTTTCAAAGCAATAGCTGTAGAGAAAGGAGGGCCGTAAATGATACAACGTCTCTAAACTATCTATGTGGGGTGGGGATAATAATGGTCCCCAAAGATGACCACGTCATAATGCCCAGCCCTGTGAATAAGTCACCTTCCATAGAAAAGACAGCTTTGCAGATGTGATTAAGTTAAGGATCTTGAGATGGGAAAAGTATCTGGGATTATCCAGGTGGGCCCAATGTGATCACAAGGGACCTTCCATTTAACAGGCAGGAGGGTCAATTTAGAGAAGTTGTGATGGTGAAAGCGAGAGTCAGAATGATATGCTGAGCCAGCAGCCAAGGGAAGGGGGCAGCTTCTAGGAGCTAGAAAAGACCAGGAAACACATCCCCCTTAGAGCCACACAGCCCAACGACCCATTTCAGACTTCTGACCTCAAGAACTGTAAGAGAATAACTGTGAGTTGTTTAAACCACCAGATTTGTGTAGTTTGTTACAGCAGCAATGGGAAACTAATAGAACATGTATAGAGATATTGACATAATGCCTGCTACATAGCATTATTTTCATCATTATTATTTTTTTTAAAGATTTTTTATTGGGGAATTGGGGGGATGGGAACAGTGCTGGGGAATTGGGGGAAGGGGAACAGACAAGTTGCTGTCGTTTTGTTCTTCAGTCTAGTTGTGGAGGATGTTGCTTCACTGGCCCAAGTTGGCACCATCATTGCACTCTTCCCGGGCGAGGCAGATCAGTCGCCGGCTTCTGGACGGCCGCTCACTGCAACTGCTGGCCACTCACGCTGGCTGCTGGCCGCTCACGCTGGCTGGTGGCTACACATGGTAGCCCATGGCAACCCCACTGGAGCAGGTGCTGCGGCCTACACCGTCACCGGTGACTCATGGCAGCCCAGCTCCAGGTTGAGCTGTTGTTCAGCATCTTAGCTGTGGAGGGCAGTGTCACTGGCCCTCATATGTGGGATCCAAACCGGGGCCCTCTGGCATCCCAAGCGAGTTCTTAACCATTGTGCCACTCGGCCGGCCCTTCATCATTATTATTATCTAATATTTTTTTTATTCTACCTTGGGCTTGCTTTCTGTATTGTGTTAGCTTGTAATTGTTTAATTCTGGGTATTGTGTAAAAATGAACTTTCTATTCTATAGGTGTCATTTTCAGGAATCTGAAAGAAAAAAAAACCCCTACCCTGTCTTAGAAATGATTAGAAACAGATGGCAATGGCACACCTTAGATGACTGATTGTCCTTGTGCTGGAAGTGACAGTTTTCACTGACCAACTAAAAGGAAATGCTAAATCATTGTATCCATTCATACAGAAAGTTTGACTGCTAATTTTGTAATGGGTTGGGAAGCTTATGAAACATTGTCCTTCTTAGGGGCTGAAGGGACAACACAACCATTAGTTCCTCCTTTACCTTTTGACCATTAAAAGGCCTGGATATTATAATGAATTTTTGTATTTGAAATACAAAGTATCCCAGGCTTTCTTTCACTTTTTTTTTTCTGAAGAATGCTAATTAAACTTGTATTGTAAAAATTGTAACATTGCATTTTTAACTGCTACAGCCTATTCAGGACACGACACTATCTTTTCCATGGAGTTTCTTTCATGTTTTCAACTTGAAGTAAATCCATGGAGAGAAAAGGAAACTAGTCCCTTAAAAGAGAATTTTGTTTCTTCCCCTCCTCCTTCATCCCCACCCCCTCCCAACTAGTATCCCTCAGTTTTTCCTCTGTGTCTCTGAGATTATTTCTGTTTACATTTCTCATTTATTCAATTTTTTTAGATTCCACATATAAGTGAGATCATATGGTATTTGTCTTTTTCTGACTGACTTATTTCACTTAGCATAATGTTCTCTAGGTCCATCCATATCGTTGCAAATGGTACTATTTCCTTCTTCTTTATAGCTGAGTAATATTCCACTGTATAAATGTACCATAGTTTCTTAATCCAGTCATCTACTGATGGGCATTTCAGTTGTTTCCAAGTCTTGGCTATTGTTAATAGCACTGCAATGATAATAGGCGTGCATATATTTTTTCTAATGGAGGAGGTGCGGATGAAGGAGAAGGGGAAGGGACAAGACAATACAAATTGGTAACTACCATATGGCCTCAGGGATAGAAAAGACAGTCTGGGGAATATAATCAATAATGTTGTAAATATTTTTTAGGGGGCCAGTTGGACTCATGTCTTGTTAAGGAGACCACTTCATAGTCGGTGTAGAGGCCTGACCACCGCACTGTATTTCTGAAGCTGATGTTGAATAATATTGTATGTCAACTATAATTATATATACATATAGTCACGGGATATGGAGTAGAATGTGGGAATGGAGTCAATGGAATTGTAATAGATAAGCGTGATATCAGGGGTGGGAGGGCAGTGGATGGGGGAGGGGGATTGTTACTTTGTGAGGGATGTAAAGGATAACTAGTGCATTGTTCTGTACACCTGAAACTAATAATGAAAAAAAAAAGAGAGACAATTTTGTTTTGCAAATGGCCAGGCTATCTCTCAGAAATGGTTTCTGTAATCCATGCTGTCCATTTCCTGGTTGAGTTAAACCATGAGGGCTCCTGTTATCGTATCATATTGGTTCTCCTCCCAGGTCAGAATGTCCTGACTGGCCTCCAAGAAACTCTGCAAATATAAAGGTGTGGGGCTCTGAAAAATCCCTAAGAACCTTCCCTGTCAGGTATTAAGTTTGTAGTGCAACGTCCAGAACAATGAAACCCAGTTGAACTTGGCTGGGTAGAGAATGAACACTTTGTGCAGCTAAATGTTGCATATTATAAACTTTGAGACAATTTCCCAGACAGAGATCGCCACCATCTGAATGATGTATTCTCAGCTGCATTTACATATTAGGCTGCCCTTTGCTATCTATCTATCTATACATATATATTGCTTATGTTGAGAAAAGAGAGCCTGCTTTCTGTGAATATCAAACAAGGTACACATTAAAATATTTATAATGCCAACCTTGCAGGCTTCAATACATGCACTTTCTGGAATACCAAAGATAATGAACCCTCCATTTAGAAATGAGTTTGGCTCTCTTTTATCCATTCATATTTTACATCACCTGCATGTGTGCATGCTATATATAGCTGCCCTTTCCTCAGGTAACCTTCAGCTGTCTTGGATGAATTTTAAAACCCCCATTGCAAATTCTTACAGCCTTTTAGTGTTAAATAAGTCCTCACTGACATTTACAAGTCATACTATTTCCAGGAGTGCACTGTGGTCTTCAGGTTTATCCCCCTTTTCACTGCAATAAAATGCAACGTTTAATGCTCTATTGCTTATTACTGCAGTAATAAGTGACACTTTTAATGACCGATTTTCTTTTCTAGGCTTCATCCTGGATAATGTTACACAGTAAACTAAGTTCTGTGTTTAAAAAAAAAAGTTTACTTGCATCCAATAACAAGCTTAAGACCAGCCACTTTCTCCAGTTAATGAAAAAGTATAAGAGTGCAAATAATACTGCACTGTAGAAAAGCCAACTAGTTTGTTCTTCTAATGACACCAATTTGATCATGGTTAAGCTATTTCCTCCTTAGTGTTGAAATCATTAAAAGTTTATCATTTACTTGGTGAACCTGTCAGTCACAAGTTGACACACATTATTTACAAGTATATGCAGGTTATAGGAGCTGTCAGGGTGGATATTTTGTGTTTAGTTTATTTTTTTTCTATTCATATTTTTATTGCACATGTTCGTATGATCTCATTTACATGTGGAATCTAAAGAACAGAATAAATGAATAAACAAAACAGAAATAGACTCAGAGATATAGAAAAAAAAAAGGTTGGTTGTTAGGTGGGAAGGGGGAGGGGAATGGGGGAGAAGGTGAAGGGATTAGAAAGTGCAAATTAGTAGACCCAATACAGTCATGAGGATATGGGGAATATAATCAACAATGTTGTAAAGATTATGTAGGGTGCCAGATGGGTGCTGGACTTATCAGGGGGGTCACTTCATGGACGGTGTAGATCATGGATCATGGCGCTGTACACCTGAAGCTGAAGTAGAATAATATTGTATGTCAACTATAATTATATATATATGTCATGGGATGTGGAGTATAGTATAAGGAAGATAGTCAATGGTATTGTAACAACTATATGTTTAGTGTTTGCATGAGGGAATGAAGGCGAAAAGAAGAGGAAATATTTTAATGCTAACTTAGAAGTTTGGAAATTGGCCATGTATCTTTTAAAGTCATGTTCTGCTAGGAGATTCTTTCTTTATTATGATGGTAAAAAGGGGGAGAAAGGCCCTTATAAACTAAAGACCTTCTAGGCTTATTGAAGTCATGTTTCATTAAATTCAAAATTCCAAAGAAACAACTAAAGCTGTGTATCCACATGTACTACCAATGTGTCTATGGTTGTCCAGTTGCTAAAAAAAAATTTATTTGAGTCAATCTTTTTGAAATATTTACTTATTTTTATTTCTACTGGAGCTTCATAAAAATTCTTGGATGGTCCTAAACTATAAAGCAACTTAGATGTGGCTTTCTTCACATCAAGAAACTCCAGTTGTTCCCCGAATCATTACCCTCCTGCACCATAGACCTTAAATATTATCATTCTTTTTTTCTTCAAATATTCATTCCTGGAAGAAAACGCAAGCCTTACTGTGAAAGCTAGCACATGAAGCCTCCTCAGATGTTTACTCTTCAGCTAATGATTCATTATTTCCTTTCTAACTTGACAGCTTGCTGAGAGCAGCTTCCTGTAGGGAAGGCCTCCAGACAGCATCGAGAAGCCCTGAGCACAAGAGCTGCGTCCACAGATGCCAAGTATAAGAGGAATGCCAATGTGAGGGTTCTGCAAAGTCGGTGGATGTGGACATCCATATCCATAAGCCAACGACATTCAAAGAAGTATTTGGGACAGTAAGAGAAAGAAGAGGAAGATGATCAAAGAAAGTATAGGGGACAGAGGTCAAGGTGAGCACAGCCCATCAGCAGATTTAGTCCTGGTGCTGACATCATAACAGGAGAGCTTTGTGCCTCAGGCCAAGAAATAAGGGAAAAGGATAAAGGCATGATGTCACAGATACAGGGTGACAGCTGTGTCAGAAGGAAAGATTTAATGATGTGGTTAATGTGAATTGCTCATGTTCTATCTTCTCTATTTTCCCTAAATCATCCAAACAAACAGAAGCCACATTTATTCTGCCATCACTAGCATCCTGGCATCCTTGATGTGGAGGTTCTAAGTACCATATAGGAATATATAAGTGTCCTTAAGATTCTTTTTGAGTGAATTATCATGATTCAAAATATGCTAGGTTCTGATGTTAGAATTCACTCAATTTTCCAATTTAAATGCAGAGTGCCTGCATTGCTTATGAACCGAGCAATATGAGAAACAGTGGCTTATAATCACTGTTTTTTAAGGAAAGCTGACAACCATTATAGATTTTTTGTCATCCTATGGATCTCTGAGATGTTATGAATATATTCATATAATGAGTGTGCGTGTGAATCTAACTCCACAAGAGGATTGAATAAATAAGTTTTCAGAAACCAAACCACATAATGGAAAATTAGATCTGCTCTATACTGCATGAACTCCATAACAATGTATTTCATCATTTCTTCAATTTATTATAAGTAGGGTAATGCCTATAGAAAATGATTTTCTGCATCTGTTCGACACACATGCACTGAATGCATAATAAGCACTAGGAATTGTGCTGGGTGTTGTATACAGCAGCCACCCAGATGCACAATTCTTGACTTCAAAAAGACTACTTCAGTGGGATGTAAACATGGTCAAGGGCAGAATACCAAGGAGACATGAAGCATCACTGAAAGAAAGCAACTACACCAGAGGCTTAAAGGATGACCAAGAATTAGCTAAGCAGGTCAACTACAGCTAGTGACAAAGACATTTGGAAAGCTCAAAAGTCTTTGAGAACAAGAGTAAGAAGAAAGAGTCTGTCCAATGATAGTTTTGGCTAAGAATGATCCCTTAAAATGATCAATTGTAATTTCTACAAAGAAATCTCATATCATAAAAACATTCCTTTTTTTACTGAGATATAATTGACATATGTTGTTACATTAGTTTCAGGTGTACAACATAATGACTCAATATATGTATGTACCGTGAAATGATCATCACAATTGTGATGAGAACTGGTAAGGTCTACTCTCTTAGCAACTTCATATATATGATGCACTATTATTAACTACAGTTGCCATGCTGTACATTACACCCCCACAACTGGAAGTTTGTAGCTTTTGACCACTTTCACCCATTTCATCTCCCCCAACCCCAAACCTCGAGCAACCACCAATCTGTTCTCTGTATCTATAAAAAAATTTTTGAATTTTGACTTGAAATTGCTTTAAATTAATGTGCTTTCTCTATAAACATTAATTTGTTCAAGAAATGTTCATTGAGGCCACATTTTTAGTCACTGACGGTGTAATTCAGGAGGATAGAAATGACACCCAAATCTAGCGGACGTTTGTAATGCATTTTGAATACCCAACAACTGAACACCTTTTTCTCTTTGAAGAATTCTCCAGGTTTTTTGAGTCTTGGTAGGGCACACAGACTTTCTCCTCCTAGAAGTGCTGAGGATGTTTGGTGCTTTTCCAGCCTCCCCGGCAGCTAGTCACAGGCATACCAGGTGGGCTCTGCTGAAAGGAAGTAGTAACACAAAAAGCGAGGAGAGGGAGGTCACCTTTTCTTTCTGGCATGGAAGGCGGTAGCAATGGCTCTAGGATTGGGCTCCTTGATGGAGGCAAGACTGAACAGTTGGCTGCAGTGCTAACAGCAGCCTCTAGTGCCTAGTGGCAGCTGGAGTGGTTCTCAGCAGAGTAACAGAGCTTACATGAGCCCTCCAGGGCCTTGAGCCTAACTTTGCAATTTATTTAGTGATTCGGTGAGCTACCCCAAACTTACTTAATAAGCATGCTCTTTTGCTTATTCTGACCCAGTAGGCTTCTGTTGCTACAACAAAGAACCATGACTGACAGACCAATTTCAGGCATCCAGATAAGTAACAATTAGAACAAAGAATTTATCAAAACCTAAGGGACTCAGGAGCCTTCAGCATGTAGGTTTCTCAGAAGCACTTCACTGTAACAACTAAAAAAAAAAAAGCATTTATTTTGGCTCTGAGCTTCCTCTATTAAATATTTATATTAGTCTCACTAGGTCGCTATAACAAAGTCTATGTCAGTAGAGTTGGTGGCTAAAACAATAAATATTTATTTCTCACAGTTCTGGAAACTGGAGAGTCCAAGATCAAGGTGCTGGCAGATTTTATTCCTGGTGAGAGTCCACTTCCTGGCTTGTAGACAGCCATCTTCTGATTCATACCAACATTACATTTATATATATATATATATATATATATATATATATATATATATATATATATATATATTAGTCCTGAATGAAGACCATAACGTACGAGGTATGACAAGTAAGTTTGTAAACTCACCTCAGACAAAGTGCTACATACCTCATTGCTGAATATCACTACAGTCACCTTCAAAGCACTCCCCTTGGGAAGCTATGCACTGATGCCAGTGCCTAGTCCACCCTTCAAAGCAATTCTGGAACTCTTTTTCTGGAATGGCCATCAGAGCTGTCACCGTATTACCCTTGATGTCCTGAATGTCGTCAAAACATCTTCCTTTCAATATTTGCTTTATCTTTGGGTAAAGAAAAAAGTCACTGGGGGCCAGATTGGGTGAGTAGGGAGGATGTTCCAATACAGTTATTTGTTTCCTGGCTAAAAACTCCCTCACAGACAGTGCCGAGTGTCGTGATACAAGAGCCATGAATTGTTGGTGGAAAGTTCAGGTCGTCTCACTTTTTCATGCAGCCTTTTCAGCACTTCCAAATAGTAAACTTGGTTAACTGTTTGTCCAGTTGGTACAAATTCATAATGAATAATCCTTTTAATATCAAAAAAGGTTAGCAACATCATTGCAACAAGCTCACAAACTTAATAGTCAGACCTGGTATATTCATCAATTTGTCTTATTTGTTGCAGGCCCTTTCTCCATCAATCTTTAGGTTGCACCCTGATAAAGAACCAATAAACTACCAGGATCTGCATTTGATTAATTCTTCCCCCTGAACCTACTATTTTTACTCAAATAAACACTCCTCCCAGTAATGGCTATATACGCAGCAGCCCTGATGCTGCCCTCCATCCATAGGGATTTGAGGCTCATGACATTTCTTGAAGTTGTGTTCGGTGCCCACACAGCACCTCTTTTATGACAATGCACTTGTGTTGCCTCCTCCCAATTGGACTTTGGGTGGAGATGCTTGAGGCCCTTGTATCCCATGTTTGTCCATCAGCCAGACTGGCCACAGCCAGAGCACTTGCTCTGGGAAAGTGCTCCCTAGCCGGCCTCATCCCACTGCTGCTCACCTCATGCTCTACTTTAATATGAGGAGTCAGCCATGGCTAGGTAAATCCCAATAACTATAGACAAACCATGTCAAGAGCTCTGAATTATGATTTGCGGTTCTTTGGTCAACCAGTGTGTATGATGTTTACAGGATATTGCTAATTTAAGAAGCCAAATGCAAACTCAAGTTCAGCATTGCCAGTACTTTATTCAAGACCTGAAATAATTGGAAACCAGTATCCTACTACATCGGCGTTCTACCACAAGTTACCTTGCTAGGTAATGAGTTACATGAGTAGAGAAGGGGGGTGAAGGAAAAGGAATGCCACTGTAATTGATGACTTACTTACTCCATGCCTGTCTTTCACCACAACTTAACAAAATAGGAATGGCACCCCCATTTTAAAGATAAAGAAATATGTGTTCAGAAAGATAAAAGAATTTTCCCAAGTTCTGAAAGTCTGACTTTGGCGGAACCAATTCACACCTCTGACAAGATTACGCCACTGCACTGAGCTTTTGATTTTTAGTTGCCAAACAATTCACCATTTTTCAAAGTGCATATATCTGTTCACAGCCTCTCCTCAGAGATCATAAGTGTTTCCAGGCAGCTGCCCTGAATGAAAGGCTTCCCAGAATGTGAACATTTTTCACAAATGCATTAAATAAGAGCTTTAAGGCATTATCCTCATATATATTTATGAGTAGAGATTATAAAAGCCAAAGTCATGGGTCATTTTCCATAAAAATATAGGAGAAAATACATTACATTGCAATATGAGCACCTGGTTTTCCATCTTAGATACATTCCCGCAAAGCTGAGCATAAAGAGAAAAAGTGCAGGTTTTATATCAAGACACCTCCCACATATGGATTCAAAAAAACCCTGACGAAAAGCAAACAGCCATTTTTGTTTCTAAGATAAATTCATTTAGTTACAGGCCAGTTTACAAGTAAATCAAATTCTAAGTATCTATATCGAACTTTTGCCCTTATGGCTTTATACCAAAATATAGTAGCTTGAATTACAGAGGATAATAGTAAATAAATCACAAGGTACTAAGGTACTACCTTGTGGTTCTTTGCAGCTGAAGATTCTATTATACTATTGACTCACTTTCAAAATTTTTTTTCTTTTTTTGGTAGTTTAATTTTCCTGTAGCATTTCCAGGTAGTTTAATTTTCCTGCAGCATTTCCAGCCTCGTTCTCTCTCACCTGCAATATTGCAACTGCCTGGCAGGTCTTCTTCTCAGAGGTATAGCATAAGTAACTCCAGTTTCATTCCTTCTAATTTATTCTCCTCATTGCTACAAACTCATCCCCACCTGAAAGTCCCCCATGAGTTACTACCGATTTTCAGACATCCAAATTTCTTAGCTTGCCCCTAAATCCCCTTCCCGATATGGTGCCAGTTTAGCTGCACTAAGCTTCTCTCTATTTCCAAGCTTGGCACCTGCAGGCACGCCTTCTTCCTTGGGTCATGTGTTTACACTTCAGGGGTGCCTGTCCTTACTTGTCTGCCAGTCTAAGTCCAATTCGTGAATTAAAAGGCAGCATTGTGTTTACTCCTCCAATGTAGCACATGTTGTCTTAATTCATTGTAATTTATCTTTACATATTATTTCACACCATGAGATCTCCAGTTTCTTGAAGTCAGGGATCTTGTGTGATTGAGTCCTTGTGCTGTCAGCACTTAGCATTAGTCTTAGATGGGTCGGTATTAAATAAAGGGCTGTTTAGTGGATGGATGAATGGATGGATGAATGAATGAATGAATGAATGAATGAATGGTGATGAATTGGTATTAATCCACACTCCTTTGTGAAAAATGACATAGCCTTATGAAACAGCCAACTGATTTACAGAGGTTGACTCTGATTTTTTGGTACAGTACAATTCAGCACATAACATTAGGGGGGAAAAAGCCTTCCTTTCCTGTATCTTACTTTTAATTCATCATCCTTTATGGTCTTATGTTTGAAGGTGCAGCATATGTCTTTATTGAATAAATAATAGATCTATACCTTCTCATTTTACAATTTAATACTTCCAGAGTTGAAAGGGAAGGAAGTGCTTATAAGGACAGGCAGAAAACTTACCATGTGCCTAGCACTGTACTAACCATTTTATATGAATTATCTCCTTTACATCTCACATCATTTTATGCTAGATACTAGTCTTATTCCCACTTTCCAGATGAAAAAAGAAAAAGTGAAACAGAGAAATAACAGACCCAGGAACTAAACACAGGTAGTGTCATGCCAAATGCCCAATTCCCAACTATTGTGCTACCTTGTTTTTGGTGGAACAATACACTGAATGAATGAAACATTTCTATTTCTTTTCCCGGTTGGAGGGTCTGCCTCTGTAAATTCCTGTAGTTTCTGATTGCACATGTCATCTGTAAAACTTATGCAATCCATGGTCTTCTACAACTACAATCTCATTGGCAAGTTCTTATTCTCACAGACCACTAAGTCCAGCTTTGTTATTCCTATATCAAATACTTTATATTATTTCTCTTTTTATTTTTCCCAGTTTCTGCTGCTTTTATTCTTCCAACCTCAGTTTTGAAAAGGAACTGAATTACAACAAAGGGAAAGTATTTTGTTTTTCTACTGAGCAAATAAATTGGGACCTAGCTTATTGATGTGTGTTGGGGGGAGGGAGGCGGGATTTTTATTTTTCAGAGCATTGTCAGGAGCTCATCTTAAAGTAATTTGTTCATAACAACAAAAGAATACTTTACTATGGCTATCTGAGTAAGTCACTGGAGGAAGAAGAGATTGGAAATCCATGAACGCTAAAACAGCCTTTGCCAAGTGAACCGTGTTAGTTCTTCTAATCTGTAATTCAATTGCTTTCCTGGCTTAGTAAGACACTTGAGAAGGTTCTGAGACCCTTCCGTTAAGGGTACTTTATGAGCGTGGCCTAAAGGCAGTGAGCCACACTGAAAATCCATTGAATGATGGCATTTAACGACTTGTCTCAGCAATATACACAAACACATAGGAGGAAATCTGGAATCAACAAGATGCTTCACTCCTATGCAACGGTATTTTCATAGGACTTTTCATTTCTGATTTGCTTAGCAGAAGAAAAGATTTTAAGTTAATATGCTTGCCTTAAAAAGAATCATTTATAAGTCCCTATTTCACAGGATAGGCACATGAGATGCTAAGAGAAACATATGAAATTTCTGTTTAGAATGGCAATTGAGATTTGATATAATATAACTCTAAGTATCATAGACAGTGGGCCGGCTGAGTGGCGCATTGGTTAAGAGCTGGCTTGGGACGCCAGAGGGCCCCAGTTCGGATCCCACATATGAGGGCCAGTGACACTGCCCTCCACAGCTAAGATGCTGAACAACAGCTCAACCTGGAGCTGGGCTGCTGTGAATTGCCTGTGACAGCATAGGCTGCAACCCCTGCTGCAGTGGGTTGCCACGGGCTACCGTGTGTAGCCAGCAGCCAGCGTGAGCAGCCGTCCAGAAGCTGGCGACTGATCTGCCTCACCCGGGAAGAGCGCAATGATGTTGCCAACTTAGGCCAGTGAAGCAACATCCTCCACAACTAGACTGAAGAACAAAAGGACAGCAACTTGTCTGTTCCCCTTCCGCAATTCCCCAGCGCTGTTCCTATCCCCCAATTCTCCCAATTCCCCCAATAAAAGTCTTAAAAAAATATATATCATAGACAGTGGGTGCATGAGCAAGAATGAACTTGCCTATATCAGATTCTATAAGGCTTTCAATTTGCCCTTAAATTTACAAGCACGGCTACAATAGGAATATATGCCAAACTCCTTATGTGAATATTGTGAAATATTATGAATCATTAAATTATAAGCCTTTAAGCTACAGAAATGAAAATGAAAGTTTTTAGCAAGAACTCAAGTAACTTCCAAAGGTCCTAAATACAAGCGAGAAAACATAAAGGAACTTTAATCACAAAATGTTAAGGCTACATAAAGCTCCTTTTTAAACAATTATTTTAGCTCTCTAGTTTTTGAAATATAATTTGGATAAATCCAAATTGAATTTGAGCTGGCTCTCTAAATTTGGATATTTTATACAAGATAAAATGATATTTGATTGCACTTTTAAATCACTCATTAGCTTTGAGGAAAGGAAAATTAGTTTGCACAGAAGTATAATTAAGTTTACAAGTGGTTTTTTACCAAAATATATTAATAATGCTGCAGTGGCTTATTATGTCTAAGAAGCAATACTATAATATTAAGTATGTCACAATTGTAAAGTGTCTTCTATAAGGTTTCTCATTTCTATATCTACAAATTCTTGCAATGTCAAAAAATTAACTTATCAGCAAATACATTTTAGCAAAGCATGCTGAAAAAGCATACCACTCTACCAAGTGAGTCATTTATAGTTTCTTTCACAAATTGTCCTAACTGTATAATTGGAACAGGTCATGGTGCTCTTGAATAAATGAGATTTTTAATCCCAACAGTATGGTGAAAGGCCCAGAATCTGAAAAATATCCCATTATGCTTTATCACAAAATTGTTCTACACTGACAGTGCCACTATTAAGAAAGAGGTTATTAATTCTTCTCAAAATAAGATTACAACTACTGAGAAGACATGTAATATTAACTGTAATATTATCATACCACTATCTTAACTCTCTCTAAACACTTTAAGTTTTTTAATATTACAAATGAAATATTTATTGGTAAAATATGCAGTTGGTTCATAAAATCATTTATATCAACTGTAGTTTTTAAAAGTTGCTCATTATTAGAAAGGTAATAATAAAGTAGTTTTTACTCAATACGGTATTGATTTGAGAATAAGCAGAAAATTGGTTCTTTCCAAAGAAAGAATTTGTTCCTTCTAAAAGAAAAAAATATATAGTAAAGACAATATAATTGAAAGGATATCTTTTCAGCTTAGGGAGAATTTTTTACAAACAAGGAATTATGCTGAGATGAAGATGTCCTAAGCAACTATATTTTATCAAAAAAAAAACTAACCAAAAGTAGACATAGTCTACAGCTACCTTAGAATATTCCAGAATTTTTGAGAAGCTCTCAGTGTTCCTGAGCAGCCTTCTTACCTCCACAGTTCTCACAGTAATCTTAGTTCCTGTGACTACCAGGGTAAATATAATACGAATAGAGAAAGCTTAATAGGATTCCAAGGGTCTTAGTAAGATTCTTGAATTCAGGATGTCCAGGGGATCCTCTGGGAGCATCGTTTACTCTCTCTGGTCAAGCTGGACTTCAGACAAACAAACAAAAATTTGTGACTATTTTATACATAAGTCCTGCCCCCATATTCTCCATTCTCTTCTCAAATCTTTTTCCACATCCTCCCCATCATTAGAAAAACTACTTGTATACTATCATAAATTGGTAAAACCTATTTTTTCTGATATTCCATGCTGTAGGCCACTGTTAATTAATTAATTTGGGATGCAGACATTTCCCACTCTAATTTTAAACCCAAACAATGCTTTAAAGATTTTATATTAAGTTTTGTTCATTAGCTAGGAAAATTAGATTTCTATCATAGGACAATGAAACAATACAGATTGAAAAAATTGCAGATATGATAGTCTGAAGGAATTCCCTGGGAATATAGGAATAACCAAACTCAATTATGCAAGAACCATTGCATAGAGGTTCCTGTTTCAGGATGACATAGAGAAGGAAACAGGGTTTATAGTTTCAAATATTTTAAAATCTTGAATGTAATTCAGTCTACTTCCCATGATGTTAATATTATCCTTCCAATGTTTAGCATCCCTCACCATTTACTCCCAATTAAATCTTTCTTTCTTTCTTTCTTTCTTTCTTTCTTTCTTT
>NW_017731713.1:750663-766162 GCF_001890085.2 Hipposideros armiger
TTCTTTCTTTCTTTCTTTCTTTCTTTCTTTCTTTCTTTCTTTCTTTCTTTCTTTTCTCTTAAGCTGCTCACTCATTCGTTTCAACAACCTATTTCCAAAAGCCTCTCTCAGGAGGGCACTGGCATGAGCCCACCTGCCTTGTGTTAGGTGGCAGCACGTGCAGCACTGCTCATAACCCAGCTGCCTGATGCTACCTGGGGCTTAATAGTAGCAGACATTTCCTTAAGCTATGCTTTTAATTATCTTACTTTGGTCAGTATGGAAGGGAAACAAGCATTGCATTGATTGCACACTTTATAAATGTGATAATATACCCCAAATGGTAACCTCATACTGGCCATCAGTCATTTCAAACTATTTCAATTCCTGGTGTTATTTTGTTTTATGTTCAAGCAAGATAAAGCCATTGAGAAAACATACACACACACACACACACACACACACACACACACACACACCATGAGTATCTATTATGAATAAAAAAAGTTTCTTCTTATGAAGAAACAAACCTTACTTTATTAAGACTAGTGAAGAGCACATCCTACTTCTGACTCAGGGACTTGAAGGGCGCTTCAAAAAGAGGCTGATATTAATATATAGCCACAGCAGGAGGCACCACCAGTTTGAAAATGACATGGTTCTGTCCAAATGACAGACTGAGACTGAATTCTATCCTGTGGGATGGGGTATTTGGCAGAAACCAATCAATCTTACCACAGTCTTAAATGAGCTATTATTATCATTTTCCACCAGTCATGTTTTTTTTTTAATGGAGAACCCACAAACCATGAGAATGTCCTGGAATCAAGATCGGGCAATTTTAGTTTGGGGGAAAATGGGCGTTTGGTGCCCCTGATTCTTACTTTGTTCACTGCACATGATAAAGCAGCCCTTTTGCCGTTGTGAAGAGTTTAGTTTGAGGATTCTGTTGTATTTGTCACCGTGCAGAGGTTTGAAAGGGCTGAGATAAGCCCTCCTTCCGTTGGCCTTATTGTTTCCCACATACAAAGGCCATCCACAGCAGGTCCAGTTCCTGCCCAGGAGACTGAAGAACACATGAGCCCTTGTCACTCAGGTAATATTATTTGCCCTTTTCCACTCAGGAAGCCATCCTATCCGTGTGGCTATCTGCGGGTGGGAGGCTCAAGATCCCAGGCATGCCAAATTCACTTTGAAAGTGAGGTCAGTGTCACAGGCTAAGTCGTTGACCCACCACACCTAACTGCTACAAAGAAGCATGTAATTAGTTCAGAAATTCTGCACATCCAACCCTACTCCACAGCCCGGAATATTCACCATACACATTAGCATAAATTCAGACCTTGGGGCAGGCTCTTGACTGTCTTCCAATATGCGTTGTCCCCTTTCTCATTGTAATTGCAGGAGCCTCTATCCCCACGGAGCTTTTCTGAGAGCCTTTGCACACCCATTGCACCAGCCAGCAACTACAATTCCCAGCCTCCCTTGCATCTGGTTGTGGTCACATGACTAATGGAATGTGAAGGGAAGTGATGTGTGCTCCTTCTGAGTCACTCCTTTAAAAAGGAGGCTGCTGCCTTTTACTTCACTTTCCCCTTCTCTGAAGTCAAGAAGGAGGTAACAGTTAAGCAACTAATCTAGACTCAGAGATCAAATCCAGAGCCTCTTACTTCCTCTGGATCTTCTTCCCAACTCTGAACCAAATACTAGAGAGAAATGCATTCCTATGTTGTTGAAGCCACTATAGTTTTGCAGGCTCACCTGCTATATATTACCAAGCTGTAAATAAACCTGTGTAACTATTAATAACCAGGTGCAACCAAAATTTATGATGATAGAACTGGAAGTCCTAGTGAAATGCTAGTGCTCCAATAACAGGGTGATTTATGGAAAGAAGAAAAAAATAACTTAAGTTGTAGTTTAGAATTTGTATATGTTCAACTATATGCTGAGGTTATCATTTAGTTTCATGGTTTATTCTATCCAGATTTTTCAATGGGCATTATGTATTGTTTTGGTTGTTGTTTTCCTTTACCTATTTTAATTTAACCAATGTATGTTATTATATTCATCACATTGGTGTATGTTGGTTATAAAGTATAACAAAATAATGAACATTTCATCCAAGCTAACAGCCAGGACTTGCATGTACTTAAGGGTTTCTGATCATCCAATACCTCTTCCACCTGCCCAGGTGTGCTCAGGTTCCACATTTTATGAAAATGAATTGAAAGCATGTTAGTATCACTTGTAAATCACACATAGAGAACTTCATTATGATTCAGATTTTGGGGTTAGTTCTGAATGTTTAAACATCTGAAACCTTGTTCTGTAAAACACTATATCAATTCCTTCTCCCAAGACCTGCTACAAAGTTTATAGGAGATAATGAAGGTGAAAGCCACTGCTTAGAACTCCACGTATCATGGGCATGTGGCTATTGACTGGAAAATGAGAGAACCAAAGAAAGACAGAGGAATCCAGATGGAAAGGAAGCCAGGTGTTTCCAGCACAGCCAGAGCAGAGGGAATGTGGAGTCAAGTAACCAGGGCTGTGGCCCGAATTACCATCTGTGAGTAAGAAGCTGACTGATGGATGAGGGGCAGGTGAAGACAGGTTATATTATTCTGTAATCTATTAATCTGCTAAAATATGATGTCATTACATGCCTCAGTGCATACAAAATGCTTAGATAGTGCCAGGCACATAGTCAACACTATTTAAGTGTTTGCTAATGCTGCTATGTTTTGACAAAGATGTAGAAAAGCTCCTCTAACGTAACGCAAGTTATGTCTTTCAATAAAGGCCATTAAAATGTAAAGTCATCCCTTTACTTATTTGCACAGTCATTAGGATTTAATCCACTCAAATGTTCTTACATTGTGGTAACTTACTAAGTTTAATAAAGGGATCAGTGTTACTTATGTTTATCTACTTTGTTGATTTATCCCAACGCCGATGAACAAGATGAACACTAGTAGATGCTCAACAATATTTACTGAAGAAATGTCAAAAAATCAAAAATTTCCAGAAGATTTCCTTATTAGAAGCATCCAAGTTGCTCTCTGGCTCTGGAATAACAAATAATAGTCAGGAAGACAGACAGTGGATTTCTAAATAAATTATTTCGAGCCAGAGCTTCTGAATTTGACTCATGGTTCCAAAACCTGGTTGCTGAGCAGAATTATCTGAAGGCAATTTTAAAATACAGACCTCTGGACTCAAGACAAGAGAATCTCAATCAGTAGATTAATATTTTTGTTTGTTTCACTAAGTTGAGGTCAAAGCTTACCTGCAATTTAAAAACCTACTGTGTAGGTTAAATCATAAGCAATTGTTTGTTAAAATATCAATTTCACAAGCATACTTTTTCAGGAATAAATAAATACTCTACTGAGTAAATATTCCATAATTTACATTACTTTTTATTTTCATTGAACAGTTAGGTTGCCGGACTGAGAACGGGCAAAAAAAAAAAAGAAAAAAAGAAAGAAAGAAAGGAAGGAAGAAAGAAAGAAAGAAAGAAAAGTTAGGTTGCTTGCATTATTTCTATTACCATAACATATTTAAAAGTTACTTTCTGTATTTAGAAGTATATTTGTTAACAAGGGGTAAATCGAGTTTTTTGAAACACATTTTGGGTTTTTTTGTGGTTTTTTTTTCCTGGTTTGCTTTTCCCTGAGCGTTTTTCCAGGTTTGTTTATCAATACCTTTCTCCTCATTTGTAAACTATCTAAGAGAATGTCAAGATCAGAGCCTGATTTCTCCTGAGTGCAACGCAATGGGATGGGTGTTCCACACTAAAGAGAATAGTGGAACAAGTAACACAGGCCTCCGTCTCACAGGGTAAGTATTCTTTAGGTCCTCTATAAAATGACAGCAAATCCTGTTCTGGTTTTGTTTTCCAAATGTCTCAGATTTTTCTACTCTTTTCCAAAAGACTGTGGTTACCCAAATTTAGGGCCTCAACCTCATACTTTGAGTATTGAGAGCAATAATTCCTTAAATTATAATAACAGTCTTGACTGGTCTCTAGATTTCAAACTTCTATGCCAGATGATCCATCCTGCTGCTAATGTAAAATTTTCAAAAGGGAAAATGATGACTCTCATTCAAATATAAAATGAACAAACATCAAAATGAGGGAATTAATGGCTGAGGAGATCAGTAAGGTGTTAAACATAGTTGAAGAAAGAACAGAATAGTAAAAAAAAACCCAGAATATATGCATATATATACACATAGAAAAGCATATATATGTACATGCATACATATATGCATGTGTATATAAAATCAGGAATGCTAAACTAAAGTTGTGAGTAAATGCAAAATTGGCTAATATGCCATAAAACAATACAATGTCATGTTTGGGCTCATCTTTTCTACAGAGCAGAAATCAATTTTATCAAAATTTATTTGCTTCACCATCAGTTTTCTGCAACTTAACTTCTACCCATATTGAGTTACAATATAAATTAGTCAATAGAAAAAATAACCAAAGGTGCACATTTCTATACAACCAGATAAACCCAGCATTTCACTGAAAAAACACCCAGTAATTACTTCTGCATTAAGTCACTTATAATTACACTTTATTACTGTTTCAGTGTTTACAATATAGTCTGTCATGCCCCTACCCCTGCATCCAAATTAATCATTCCAGAATATCCTCTCCACTCAACATCGTCAACGTTTGCCATTTCCTGCACACTCCACTCTTCCTGCCTTACTCAAACTTCCTTCCAAATAATTCAGCCAACCTGTGAGATAGGTAGTTGGCACACACTAGCGAAGGGTTGCATTTTCTACCATAATGAAGTTTACAGTCTAAAATAACATTTCTCTTTCAGTCTATGAACTCAACTACTAGTTACCTTTCAGCACCCACAGAATTCTCTCTCCTCCTGCAAGATGTTTTCTCTGGTGGTACCAGCCAACACCAACCCCCTTTAGTGTGCTATGTAGGCTCTGAATTTCTGATTGGTTTACAAAATCATTTAGGACAAAGACTCTGCCTTAGCCTTTTATTTGGAGTAACTTCTACAACATCTATTACTTTTTAGTTGAAGATTCATAACTGTTACTTAACATGCAGGAATTGTGTGTAAGGACTCAGTGACGCCTCTTCAGTTTCCACGTCTGAGAGTTTCTGGAGCACGTTGGCCCTCAAGTTTTCTTGATGTAGCTAATTGAGTTTATCCCAATTTATGATTCAAAAAGCTTTGATTTCAGAGTGATAGCTGTCATGTAAATATAGATTAAAATGAGCATAAATATGCAGGTTCTGATCTATAAAAAACATCTGTACTGTGAACCAAGCCACTTATAAAACATCAATGGAGAAAAATTTCTGGAAGGGATGGGGTAGGAGTGGTTACAATCCTAGTGTTTGATAAAGAGGCCACTATTTCCTTAATTCCTTAATTTATTAAAAGCTTCCCACCATAGTAGCAATCTCATTCTCTTTGTCTAAGAACAAATAGGTAAAAGTTATGTATCTCTATGAGGGTGTATATTTCAAAAAAAGAATAAGAAAAAGTATTTCTCTTCTGTAAGGTTAAAATATTAGCATATTTAATATGCTAATATCTCCATAAAGTTAAAATATTAGCATAAAGCAATTTCAAGTGCTTGGCTATATTATCATGGGTCTCCACTTGTAACAGTCACAGAAAAGTACCTCATAAACCAGATCCTGAATGGTCCAAATATTTTCAAATAGAAATAGAAGAAATGATCTAAATGCACAATCAAATAACCATCTACCATAGCAATTTTGTGCTGATACTTATAACATCTTGTTAATAAGTCCTGAAAATAAACATGGTGCCAGTTGTGGTAAGGAAGCTATTTTTTTAAATGAAAATCTTTTTCTCTGTTGTGAAAGTTTCATACGAGGCATGTGCATCCAATTACTTTCATGAAGAAGCCCAGGGCCAAGTTTAGGTAGTCAAATTGCTTGCCTCTTCAGTTAAAAGTAGATGATCAGGAATAAAATAACAACAAATTTTCACTTGGGACTGAATGAATTCAATAATCATTTAACACTGCATTAGAGTAAGGAAAAGCTTCATTTCCATCTGTCCTCAGTCAATCAAGTCGACTAAACATCCTAAAGGCTGAGTCACAAAGGCTTACAGGCAAAATAGAGCATATACTCAAAAAATGTTTAAACTATCTTGCTCTCTTTCAAGCTCTCTTCCTCCCCCTCCTTGTCCTTATTGTGAGAATTGAAAATAAATTCAGACAAACAAATACAAGTTGAAGTAATAAAACCTAAAATTATCACATTTTCTGCTATTTACTGTGAAAGTGCAGTGAAATTACAGAAATCCACACGAGCGGCATCTTAGTATTTCCTATGAAAATAAAAGACCAATGCTTTGGAGTAAATTTCCGAAAGTAAAATAAAATTATAGCTGCTAAAATTAGTTTCTGAAACCAAAGACTTGGTGACTAACACAGGTGACCAAAGCACCAACAAGAAAAATGTAAAAGGCTACCTATTTTCTGTAAGAGTGAAACAGCAAGAATCTGGATAAAAAAGCAGCATCAGCTTGGAAAACATCACACTAGGAAAATAATATGATTTTAACAGAATTAATGTTAAAAAGTGTTATCCGGAGCCAATAGTGAGCTATTTTTTTACTGAATTTACTCCACATAGAGAAGTAATCATTTCGAATTTGATATTAACTAATTTGTCCTGGCACCATTTCAACAGAACAAATTGTCTATATAACTTAAAAATTTAACATACACCATATATGTTGCAATTAGTAAGGCAAAAGCATGTTCTATATTCCATCACAATCAATGTCTTCTTAAGGCACACATAAAGTACAAATTAACAATTTATCATGCCCAGCAATATTCATATAGTTTTAGGAATGTTTATTTCTTTATATGGTTACTTAGCAGTTGCATGCTTGACCATAAGTAATTTAGAGTATTTAAACCCCCTTCTTGTCTACTTAATAGAATCCCAGAATAGGTGACCAGGAAACATCTTTTTAAAAGAGCCCAGATAATTCTGATGTCTGTGGTCTAAGATCATACTTTAAGAAACAGTACTTTAAAGAATTATCATCTCATGATGGGTGGTATTAATCTTTTGTTAAAATTTGTTTTGTCATGTAAGCATAACGACCTTCAAGTGCCATGGAAGGAACCGTGATATAGATTATCCAAAAGAGCAGATAACATAAGTATTGATCATTGGCTCTCCAATACATTATTCACTTTCCTAATTTTGCCTAATACAATTTTAAAGTGAAGTGACAGTCCCAGCCACCTTCTAGGTAGGATGGGAGTGAAAAATAGTCCAGTCATTCGCTGAATCATTGAGAGGAGATTAAATGATGGTTGTCCATCTAAGCTTTTGAAATGCTTTAGGTTACTGTTAAGATTGTAAAAGATGGGAGTAAAGCTCTTGGCCTCATTATGCCAATGCTGGATAATGCCATATTGAGTGGAATTTTCCAAACGGTAGAAAGATTCACAGTGACAGACAGCAGCGGGAAAAACAAACGATCTCATAACTGACTAAAACCTCAACCAGCTATGATACTCAATCCACTCCCAAACACAAGAATGAAACAAACAAATAAAAGGCACAAAAGTATAGATTAAACATGGATGAGCAAATGCTTGGTGCATGTGACAATGCTTCAGAAGAACCTCATTTGGTCACACATGCACATTTATCTAACAATCATCAAAAACATAAATTTTCAAATACAGCCCCCAGACCAGTAGCTTTTGTTTGCAGTGGAAACTATCCATTGTTTAATTTTCAAGCAAGTGGTTTCTTCCATTTGAACTTCTTCTAAGCCCAAAACTGACACTGCTCATGTACCTTGAATAAAAAATCAGAATTTCAAAGAAGCGATGCATGAAACTGTAAGGCCAGTTCATTAAATGTGCATCACTGGTGTTGGTTTTTAATCTTAGCTCTCTTCTCCCCTCATTGGGCACACACCACTCTCATTAACATTCAAGGAGTTGCATACATGCATCAGGGAAAGGAAAGTTCTTCAGAGTAATGAGGCCAGAAGTATATGACAACATCATCACTAATTCCTCTTGCTTTGTACTTAAATTCAGTATCATTCTGCTACCCCCAGATAAGCCGTCTCAGCCGTAATTTCTAAATACAGATATATAAAGTCATTCTTTGTTATTTTATAGCCATTGCTACTAATATAATTTTACAGAAAACTAGCATACTGGAATGTATGTTTTGTAATGAGAGGAACAACTTAAATGATTCTCTTCAACATTCCCTAACTTCCAGGACTGAAAATTTACTGAATTCTGCCTGTGAATTTGCTACCGGCTATTAAAGAGCTAACAGAAGAAGGTCCCTGCTGTGTTTGTGCTTGGAATTGAAAGAAACAAAGCAAATGACACAATAAGCATAATAACCTGCATTTATATAGTGTTTATGATGAACACATTTCTTTCTCATGCTTTATGGCAGTCAATGCACCCAAACTCCCTCAAAACATAAGCAATATGACATCATTACCCCGATGTTATCTATGGACTAGCTAAAATGTATTGTGTTTAAGTCACTAAGGGTCACAGAGTCAGGGGAGGAACAGCGTGGGCTGTGTTCACATTGCTGTGTCTCCTACACCAGTGCTCTTGCCATACGCGAAGTTACGTGACTTTCGATATTTGCCTGCACATTATCCCATAGGTGGAAAGATTAGACAGCTGTCCCTGCGAGAGAAACAATAAAAGCCTTATGCTATTGGCATAGTTTTCTGACAGTTGACGGAGTTGAGTTGAGCCTTACAGATGGGGACAGGGACAGAGAAAAACAGAAAAACCTATTTTGAGCATGACCTATGGGAAAGCAGAAGTAAAGAGGGGAATGGAAAAGGAGAACAAAGCAGAGGCTAGGTTCCCGTGAAAGAGAGGGCAGACATCTGGAGGTGATGCCATGACATCAAGTCGGGAAAAATGGTTTTGCGAGGATGATGTTTGCTGTTTCTCAACTGTGAGACAAGACACTTCAGAGTTCTCTCTGCAGGTGTGGCTGAGATATTTAAGTTAAAAGGAACACTAAGGCTCAGAGGGAAAACTTGCCAAATCCTCTTTATATCTGAACTGAATCCAAAATGATTTGAGGAATACAACTTGGGTATGGAGAAGGAAAAAAATGGCAAGTACTAGCTCTAAAGCGAAGGAGTGGAAAGGCAAACTAGGGAGGGAGGACGTGAATCAGTAAAGAATGGAAGCTCTTACCTTTTAAAGCATGAACAGGACAATTTATCCCGTGAATTAGGAAAATGGTGGAAATAAAGCAAGCAATTTAGTGTTTCCTGAACTCCAATGATTCAGAAGATGAGGGTTTAAATCACTGAAGATAAAAGCACACAGAAGGTAGTTGATTCACATTAATTAACGGAAGGTATAGTTAAGGATAATATATTCTGGCTTATATGATAATGCAGTTCTGCCTTTTTTAATAGTCATTATCAACCGGGACACGATAAGCCGCCTTACGTTAATGGATGCATTCTGACTAGCTGATGTTTGATAACGATTTCTTGAAACATCCTTAGGTGCTTAAAACAGAACTATGTTTAAGTTCTGATGGGAGGAATAGCTCACTTTTCAAAACCAGGCAGGATGCTTGTTCTTCCTTTCCTCACGGTTCGCTCTTTCATTCAAGCTGATAAGATAGGGGAAGAAATATTGAAATGAGTTTCATATTCTCTTAATTATGTGCGTCTTTGGGTCAGGAAGAGCCAATAAAGCACATGTGCTGATTGAACTAAGCCTGGTTATGCTCTAGTGGCTGGCTTAAGATTACTGGAGCAGAGATCTAGCTCATTTCTATATTTTTAACTTAATTGGATGTGAATTTTATATTATGCAAGGAAAAGAGTTTTAAAACAGATTATTTTTTGTCATAATTTGGTTAAACCTTTCTATTTCACATTTCAAGTTATTAGGACCATCTGCAAATGAAGTTTCTAATTATTTCAGATTCTTCCTAAGCACAAAATATGCTAAGTATCAGACTTACACCGATTGCAGTGTCATTTGGTGTCCAACGAACCTTCTAGGTTCTGAAGACATCTCTTTAACATATTCAACAAAGAAAGATTAGAACCACTTAATAAAATGGTTAATATAAATGAACCAGGACAAATCTGAGTGTTTTCTTTTCAAATTTTATGTTATTTTAATATAAAATATGCTGCCAATTTTAAAGCAAAAATGTCATAGGCGTAAAGTTCTCCTAGTATGTAAATTAGGTATCTCTATAAGTAACATGAATGCTGTTTTTAGTTTTAGGGTCAGAAAAGGATGACTTTCTAAAAAATATTTATTTCCAAAGTTTCTTCCTATTTATGGCATGATCTAAGAATAGCAAAATGATGCCTTTATTGGTATTTTGAATGTACTTGCTATGGGAAGAGAAAACACTATTCTGACCTTTATAGAGATATGGTTAATGTTCACAGCTGTTAAATTTATTTTCCTACTGAATCATGTGTATCTCTGCTCCATTTGCAATGCAAAGTGACGTTTTCCCAGTGCCTCATTAATTTAAATTATCAGTCAAATGTGCTTATGAGAACTAAGTAAAGAAATATAATTTTCCTCCTGACATGAGCTTCACAGGGCTTTTCTCCCCTATGGAGGGATAGATCCAGCTTTGTCATCAATGTTTTAAAATATAAAGGTCTTACAATTTCATGCTATCATTATGGTGGTTTTTAAATTGAAACTGCTTTCATTTATGCCATTTTTAATACATAGCAATAATAGAGTTGTCAGTGGCCTCTTTTAAACTGAGGGAGAACTATATTTCCCAGAAATTTAAGCAAAACAGTCTTGAGTGTCTAGATAGCTGCACACTCATGCAGGTAATCATCTAATAAAATACTGCTTTGTGCTTGGGTGCTTGGAATAGTCCTTACCTTGTGCTCCTGTGACTCAGGGGACTAACATTCCATCACCCTCTGATTGCCCAGTCGTGACAGTGTGAACGTTCTTATGACATTTGCTGGTAAACAGGAGTACTGAAACAGCAAAACAATGGTATCAACAGCCATGTAAGACAGCCAAGCTTCCTGGGCATTTGGGTCTTACAAATTGAGGTTCAAACAGACATGCAGTAGTTGTGAGGTCAGTAATTACCAAGGGTGTTTTCTAGATGGAGTCTGCTACAGGCTTAAAAGCCCCAGCCTCAAGAACATTAGGCTGAAGGAAGGTCTAAAATAAAGGCTTGTGGGACTCAGCAAGGATGGTGTGGGATGCTATTATAATAGCTACCACAGGCCATGGCGATTTCACTGGTCTCATTCTTAAATACACGTCACACACACACACACAAAAAGTCTTTCTACTCTCACAACTCAAACTGGGCCAGCAGTCCTTATTTCAAAAGTTGGGGATGATTCCATAATCTATACAGCTGGGGTTTTGACAGTTTTCAAACCGACTAAATTGGAAAATCCACATCAGATTTTGAAGTGGTATCCACATAGGTGAGGTTCCTATTTTCCTCATTTCGATGGGTGGTTTTCCACACTATCTTGAAGGAGCTGAGAATTCTTTTCTTGATAGTTCATGTTGGAAATGAGGTCATCCAATCAAAGGTAGTAGGTCTCCTTGGAACTGTTATGAGATAATTACTTAAACAAATGTGATTAATTGTCATAATTTTTGTGGACTTGGTAATCTTGTATCAAAAAGAAAAAAGCAAAGCAGGACTGAAAAAGTCTTGATACTGGTTTTACTGTGTTTTCAGTCTTGGTTTATTGTTGACAATCATATAAATACTACCTATCCTTAGTAATATCTAAGTAGTCACATTTTTTTAAATGTAGCAAAGAGAGCAAAACATAGCATGGCAGAAAATGGAATGGAACTGAAAAAGAAAGAAGCAAAATCTTGATATGTTGAGGAATTTTCAAATGCTATTTTTTCTGCCAATGAAACAAACACCCCAACATATTTTAATGGATTTTAATAGGTAAAAGTTTTATAATGTCCTTTTTTTAACTTCCTGTAATTCTCAGTCCTCATGACATCTGTACCTTCAGAACAGGGAATGCCTAAGGATCTTAATTTTTTTTTTTTTGTAGAATCCCTCCAATCCTTTTTACATGTGTGTGTGTGTATACTTCATTTACCTAAATAAAATCTAACATTTCAAATTGATAGTGATCTTAGGAAAGGCTAGCTGGTAAGGAGAAAGAGTGAAATTATAGCTTCTTTGATGAAAGAAGCAATAAGATCTTCGTGGCCATTATTTCTAATGATACTTAGCATTTATTCTAATTTAAATGGAATTACTCAATTCAATATAATGCTAGAATCCTATGTACAACAGCAGAGTTGCTAGGTATGTTTTCTTCTTAATTCTTAATTGGGAAAAATGTTTATACTTTTTTTTAGCCATAGTATTTATTCAGGAAATTAAAATTTGAATATTGTGATTTAGCTAACTCATTTAAAATAACTTCTCACTTATTATACCATCCATTTGTACAGGGAGACTCCCCAACCCCATATCCAAAGAAAAAGGAGAAGGGTAGGAAGGGAATGGAATAAAAGAGAAGGAAGGAAGGAGGAAAGAAGGAAGGAAAGACAGATGAAGAGGGAGGGAGAGAAGAATAGAGATAGAATGGAAGGACATAATAGCTAACACATATTGCTTTCTTCTGCCAGGCAAGTGTTTTATATATTTTATCTTAATTAATTAGTGCAGCAGCCCTATAAGATAGCCTTATTATCTTTTTTCAAATGGGAAAACAGGAACAGAAAGTTTAAATAATTAGCTAGTAAATGGAGCTAGTGATAAAACCATTTTTCTTAGTTAAAGAATGTGTAATGCTAATTTTGTGTTTCATTGGTGACATAGGTAAACATGGTTTAATATTTACTAAGTGGGATATTAGAAACTTGATAAACTTAACCTTTTCTCTTCTACTCATTATTGCCTGAAAGAGAATAAAGTCTTTGGTGACCTAAACATTCCCTGCATTTCAGAAAGAAAAATGTGGCTGAGGAGAAATGAATAAAAACATTTACAGATAAAATTGGCAAATTAATTACATGAATGATCAATAATGCTGTAGTTTAATATTTATTCGTTCATTTGTTCAGAACATCAGTCTCTAAAAATCTTGGCACCATGAGAAGAAATTTTACATGTATTCCCTTAATATTCTCAATATTATTTCACTTCATTGCATCAACATGAAAGAAGTGGACATAATTCCACACACACACACAAAAACAATCATGAGATTAAAGAACTCTTTAGTTGTTAACCGGGCATCATGCTTTTTGGGATTTCAAATAAAAATGAATGCATGAAAGCAAGTACACTAAATCTATACAAAAGATTTAAATATCCTATGATCTATACATCCTTATAACTGTCAAAGGCATGTTAGAAGTTGTTTTAGTCTGTATCAAGTGACATAGATAAAGACTTATAAACAACAGAAATTTATTTTTCACAGCCTGGAGTGGGTTCTGGAGACATCTTCCAGGCTGCAGGCTGCCATCTCCTCTCCATGTCCTCATGTGGCACAAGGCGTGAGGGAGTGCCTTTTGTAAGGACACTAATTTCATTCATTAGGGCTCCATCTTCATGACCTAATCACCTCCCAAAGGCCCTACTCCCTAACACCATCACATTGGGGGAGAGGATTTCAACATTTGAATTTGTGGGGGGACACAAACTTTCAGTTTCTACAGATGAAAACCAGAAAAATGGCACTCAAGAAGAATATGATGTGACCTAATACAGAGGCTAGAGTACGGACTCTGACACCCAACTGCGTAGGTTCAACGACCAGATCTGGCACCTACCAACCATACGATCTTAGGCTCAGCAGCCAGTTTCCTAATCTATAAAATAATAGTGCCTCACAAACTGATTTTCAAGATTAAATGAGTTAATTTTTGTGTCTAGTAAGTAGTACCTAAATATTAGCTACTTTATTAGTCAGGATCCAGTTGGGAAAAGAGAAAACTACTCTAGATATTTTAAACCATAGGAATTTAATGTAAGACATTTTTCACAGTGGTGTTGAAAACAAGGCTGGAGAAGCAAAAAAAGAATGGGAATTGTTAGAAANTATTTTAAACCATAGGAATTTAATGTAAGACATTTTTCACAGTGGTGTTGAAAACAAGGCTGGAGAAGCAAAAAAAGAATGGGAATTGTTAGAAACCCCCCCCAAAAAAAAAAAGCAAAAAGGAATAAATGACAGCCTGAAATCAGGAACTTGCTCAAGCCCATTAGCTTGAGCTACTGACCTACAAGAGGTTCTTCCACTGCTGGGGTTGCTGGAGTCTTTATTTGTCCTCACCCAGCTGCCACTACAGCAAAGACAGCAAGTGTGGCAGCAGCTGGAACCAGCAGGGAAAAGTTTCCTTTCTCCTTTCCTTTTTACCTGACACTGGCGCCTCCTGCTGGCTGAATGTACCAGGAACACAGCTGGCAAGGTAGTCTGGGAAAGGTGTTTTGCAGACACCCAGCCTCATCTGTCTAGAACATAATTAAGCTAAAGTCTAGCCTGAACCTGACCCTAGAAGGAGTGCTGAGGCACGAATGGCACCACCCACTTATGCCTTTTGAGGCAAGGAGGCTGGCCTTTTTTGTCCCTATTATCTGTCTGTCTTTGCTGGCTGCTCCCCTTTGGGGAAGAACCTAACCTCCCAGATATTTCCCAGGTAGATGGGATGGCTCCTATCAACCTAGAAGCATTTGAAAAAGGGATAGAGTCTGTTAGCTGTTAGTAGCCAAGACTCACAACTGGGATATGGATGCAATGGCTCCTTAAAATGAAACCTGTCCATTACCTTGCTATCCTAAAGAGGCCTTGAAAGTTTGGGCCTCAGAATTTACAGATGGGAACATTTATTATTAAGGGCACCTGTCGACATCTGTGAATATTTTAGTCTTGCAATTTCAAATTCTAGAAAAAGAAAGAAAATCCGCCACATTTTAAGAAAACTTTAAATATGGAAACTTACATGAAACGCTACATATTAAAGATGGATTGCTTATATTGTTAAAAAAAACAACTAACATCTTCCATTAAAAGTAGTCCTTGGAGATAATTAGCTGCTTCTAAGTTTTTTTCCCATCATTGCTGTTGGATTTCATCACTGATCTGTCACTAGCCTTCTCATACTTGGAGTAGCTTACAATCAGACCAAAGACTCAACACTAGCCTTAGCCCCATGACTGTGATAAAATCATCGAGCATAATGAACGCTCAGAAGTTCTTAAAGGAGGCACTCTTGTTGCTCATCTGATAACTCCACTCTCCATCTAAGAAAAATTCTTTGTTGCAATAAGAAAATTACAATAATTTTTACATGATAGTGATCATCGTGGCATGCTTCTGTCTGAGACCTTTCTATAAGATTCTGCTGGTGGTATTTTTCAGTCCCATAATATCATGAAAATTGAAATGACTTTTGCACATCATCCAATCACTCTCCCTATTGAAAACTAAGAACATTGAGG
>NW_017731713.1:766805-768897 GCF_001890085.2 Hipposideros armiger
AGGTGCAAACCTCCAGTTATAAAATAAATAAGTCACAGGGATGTAAAGTACAGCATAAGGAATATAGTCTATAATATCGTAATAACTTTGTATGGTGACAGATCCTAGACTTATTATAGTGATCACATCGTAAGACATATAAATGTCGAATCACTGTGTTGTACACCTGCAAATAATATAATATTGTATGCCAACTATGCTTCAATAAGAAAAAGAAGCCAGTTGCTCAAGAGAGCAGTCAATACTTTATGACAAAATTGATATATTGTTTTCTTGAAGAAAATGGCATCTTTCCAAAGAAATAAATTGCAAATAAAATCAGCTCACTGCCATTGCACTTTTCTGTCCATATGTTCTGTCAGAATCAAAAAAGAAACTAAGTAGAACATTTCGCTCATTATAGCTTTACAAGATTGTAAATAGATCTTTTGTGATACTATAACTTAAAACACAAATGTCACTAAACTTCTGCCTCGCTATAATGATCCCAGTATATTTAAGGATATAGCCTTCGGTAAGGTCACAGTCAGTAGTAAAATCGCCGCCTCACCGCATCATGTTCTAACTGAAGTTTGAAACTGTCCTTTTAAGGTGAGCAGCCTGAGGTGTATGGGGTGTTCTGAAGTTGTAAGGGTCATCGAAAGTCTGAAAGATTAGTGATTAAGCCTGTGCTCACAGAAGGCAGCCATCTAAAGATGATATGCTCTAGAAATACACTCAATTGATTCATTTAAGCTCTACCTAGCTCTTTAACCATTCTTTGAATAGAGTTTATGATGCCTCCAAAAATGATTAAGAAGTTTGTAGAAAGGGAAGTAGAGCTCCGATTGGATCTACACCATTTCTAGGGCAAGCTCACTACCATTGCATAGATGGAGAGAAGGTTGTCTAGTTCTTTATGGTGAAAGCATCACTGGTTGATGAAAGCAAAAAAACCTTTAACTTTAATCACTCAGAAACTCAATATTATCATTTCACCAAGAGATTGATTCAAATCAGCCATATTATTCCTTTTGTATGTAGTACCTTCCCATAGCATCAAGATTCACATATGGGTTTTTCACAATGTTGTTTATTTTGTCTCATGTTTCATTTCAATAATCCTTTTGGTCAGTCAAGTAAGTAAATTTCCTGTCAAACACATGTTTTCCAGAGGTCATGAGATGGATTACCTCATTCAAAAGACACTTATGTTGGAATCATAAATCATAGATCAGAAAAATCAAATTCCATTTTTTCTATCAAAATGATAGAAAAAAAGCTTGTTTTATTTTTCGTGAGCGATAAAGGTAAAAGATTTCCTCATGGCTTCAGTTGTCAACTACTTTCCCAAGATTTCAATTTCCTTCATATGTCTAGTTCATTCTAATAGAACCTGTTTCTACATAAATCAGTAGATATGGGTGTTTCAATGTTTGTTAGATCTCTGAATTTCCTTTGCTGAATATCAGATACTTATAGTAAAAAGATGGGTCACCCATTAAATATGTTTTGCCACTTCTCTATCATTCCTCAGAAAATCATCAGTAACCATAGCCCTCTCTTTCCTGAGAGACAAAAATCATCCTTCCTCCACCTATCAAATTGCCCTTTTGGTTCCATGAGGCATTGGGACTACTGCCTAAACAGCTCTGAAAAAACCATCCTTGAAAAATAGTTTTACCTAATGCCTCACTTAGAGTGCTGTAAAATTTATAGTCATTCTTCCTTTAAGCATCATACTTTTCTATTTACTGTCTTCTTGATGATACTCTTAATATTGCTTTACATTTCCAAAAATTGCCTCTTTTTGACATCCTTCTTGGGTTGTTTTTTTAATTCTATGTAGCAATTCATCATTTTTACTAATGAGTTAGAAAGAAGAAAGGTGGTCCTTAAACCCTTTCACCTTGCACCCAAACAGATGGTCCAATCTGTCCTCAGAGCACCAGTAATTGGAAAGTATTTTAGTTAGTCTTGACTAAACAACACATATATCTGCATGTTACTAGAATAGTTATTAATGTTTCTATTACAAATGGGACTCAGATAAACTCTTATCCTTTTTGCCTATTCTACACACACACACACACACACACACACACACACACAC
>NW_017731713.1:774322-775538 GCF_001890085.2 Hipposideros armiger
ATAAATAAAATAAAGCTTTCCTCCATGTGAAGCAAATCTTCAACGTGCTTTACTGGATATATATTAAAAAGCCAAGAGAAGTCCTCCTTTTAACGTCTGTCTTGTTTCCCACACTGCCTTATTGAGAATACAGCTTAGTGTATTTTTATTCCGAGCATGCCTGCCACAGGTTGAACCCATTATTTAACCATAGCCCATGGCATCCTTTGTGCAAATCAACTGTCAAGTAACCCACCAGATATAATTTATCCAGTCCTCCTTACAGTTGCTGCAGGTTCTGGAATTATAGAGTCACTGGTCATTTTCTCCACGGCAATACTTTGTTATTCTACCAAGCATTAGAATTTGCCTGAACAAAAGGAACAGTCACAAGAATGCAATGGACCCAAGCGTCATGTAGTCAATGATGGCAACTGTTCTGAAAGCAGAGTAACTATTAGGCAAGTGCTTAAGTGAGGAAATCAGATTCCCATTATAAGTTTGAAGAATGTGGTACCAAAACACAGTCGCCAGCTGCTCATCTGCAACCTCAGCTTCTACAAAGCCAGGAGTAAATACAGGGTGCTGGGTGGCATCCACTTCCTTCATTCCGGCAAGAATGTGATTGGGAAAAATTACTACTGAGCATGTCAAGCTCAGTGTGCATTCTACTTGTTTTTATTGTCACTGAATAGAATGTCTCAGAGATAACACACAGCTGAGAGAAAGAGTAGATCTTTTTCCCAGAGGCAAGATGAAAGTCAGTGCCCAATTATCTGTATATGTATTTTGTTCATAAATAACATACTACATTTAATGGTAATACACCTCCAGGAGATTAGTCATGATTGTTTACAATAAAATAAATTAGCATACAATGCTATTTCCCGCTATTCCATAACACCTCAACACCATATACAAATATCACCAAATAACAAAATATTTATGGAATGCATTAATAAAATTCCAGATATCCAGTTTTCTAGGAGAATGCATTATACTAGATAAGTTAATGATCCAAATGACCGGGATATCATCCTTCATGTACTTAATTTTTCTTTGATAGCTTTTGAAAATGACTGTGTATTTCTACACCTATTTAAGCTATGATATGAAATATAATATAAACATTATTGATTTATAGCCTAACTTTTATGATGTTCTATAGATGTAGAAATTTAGGCCATTGAGTACAATACACATTGACCCTAGACAGCTGCTTTCTTGGGGAAAAAAA
>NW_017731713.1:776628-786653 GCF_001890085.2 Hipposideros armiger
CTTACAAAGACATAAAATATTTGAGAAAAACAAGAAAAAATAGAATGAACACCATAAGAGATACAGATATTGCAATTAATTATAAGGTATGATTTTTAAAATAACTGCTATTTGATTATATATGATTCATCATTCAAAATAATACATGAAACCAGAATTCTACATCTAACAAAAATTATTACAAAATTAAAAGACATAATGTAGAATTTCAGAAAAAACTAAACTACTTTAAAAAAGGAAATTATAGAAATAAAAAACATAATGACTGAAATTAGTAATTCAAAGGAAAAAATTTAACAGCAGATTAAGTATTGCTGATATATATATATATATAAACTAGAAAGTTCAAGGGCAAAAATATCTATACAGAGAGAAAAGGAGTGGAAAGCACACCAAAAGAAGCATAAAAGATATATGGGACACATTCAAAGAAAGTCAACTATATATGGAAATTAAGATTAAAGATCTAAGTATAAAAGATAAAACAATGAAGTTTCTGGCTGACAAAGATTTCTTATCAAGTTCACACTAACCATTCAAGTTTAATTAAAGAAAGGACTACAGTAAAATGAAGAACATATGTTAACCAAAAGATATTATTAATATAGTGAAAATACAAATCGCACAACAAAAAGCTATTTCTACTATCTACACCCAACAATAGCCTTGTACCTAGAGCACATTTTTAAACTTTAAAAATCAATAGGAGAAAAACTGAGAAAACAATAAAAAGAAATGAGCAAAAGACTTGAGAAGAGACTTCATACATGATCGATAAACTTATAAACAGCTTGCTGTCCTCACAAAAACCAAGGAAATTAAAAAGACTAGCAATACCAAGTGTTGGCTAAGATGAGAAGAAACAACAATCAATCATACCTTCCTGTTGGAAATGAAAATTGATATAGGCACTTTGGAAAACTGGCAGTAGCTATTAAAGCTCAACAAATGCACACCTTATGATCCAGAAATTACCCAACTCAGCATATAACCTACAGGATTCTGAATTCATGCACACCAAAAGCCTATGCAAGAATATTCATTGCAGCACTGCTGAGGCTCCTAGTCCCATTCCTAAATATTTATTGCAGCACTATTTGCAATAGACTAAACCAGAAACAATGCAGATGTTCATGATAAGTGCCTACAAATTACAGTATATTCATAGAATACAATACCATTCAGCACTGAAAAATAAATGAATTGACCACAACATTCATCAACAAGGATGAATCTCATGAACATAATGTTGAGTACAAGAAGCCAAATACAAAATGTAACATAGAGTATGATTCCATTTATAAACAGCTCAAAAACAGGCAACCTTAAATACGAGGTCAGAAGTAAGGACAGTCGGTATCCCCTGGTTGGGGGAGGAATTTCTGAGGCAATGAGGGAGCATATGGAGTGCTTTTCCCATAGATTTCTTCATCTTATGAAAGTTTTTTCAACATATGTCTTAAGTCAGTAAAAATTTAAAACATTTTAAGCCTCAAAATTAACCTGTGGTATTAAAAATCAGAGTAGCCGTAACCTTTGGGGAAGGGCTTGGGCAGTGCATGAGAGCAGGTCTGAAAGGGGTGTCTGGATGCTGGCAATGTTCTGTTTCAGGACCTTAGCCATACTTGCATTACTGTTTTCACTATGATTTGTGAAATGTTTCTATATTTCAACTAAAATATTTGTGAATAATTGTTTGAGATGCATATGAAATTTTGGAATTTTTCTTTGTGTGTTATATTTTACATTTTTAAAGTGTTCAAAAACAATAATATCACCTCTGTCCAGTTTTGAGCACTGAAAGGCAAGAATATGTCAACAATACAATCAACATTAAAAACTATGCTAGGCTAGTTGTAAGTATGTATAGAAATAGAATGAGGATCTTTATCACGAAATGTATGTGCTTTATGCAAATAGTATTGCAGGTGTGATCAACCTGATCTAGTTATGTCTGGCATCTGAAATAAGAGATGAAATCTGAGCCCAAGAAATTGAACTATTTAAATTTCAATGGCTTGAAAATAATGTTTGCCCTCTGAAACTCTGAAAGAAGAAACAGTCTTAATTTAATAAACAGTATCTATGCAATAGGATAGGTGTAATTAACAGCTTAAGTCTAAATTGTGGTTTCTTCTGGAATTTAAATCTTAGTCTGCTTAAAATGCTGGTGGCTGAGGCCATCCAAAGGCCAGAGGAATCTCTCTGAATATAACAATCTGAAGACACCACTAGCACAAATATCACAGATAATTCAGATTCACATTTTCTCCTGGCCCAATGCCTCCCACTCCTCAGATGACTAGCTGAGCCCTAAGAGAAATGGGATGGAAGAAAACACTGAATAAACACTCAAACACAAACACACAGTGTAACAGGGGAACAAAGTTGCCCTTTTTCTGGAGCACCCTGACTCTATGATGTTGGTGAGAAGAAATTCCTCCTGTTTGGAGCAGAGGTACTGGCACCTTACGATAGTTAGATCAGGACAGAGGAAACAGCACCGTGACAAACATGGCTGACAGACCACTATTTGCAGTGGCAGCCAAAGGTGGTAGCTCTAGCCAATGCTGGGTATTGCTGTTTTTAGACATCTCTGTTGACCTTGGAGAGGGGCCCCAGCTTCACTCACCATCAAAGACAACAGCAGGCCCTGGAAGAGACTCAACACTGAGTCCTTGGGTCAAGGCTGAGGCTCCTTGTGCATTTTAATAGACTGTAGGAGACCCACACAATTTTTATAGATTGAGAGAGTTTGAATTTGAATATGTAAGGCCCACATGGGTTAATATTATGAAATTAATATCATATGAAAAAGAAAAATGATAGAAAGTCTCTTATGAAGTTCATTCTAGAGTCTCTCAGAAACACATGGGTGAGGCTGGAGGGACAAAGAATTTTAAGGATTCCTTAATTGTTGAGAGTTGGGAAGAAGTCAAGACTATTAACATTAAGTTAATCTCACTGAATCGTAAGGTCGATATTAGAAAATACATATTACATTACTAATGAAACTGAGCAACTTGATTTTATAGATTTTTTTCCATTATGTAACTTTGCCAATTTTCTAGTTATCTAAATAAAAGTTTTGACTCATCATTCTTTTAAATATGAGGCCTAACAAAGTACGGTTTTTAAGCTGAAGGTTTTGAGATATTTTCTCATTGAAATTCTTGTCATCTTTTCAAAGCCTGACAGCATAAAATAACATCAAATGCCACATGCAAAGCATGACATAGCAAAGGAAGGGACTGTGTAATCCCTTTTCAAATGTATTGCTCAGACCCAACAGGAGTCAGAAATCTGTAACAGTGGCATTTGGAACAAGGCTGTTACTCCATAATTTGAAAAGACACAAAGTCTAACTAATGTCTTGGCTCTTTGGCCTTTATTACATGTTACCTTGGAAATATTAATGCTTAAATTCTAAACTTCTGAAGACATATTAAGGAAAGAAACTGAATAAAGAGTACATCTTGAAAAGACTATGACTAAAATACTGGCATTCACCTCTTTTCTCCCAGAACCTAAATGAAAGGGATAAAAGAATGTAAATTTTAGGAAAAGTCTGCATTGACATCAGAGATGGCAGAAGGGTACCGATGACATGCTATGAAATTAGTGTTATTTCTTACAGAAATAACCCCATTGGGGACAGAATAAAAGATACGCCTAAGAGGAGCCAGCTCATAAAGTCCTTTCCCCCAAAAGCCAGGGAGTGAGAAAATGCCTGGAAGAAATCCCAACAGAACTGCAACAACTCCTAAAACATGGAGGAGGAAGGGCTGTGGATGAAGATGGCTGAGTTTAGCGGGTGAGAATGTCTCCAGGGTCACCTCCACATTGTGGATCAAAGCGACCGGAAAGGGACGCCATGGGGAGGGCAAGTGCTGCTGTGGCAATCAGAGTGAACGGCAGCAGGGCTGCCTCATGATGCAGTAGGACCTCGGCTGGCAACAAGGATCACAGGGTGATTTCTCCAGACAGGGAGAATACGGAGCGTGAGTGGAAAGGACCACTGTCCCCGGGTATGGTGCCAGATGCCCCAAAGGCCCACACATCCAGCTTCCTCTCTTCTTCCTTCAGGTTAGACTCACAGAACTGCTCATACAAAATTATATTGATGCATATCCACAGAGAGACTTATATCAGAATACAGCATTTATTCAGAAGAGCCCCTGACAACCCAAAATGCCCCTCAAAAGAGGATGGATACACAAATGGTGTCATATACACCCAGTAAAATAATGCTCATTGAAACAAAAAGCATGACTACTGATACATGTGGCAACAAAAATGAGTAGAAAACCTTTATCTTACAAAAAGGTACACACCAAAGAATACATTTTTATGAGAAGATCCATTTTTATGAGGTTCAAGAGCAGGCAATACTAATCAATGATGACAGAAATCAGAACAATGATTGTGTGTGGGGAATTGAGAGGATGAGAGGATGAGAGAATTTGGGGGTGATGCTAATGTTTTATGTCATGTTGTTTACACGGGTATGTCGATTTGTCAAAACTCAAAGAATTTAATTCCTAATTGGTGTGCATTTTACAACAAGTAAATTTTACCTCAGTTAAAAAAAAATTATCTAATACCATGACTTAATTTTATTCCTTTCATTGTTTTACAAATCCGTGACACCCCTCTAATATTGTAAAGCAATGTGTAGTATATATTTTCCTGTGTGCTTAATTTAAACTTGGCTTAATTATTTATACATTCTCATTTTTTATTGGGCTAGTTTCTTTTTTATTTCATTTTGAGGTGTGTGTGTGTGTGTGTGTGTGTGTGTGTGTGTGTAGAATTCAAGGGATGATGGGATGATTCTGGATCCATTGTTTGATAAAATACTTTCCCTTTTGTTTTTCTAAAAGCAACTCTTTTATCCTTTAATCTTTGTTAAAACACACTACAGGGAAATTACCAAATATGAACAAAACTAGCGTTTCTGTTGGCTGCACCCATCCAAAATAAAGCTTCTTCCTTTGGGCTAGCCTAAAATCACAAGATAAGAATTGTTAATTTAACTGCTCCAGTGGCTTTCTATGAACTGAATGCTTAATAGGTTTAGAAGGAAAAAGAACTTCTATTTTATCTTGTTATTATCTTATTCTTGATATTCTAAGAGATCCATTTATATAGTGACTTTATATAAAAAAAAGAGTAAGGTAATCATTTCAACCCTATCAATCTCAAGATACATGAAAAAAGTTTCTTATTCTTTGCTCTCATTTTATGATATTAAAAGTTTTACCCAGAGTCGGCTGAGTGGCGCATTGGTTAAGAGTTGGCTTGGGATGCCAGCTCTGAGCAACAGGGCCCCAGTTCAGATCCTACATGAGGGCCAGTGATTCTGTGCCCTCCACAGCTAAGATGGTGAACAACAGNGAGCACAGTATATGCTTCCATTTATTTGTACCTTCTTCAATTTCTTTCTTCGATGGCTTATAATTTTTTGAATACAGGTCCTTTACCTCTTTGGTTAAATTTATTCCTAGGTACTTTATTTTTCTTTTTTATGCAGCTATAAATGAGATTGTTTTCTTAATTTCTCTTTCCGATAGTTCATTGTTACTATGTAAAAATGCAACCAATTTCTGAATATTAATTTTGTATCCTGCTGCTTTACTGAATTTATTTACCATTTCTAATAGTATTTTGGTGGAATCTTTAGGGTTCTTTATATATAGTATCATGACATCTATTTTTTTTAAATAAGGGTGTTTTCTTTTTTTCCTTTTTGTCAACTTCAGCCTTTTTCTCAATATCTTCTGTAGCATATATTTTTGTTCCACCTGTGCATCATGTTAGCATGCTCTGTGAATGAACCTATTTGTTTCTGACCACTTTTCAAATTATATTTTAATTTTGAGGGTTTTTATGTTTTTGTTTTTTGGGGAGGGTTTTTGCATGTGTAGTAAATTCCTGAGGCTGCCCTAACAAAGTACCACAAACTGGGTGGCTCAAACAATAGAAATCTATTGTCTTGTCTCACAATAAATTCTGGAGGCTAGATGTCCAAGGTCAAAGCATCTGCAGAGATGGTTTCTTCGGAGGGATATAAGGAAGAACCCATTCCATTCCCCTCTCTGGGCTTCTGGTGGTCTGCTGGCAATCTGGCATTCCTTGCCTTGTAGATGCAGCACCTCAATTTCTGCCTTCGTCTTCACGTGGCATTCTTCTTCTGTGTCTATGAATTTCTCCTTTTTATGAGGGCATCAGTTGTATTGGATTGGAGCCCCTCTCTGACTTCAATATGAACTCATCTTAACTAATTACACATGTAATAACCACTTATCGAAATTTATCCCAATAAGGTCATATTGTGAGATACCAGAGTATTTCAACATATGAATTTTCTATATGTGTGTACATACATAAATCCTGATGCTATTTTTAGTGCAATCTCATTGGATCTAAGATTAGTATAATATTAACTTCAATCTATACCATTATGAGGTTTCCAAAACTTCATGAAATATCTTTCCATTTATACAGGGCTCATATAATTTCTGTCAATCGGTTCTTGGATTTTAGTAAAGAGATTTTGCATGTCATTTTTTAGATTTATTCCTATGTATCAGATATTTTTTATGTTATTATAAATAATATTTTTCTTGAAACTTTTTTTCCATTCATTTGTTATTGGTACATAAACATACAGTCGTTTTTTGTTTGTGATCATCAACATACTAACACTGTTCAATTCACTATTAATTTAAGTTTTTCAATTGTTCTGGAATTTCTGTGTACATAATCTTATTTCCCTCTTAACTATCCTTACACTTTTATTTCTTATCTTATTGACTAGGGACTGAATTAAAATATTTAATGGCAAACGTGTCATCATCTTGTTCTTAACCTTGAGGGCATATTTTTAATATTTGGCCACAGTATATGATTTTTCCTATAGGTTATTTACTAATATTCTTTGTCAGATTAAGAAAATTCCTTTCAAGAGTTTGAGCTCTGAGCAACAGCGGTTTGAGTCCAGNTTTTTAACACTTACTCTATCGTGGTTTCATAAACCAGGAAGCATTCCCAGAAATGGAACCATGAAGTTAAGTCATCCTAACCTCTTTCAGATGAATCTCTACTAATTAGGCAAAATATGAATCACGTCAAACTCCTTCCCGCAATCATCAAGTACTCAAAGATCCACGAACCACGTATCTCAAATAACACAGCGACGTTGCTGCATCTTCTTTATCGTGGAATCCTTGGGCGTATAGTAATACAAGTCTATTAACTTGAAAGTATGGGCTTTTATAGCCACATATCCAATCTATAGGTTTAGTTGCCAAATCAGCTACATTCCTGGTAAGGAAAAGTGCCACACTGAACCTGAGTAACTTGAAAGGAGTTTATTAAAGGGGGTGGTTTACAAAGGTGTGGATGGGGGTTTCGGAAATTTTACAAGGGCTAGTATCGAATTCGAGGCTAACAACTAAGAGAGCTGTTAGCCCTTGGTCAGAAGGGGAAGAGTGGAAACAGGTGGCTTGAACTTGAAAAGGCCACAGGTATGAAGAGGGATTCCTGAGAGAAAGTTTGGCTCCCGGAAGAGGGAGGCAGCCAACCTCCTATCTATGCTTCCCATTCAGAGGACAGGGAACCTATGGTCTAGATCAACATTCTAGGGCATCGAGTAGAGTAGAAAAGAGTAGAAAGTGGAACTTGAGGGAGTAAATGGAAAATATTCAGCAGTCATGACTCCTAAAAATGGTAACCATATGAGGCAGCACAGCAGACGTGACAAGTCATCTTTCAGTCCAAAGCAGAAAATTTGAGCTCTAGAATGGTATTCTAGAAATGGGATATCCTTTGCACAATCTATCATCATATCTTAACATCAATTTCTGAAATAACTTTTCTTTATACTTCCCATATGGCCTTAAGTAGTCATGTGCATAGTAATTCTCAGTAATCTCATGGAAAGTCACCAAATACCTTTTCTCTTGCATTGCATCACTGTTGTTAGCCTTTTGTCTTGTATGAGTTTCCATCAGCAATGTTTCAAAGTTACAAAAACAGTCATGTATCCACATAATGAATGGTGTATCAGCTTTGGACAAATAACACAGAATGCTGTATTTTGAAAGAGTGATCAATGCAGAGTGATTGGTGCCACATCCAAGAGAAGCGAGGTCAGCAGAAAAATCACCTCTGTCAAATGAATTTATGTAGAAAAGCCTCTTGGAATAGTTTGTAGTTTTACTGTGACACTGTCTCACAGAGTTGAAATGACATGAATGGAAATGTTCAGAAGAAATTCAGAAACCGTTTTTCTCAATTTCACTATGGAAAAAAAAAGTCATGCATCCAGTTTCAGGGGGAAATAGATGCAAGAACATCTTTTCCTGACACACAAATATGAATTGACTATACGATTGCCATTTGAAGACAGTAGACTCAAATTTTAAGCATCTTTGTGGTATTTTAAAAGCCCCTAAGTCCTGTTCTGATGGAAATGCACATATGTCCCTCTTCAGTCTAATGTGTGTGTGTGTGTGTGTGTGTCTGTGTGTGTCTGTGTGTGTTGCATCCAAGAAAAGGGTTTATTTTTCTCCTCTAAAATCCCAGTATCTCGGGTGACCTATGGAAAAAAATCTGTATTGAGCAGTGCACTAAATGTTCCACATAAGTATGCAGTTGTGTTACTTTTTAGGCACAAAAGCAAACTCTTTATGTTCCAGTAGCTAATTAAGATAAAGATTTGCTTTGCATACAATTTTGCTTCCTTAACATCTTTTATATGGAAGTCACTCTGACATGCAGAGCATCCTCCATTTTAGTCACTGACCCATAAAGTACAAATGAGAGCTGGTAAAAGGAGTGCAGTGTGCGTTCTGAATAACTTGCTGGGAAATGCCTCAAACTTGAAAGACATGTTAGTAAAAACTCAACTACCAATTCCATTAGTCTTAAGGATGGGAGAAACACAAAGAGAAAATTTGAATTAAACAGCTCCTCGTGCTATGTTTAAAGATATCTTGAGCTATTGTACATTTAAACTTTTGGGTGTGGTATCTCCCTGTTTTTGAGCCAGCAAAATGCAAGACCCTAATAGTAAAACCCAACTAATGGTAAACCATATTTCTACTTCACACTTTGCTCCTAATGGCATTTATAGCTCAACACCATATTTTAGTAGCTCTCTTCATTTAAAGAAACATACTAAGCAAAGGTAATTTAAACTAGTTTTATGATGCAAGTATGATATTTATTTTTTTATTTTTCAAGTACAGCTGACATTCTACATTATTTTATATTAATTTCAGGTGTACAGCATAGCGGTTAGACATTTGCACGAGTATAATTTATGAAGTGATTCCCCAATTAGTGTAGCACCCACCTTGCACTATGCATAATTATTACAATATTATTGGCTGTACTCTCTATGCTGTACTTGACATCCCCATGACTATTTTCTAACTACCAGTTTGTACTTCTTAATCCCTACACCTTTTTCGCTCTGCACCCTAACCTGCCTCCTACCTGGCAACCATCAGTTTCTTCTCTGTTATCTATGAGTCTATTTCTGTTTTGTTTGTTCACTTATTTTGTTCTTTAGATTCTGCATAGAAATGAGACCATATGGTATTTGTCTCTCTGTCTGACTTATTTAACTTAGAATAATACACTCCAGGTCCACCCATGTTGTCACAAATGGTAAGATTTCATTCTTTGTTATGGCCAAGAAATATTTCATTGTGTATAGGTACCACTTCTTCTGTATCCAATTATCTATTTATGGGCACTTAGGTTGCTTCCATATCTTGGCTATTGTACATAATGCTGCAATGAACATAAAAGTACATATATCTTTTTAAATTAGTGTTTTGGATTTCTTTGAATAGATATGCAGAAATTGAATTGCTGGGTCACAAGGTAGTTCTATTTTTAATTATTTTATGAATCTCCATACTGTTTTCCACAGTATCTGCACCAATCTGCAATCCCACCAACAGTGCACAAGGGTTCCCTTTTCTCCACACCCTCACCAACACTTGTGTGTT
>NW_017731713.1:792348-795402 GCF_001890085.2 Hipposideros armiger
AATAATATCTACATATTTATCATCAAAACATTGTACCATAACCTCTTCTTTATTAGTTTGATCTCATCTTCTTTCTCATTGGACCACTTGTAGAAAGGATGGATAGAGGCACTTGGCTATTAGCATTTGTAAATTGTTATCGAGGGATGACTTATAATTATTTTCATCTAAAACATGCCATATTGCTACACATTTTTTCCATTCGAATTTCTTTTATATTTAACTTTTAACAGGCTTCTTAGGTAATAGCAAGGACTTTGAATGTAACGACAAGACAAAACTTTACGTTCTCTTAAAGAATGGAAGTCTAGATTGCTTCTGGTCAATAAGTCCATTCAGAAAAACTAGAAAAATTGAAGAAGATTTTAGAGAGAAATATATGTGCTTCAAGACATTAGAGGGCCACCAAGCCAACAAGGATTCATGGACCTGAGAGGATGTCCAGAAGGATGAGCCTAATATTTTGTGCCCCTTGAGCATTTACCTTTTGGACAATAGTAGTTGGGGGAGTGAGAAGTTGAGCAGAGATGTTTGCAGCCTCATAGAAATAGGGATACTAAAATTAGACCCTTAGACTTGTCAAGGAAAAGGGACCCCGGTTAGCATCCAAGTGTTTCAGCTGGAACACCAAAGGACTGCAGCCTGGGAGTCCATACACCAGAAATAGATCAGTTCCCTTATAAGGGCCGAAGCCCAAATTCTAATGTGTTCAATTTCTAATTAGAGTCATTAGATTACAATAATCAAGCAATAGCTTAACTGCCTGCCTTTAGCAAAATTAAATTCTTTCTAGGGGAATATAATAATTTAGAGATTCAATTATGTTTATATTTTTAAGCACCATATGTGGCATCAGTCAAAAATAATTAGACTTACAAAGACATAAAATATTTGAGAAAAACAAGAAAAAATAGAATGAACACCATAAGAGATACAGATATTGCAATTAATTATAAGGTATGATTTTTAAAATAACTGCTATTTGATTATATATGATTCATCATTCAAAATAATACATGAAACCAGAATTCTACATCTAACAAAAATTATTACAAAATTAAAAGACATAATGTAGAATTTCAGAAAAAACTAAACTACTTTAAAAAAGGAAATTATAGAAATAAAAAACATAATGACTGAAATTAGTAATTCAAAGGAAAAAATTTAACAGCAGATTAAGTATTGCTGATATATATATATATATAAACTAGAAAGTTCAAGGGCAAAAATATCTATACAGAGAGAAAAGGAGTGGAAAGCACACCAAAAGAAGCATAAAAGATATATGGGACACATTCAAAGAAAGTCAACTATATATGGAAATTAAGATTAAAGATCTAAGTATAAAAGATAAAACAATGAAGTTTCTGGCTGACAAAGATTTCTTATCAAGTTCACACTAACCATTCAAGTTTAATTAAAGAAAGGACTACAGTAAAATGAAGAACATATGTTAACCAAAAGATATTATTAATATAGTGAAAATACAAATCGCACAACAAAAAGCTATTTCTACTATCTACACCCAACAATAGCCTTGTACCTAGAGCACATTTTTAAACTTTAAAAATCAATAGGAGAAAAACTGAGAAAACAATAAAAAGAAATGAGCAAAAGACTTGAGAAGAGACTTCATACATGATCGATAAACTTACAAACAGCTTGCTGTCCTCACAAAAACCAAGGAAATTAAAAAGACTAGCAATACCAAGTGTTGGCTAAGATGAGAAGAAACAGCAATCAATCATACCTTCCTGTTGGAAATGAAAATTGATATAGGCACTTTGGAAAACTGGCAGTAGCTATTAAAGCTCAACAAATGCACACCTTATGATCCAGAAATTACCCAACTCAGCATATAACCTACAGGATTCTGAATTCATGCACACCAAAAGCCTATGCAAGAATATTCATTGCAGCACTGCTGAGGCTCCTAGTCCCATTCCTAAATATTTATTGCAGCACTATTTGCAATAGACCAAACCAGAAACAATGCAGATGTTCATGATAAGTGCCTACAAATTACNAAATGGCTGTATAAAAGATATTAGATTGATTAAAACATAATGCAGGCTGGTTAAAACATTATAGACTCTGTGAGATTGGTTAAGTGACATTAGACTCTTCCGAAGGTTGAGCACTGTTAAGATTTTAGGAGGGGCTCTTAGGTTTATTAATTCCTATCAGAGAATTGTTGGAGAATTTTATCAGGAATGGCATTTACTTCCTGAAGAAATACCTTACCACATTAGACCATAACCTTCTTCCAGGCTTTAGACAATTCTTTTTAATGTCACAAAAAAGGATCTGTTTATTAATTAAAAGGGTCATGAAAAGCTATGAAACCTGCCTAAGGTTTCATCCAGTTGTAGAACAAAAAAGCTAATTCACAACAGAAGTTTAAAGAGATAGTGGTGGAAAGAAGAAAGATATTATTAGCTGGTGCCCTATTGCACCCTGCTGATTTCTGTACCATAGTACATACACTTTAATCGACCACTTATGTTTCTGGTTATTTGACAAAAGAGGATAATCATGTATGAACCACATATAGCTATTAAGATTTTCAACTGAAACATGGCTTATACCAAAAATAAATTTGAAAAATGAGAGAAGGTGGGTGGCAGGTAGAAAAGAAAGAAAATCCTTCAATGCTTGTCACCAAAGGAAGGATTATACAATCAGGATCCATCAGTAAAACTAATTAATTATCAGCAACTATTAAAATGCCTATTATAGAATGTTTTCATTAACATTAATAGTAACCATACATTGTTAAATGAACAACCAAAAAAAGCACATTCCAATACAGTATAGTCTCATTAAAAATAATGTATGTACAAATAATATACAGAAAAATCACATATACAGTAACATGGAAAGACTGTTAAATTATTTCTGATGGTAGGCTATTTTTATGTTCTTTTCAATTTTTAATATTGTTCATAAATATTTTTGCTTTTATAATAAGAAAAAATAAATCTCATAATAATGTACCTTGTTGTCGTTAGACACAAATACAACCTTCTCGTGTTATCTTATAAAAACCCTTTT
>NW_017731713.1:804157-810122 GCF_001890085.2 Hipposideros armiger
AAAAAAAAAAAGTTTTACTGACTCTGATACTGCTCTTGTAACAAGTCCTGCAAGATACTTATCTTCTGAAAGTAGATATAAAGAGAAAAAAATTATGAAAAGAAAAAATATGAGTCATACTTACTGAGTTTTTATGTTTAAAGAAAAATATCTCAATGAGAACTGCCTAAAAGATTTAAAATCATAAGACTATACAAATTTAATAAAGTTTATTCTGACCTTCTCCCAGCCTTGCTAGTTGTGTCTCGAAAGCATCTCTATAGTGTAAGGTACGGTATCCATTGACATGGATTTCTCTGTCACCCTCAATGATTAGTCAATTGTTATTTCTTATAATCATACTTTCAACATCTTCCAGGATTCATTCTTTTCTGTCCATACCCAAAGTTCACACCTAGTTCAGGTACACTTTTCATCTCACCTGGATTATTTTTAAAACTTCCTTGCTGGTCCCCACAGCAATAACACTCCTAGGGCTGTGGTATTAATCCTGCTAACCACTGTGTGTTAGTCCATCCAGGCTGAGATAATCAAAGAGACTATGTGGCTTATAAACAACAGATATTTATTTCTCACAGTTCTGGAGATTGGGAAGTCCAAGATCAAGGTGCCAGCAGACTCACGGTCTGGTGAGCACCTGCTTCCTGGTTCACAGATGGCTGTCCTTTCACTATGATCTCACATAGCAGAAGATGAGGGAGCACTACAGGGTCAGGGTACTAACCCTACCTTTAGTGCACTGTTCTGATGACCTAATCACCCCCCATGATCCTACCTCCAAAATACCATCACACTGGGGGGTAGGTTTCAGCATATGGATTTTGGAGGGACACAAATATTCCATCTAGAGCACACCAACACAACACCATCAAGTGCACTACTTTCCTGCTCCAAAGCCTTCAGACCTTCCCTTACTGCCCAAAAACTCCTTCATCTAATCTCCTAGAACAGATACAAAACTGGCCCCAAATTACCCAGACACTTTTGTTTTGCCTTCATCCTTCATACATTCATGCTTTGAAAACTTGTAATTGAAAAAGTAATAATTCTGGCCATAAAGAAATCAAACCATAGAGCTATTTTAAAAAACATGACAAAGTGACTGGTTTTCCTATGTCCCTCACCCATTTCTATGTGGTAGCTGCTGTTAACATTTAGGTATGTATTCTTCCTCCCATAAACAAAATATACCTTCATATTGTATAGGAAGAGAGATACAAAAGTAGATTTATGTTTGGGGACTTGTCTTTTTTCCATATAACTTTTGACTGATTATTCTCAAAGTTATTTATGATTTATTCTTTTTATGATTGTCTTTCTTCCATTAATAAACTATACTATAATATACTTAATTGGTTCCTATTAATGGACATTTAGACTACTTCCATTTTAATACTTTTATATAATATTGGATTGAATATTTGTGTATCTATATTTTAGATGCACACATGCAAAAGTATCTGTAATTTTCTCAAAGTGAAATAATTGAATCAAGTTCTGTGCTCATATTTATTTTGAAAAGCATTCCCTTAAATTGTCCTTTAAGAACTCCCCACCAACTTATGACCATTTTCCACCTTCCTCCTTCACAACAGTAGGTAACATAAACGACTTTAATGTCTCCACTCTAATAGGTAAACAATGGAATGTCCTTTTTAAATTTCCATTTTAAAAATCATGACTGAGTTTGAACAGCTTTGCTAATGTCCATAGGGCATTATCGCTCTCTTTTTGTGAACTGCTTTTTTTTTACATTCTGCCAGAATTTATGGAGTTATTGGTCTTTCTTGTATTGATTTCTATGAGTTCCTTGTGAGTTAATCAATTTTACCACTTCTCTATCATGTTAAATATAAATAATCTCCTTATTTTGTTGTGTGCATTTAGTCAAATGATATTTGCCTGTTTTTACAATAAAATAATTTTATGTCAGCAAATTTATCAATCTCTAGTTTATCGAAGTAGTTCTCAAATGAGTGTGCATAAGAAGTAGGTAAGATGGCTATAAAAATTGCTGATTCTAGGGGAGAGGAGTCAGGCTCATGCTGGTTACAAGAAAAACCTGGAAAGCTCTTCTTCTTCCTCTATGTTCTGGAATAGTTTAAATAGATTTAGAAAGACCTTCTCTTTAATGCTAAGAAAAATTGTCTGGTAAAACTATCTGGTATTGTTATTTTCTCATTGTATATATTAGCTCTTTGACAAGTATCTTATCTTCTTTTATTTCTTCTTGTTATTTTTTTCTCCCTTCTGGTCTCAATATTGATAATTTGCATTTTTCTCAAAAAAGTATACATATCATGTAAGTTTTTAATTTATTTTCAAAGGTTTGTGTAAATTAATTTATCTTCATTTCTAAGCTTATCTTTTATATGTACATATGTGTGCATTTATTTTACTTGTTCTCATGTTTAATCTGAATATAACTGGAATATAATATCACCATTTCATATCCTCACACTTCAGAGATGAAAGTTCCAAGAGTTAAAGGGAAAAATGGCCCCACAAAAGTAGAGAGTGTTTTTTTATAGTTAAAGCATTTTAAGGTACTTGAATTGTTCAGGAAAAAAGGTACAGATGGTAATATTATAATTTTAAGTGAAATATACAAGTTAAATTTTCAAAACTTACTCTTAAAATTTTTCAATGTATATGTTTCACACTATAAAAATAGGAAAAAAAGGGGTAAAAAAATTTTACTAATCCAATGGAAGACTACAAAGAGAAAAACAAAGCATAGAAAGTCAAGGTAAACAGAAAGAATAGAGTAAGATGGTAGAAATAAATCCAGATATATGAATAATTACACTAACATAAATGGCTTTTAAAAGACACAGGTAAATATAATTTAAAAACCAAACTATATATTATTTATGAAGTTCGCATCTAAAATGTGATAATGTCACAGTATGTAAAATATGCTTAATTTTATAAAACTGAGGAAAAACAAATTTGAGCACCATTGAGATAATACTTATCCTGGTCAGATAAGCAAAATTAAAAGGAAAAAAAAAATCTGACCATCACAGTTGGACAAGACTGTGGAACAACAGGAACTCTCTACACTTTTGATGGGAAAACAAACAGCCTTAAATAGCCTTAGGCAACCTTGGAAGCAATTTGGCAATATCTCATAATACTGAATGTACATACACCCTACTTTATCATCTAGCAATTCTTCTTCAAAGTAGACGACCTAGAGCAACTGTGACACTATGCATAAGGAAACACATACCAGATCATGAGATTGTTCATTGCATCATTGTGTTTAGAAGGCAAACACAAAACAAAACTGCATATTTCACCAGCAGATGAATGAATAAAGAACTTGTGATGTTCACACACTGAAGTAATGTAAAACAGCAGTTAAAAATGCATGAACTAGCACTATACATACCAATATGAATAACTGTCAACATGTAATCACTCTCCTAATAGTTAATAATCATCATTGCAAGGTAAGTTTTTTGTTAGATAAAGCTTTTTGACTGTATCTTAGCACTTCAGAACTGTATGACCACATGGGCAGCCAAGAACCAAACTTATTGGACTGGCAACTTTCCTCTAAGACTGAGGCAGAAAGGAAATTTTCATATACATGCATTCTACATTTCAGTTTTATTTTGAAGTCTTAAAAATCATAGTCCCCAAACATCAAGCATTATCAAAATTTGGTATTCAGCTGAATGTTTACTAATAAAATTTTAACAGATGATCTGAATTACTTCCATGTCATTAGCATCCCATTTGCTTCTGTAATGATTTCTGTATCATTTTATATGCAGTAGTGCAACTGCATAAAATATAAATACAAAATTGATAAGAAAAATGCACTATATAGAAAAAGTCTATTATTTCCAATAGGCAGGCCCATGATTATTTTTCAATATAAAAATACACTTTTTAAAAGTGTAGCATATAAAATGATTATTCGTTTTCTGTTATACATTATCTTATAGGGAGACAATGAAATGTAAAATATTTAAGATGGAAGGAGGGGGATAACTAGCACAGTGTCTTCTTTCTAAAGTTTTCCAGATTCTAAAATCATCAGAGACATTTTTCGCCTGGGGCTTTAACAAGCATAAAAGATCATTAGTCGAAGGTCATTACAACAAACTTCCATGGGTGAATAATCAGTTATGTAGAAACTATTTAAATGACCACTGACACACATGCCAGTTTAGCATGGGGTTTTGCATGATCTGTGTTGACCACTTTTCTACACATTATAGCAATACTTCGGAAAGCTCACACTGGGAAGAGGGGCAATACATTTTAATTTTCAAACTGTTAGATAAATTAAGAAGCAACCACCTCCATTAACAAAAACCACACACACACACACACACACACACACACACACACACATCCCCTCCTGGAAGATCTGTCTACCTTAGTTTAAATCAAGATTCTCTTACCCCATTTTAGGCCATGTTGGTTAGAATTTATCTCTGCATAAATGTAAAAGTCACACCTTTATTAGGTATATGCTATTATACTTTCTCCCCCAGCCCTAAAATGGTAGCAAAGATGACTACTTCTCCCAGGTGTATGGTGGAAATAGAAATTTAACTAACATTTTACGTGTACCATCTAGTAGAGCAGCAAGAGGTAGTACATGTCCTCCAAAATGGTAGCCTTTATTGTTGTTGTTAGGGATTGCACATAACACTAACGTACAATGATAAATATTAACCAAATGTTTTTTTCCTTCTTTAAACCAAGTTTGGTTTAATAACACTTACTTAACTCCTGCTATGTATTAAGCACTCTGATAGGTGAATAAGAAATAGTTTGGATCCTCAAGTAATTCAATGTTTAGTAGGAAAGATTGAAGTAAATATAATATAATACATAAAAAAATTCTCAAGAGCAGGGAAATTTAATCCAGCAAAATGATAGATGGAAGATTTTAGAAAGAAAGTAACACCTTAGTTGAGTATTGAAGGATATAAGAACATGTGAGATATTTTTAAAACTAAGAACAATAATACTTCAGGCAGAGAGAACAGGCTGAGCATATATGCTTGAGAAATATAAACTCTTTAATTGGATAACAAGTGCAAGGAGTAAAATGTCAGGCACAGATTAAAGAAAAGAAGCTCTAGATATAGGCAAGGGCCACGTCATAGGGACTGTATATGATAAGGCCTGATAATGAGCACCCTTTGATGGATTTTTTTTTTTAACGTCAGATTTATTTTGAATGGCTTTTTCTGGTTGGTAGATGGAATCGCAAAAGGTCAAGCCTGGAAAATGGGAGACCAATTAAGGAGTCATTATAAAAGTTCAGGTGAGAGGGGTAATGAGAATCTGGTGAGTAAGGACAAAATTCTAGAAATATTTAGAAAATTAAAATGAAAGGACTTGATTGAATGGCTTAAGGGAGAGGCTAAGGCTTAGATGACACTTAGATTTCATGCTTGGGTGGTTGGGTGGATGGAAACTTCTGAAGCACAGAGCTGAAGGGCAGAGAAAAGAGAGAGAGAGACAGAGAGAGAGAGAGAGGAATTTCTACAGAAAAGATGATTAGTTGAGTTTAGGAGTGTTGGGTGAATCACAACGGCCGATTTTGAAGCTATCAGCATATGTGCAGTAAAAAAAAAATAAAAGAAATAGAAAAATTGATGGAGTACTTATAAACAGAGTTCAGAGTTAGAAGGGAAATTGATTGTTTGGGGCAGACGTCTGGGGAAGGCCCTGAGAAGATACAGACCATGAAAATGGATGAAGGAAAACCTACAATAGAAGTCCTCTTATAAATCCTGAGGAAGAGGAATTTCAAGAAATCAACAGCCATACATTTAATGATGCTCCACTCTAGAACAACTCACATTCTCCCCCACTTTTTCATGAAGATGTTCTAAAATCATTTTAGTTTGCCTGAAGATAAAGAGCACTTAGCTGCCTTTTAATCTGTAGCTCCCAGAGCATGTACCCACCATATTAAAAGTACAAAGGA
>NW_017731713.1:811157-812876 GCF_001890085.2 Hipposideros armiger
GCTTTCTTTATAAGGGACAATACATTTATAAAAAATAACTTAATTAAAGTAAGACACTCTATTAAGCTCCTAGTCAAGGAAAAAAATTTTGATCTTTCTCAGCTTGATCATTAGTGTCTTTACATACATAAGAAACGGGTTTTCATTTTGGTTTGGTTTAGGTAGGTTCCGTTTTGAGTTTTGCTCTCATCTTCCTAAATAATGCAACCTGAGCTTGCAGTAACATTTAGAAAGACAAGTTGGTGTTTGTTTATAGAAGCAAATGACAGGACATCTGTTATTGTAAAATTTAAAGGGAAAAGTACTATTGAAAAAATTTAATTCAGTGTATGTTTTATTTCTAGTAAATCAACAGAGATCAAGTTAACAAGTTTAAATATTATTTATGCAGTATTTCCACATAAAAGCTGTAAAAAACACATAGAAAAATAATTTCCAAACTTATATTTTTCGTCTTTTTACCCCATGTACAGAGCAAGTACAAAAAGCTATTTTTACACATGGTCTCCATACGATGTGTAAAAACACCCTTTCCTTGAAGAATGCCAATGTCTTATCTCCATGTTTTCTACTTTGTTATGGGGGGGGGGGAAATGTCTATCCTACGGATTTACATGCCTTGCTCTGCTGCCCTAGAGATGCATATTCAACAAAGAATAAAAAGGTTTAGAGAACAGACAAGCAGCCTTAACTCATGGGAAGTCAAAATCAGAGAAGAATGTTGCTGACATCAATTTCATTGGGATTCATAAAGGCAGTCTCCATAGCAACATCATTTTCACAAGGCACAGAAATGCTGCATTTTATTTTATTTTTAATGGAAAAGCCGAGGGCCAGATTATCATTTTCCCCCCACATCCTATTTATCCTTTACCCTCATGCAGGTCCAATTGCATTCAAAAGAAGCTTTATGGACATAAAAGATGGCTCCATATTTAAGTGGACTAATACTCTTAACTGAGTTTCTTACAGAAATATACAGTGTGAGAGGATTTGAGATAAATCTGAAGGAAACTACCCCTGAAATAGAAACATATTACTTGACCCTCACTCTGAGAACTTGGGAGCTAGTTATTTAAATATGACTGTAAATTCAACAAAGGAACTCTTTTAAGAGTCAAATAAAATCCAATTTGTATGACTAAGTAGCACAGGGAAACATTTTGCCTCTTTTTGTCTTTCCACTTGCTTTAAGGAGTAAGTTTACAAGCAGGATGGTTATTGTTTTAATAATTTTTCATTAATAAAAATGCATTATCCCTTCAGGTATTGTTGCTTTAAAAATGTGTTTTGTGGTTTTTTGTTGGTGTATTTTACCTTCATGAAGGATTATGGTGGAAGAGAAACATGTAGGAAACAAGTGGCAATAATGTTTTTACTTTGTAGGCTATTTAAAGGATTATTCTTAGTAAAAAGTAAAATTTATTAATTTTAAATTTTCTCTTCTCACTATTTAAACACTGAATAATCTAACATCTCTGGTTTTAACACTAAACTGCATTTTAAGATTATAATTGTATTACAATTCTGAAAGTGCATTTAATATTTTTGAAGGGGGAGAATTTCTAAAATAAATTTTCACCCAAGAGACTGGAATAACTCCATCATGAATAAATACCTATTTACTCAATACAGTAGAATGAGTCTCTTTGGAGCTTTCATGGTCCATTGACTATATTTGCATAATTAGGTGAGAGGTTTTCTGATGTTTTAAAACCA
>NW_017731713.1:816487-817339 GCF_001890085.2 Hipposideros armiger
GTAATTATTGCAGGTCCTTATAAGGGTGAGGCAGAGGGAGATGTGGCCTCAGAGACAGAAGGCGATGTGAGGAAGCAGAGAGAGATTTCAAGATGCTAAGCCGCAGGCTTTAAAGATGGCAGAAGGGGCCACAGCCAAATAATGAAAGAATGCCCCTCTAGAAGCTGGAAATGAAAAGGAAACCGAGTGTTCCCTAGAGTATTTGGAAAAGTGTCACCCCTTGATTTCAGTCCAGTGAAACTGATTTTGGAATTCTGACCTCCAGAACTATGAGAATAAATACTTTTTTTTTTAAACCACCAAGTTTGTGGGCATTTTTTACAGAAGCCATATGAAACTAATACACCCAACAAAAAGTGGCTTAAACTATCAAGATTTCTTTTATCACGTAACCATCCAGGGTTAATTTAGCAGCTCAGAGATGCCCAGGTCTCTGAGTCAAATTTTTCTGTGAATCTCTTGGCTTCTTCCCTCCATGTGGTAAAATGTCTGAGCTTGATGATATCCTGTGACATATCCAAAGGCAAAGAGAAATGGGCAAATATTTATTTCTTATGTATAGCTCTCTTCTCTCTGTTAAATAGGAAACCAGTAATATCTACCACAGGAGCTCAGGTTTGAATTCTGCTGATGGCAGGTTGAGCTTCCAAGGGTCGGGTAAGCCTTAGTAAAGTGAAGTCCATAATATTAAAACCATGCATTCCTGCTGCCTTGGCCCCTTCAACACTGTTGAGCAAGGTTGGGGCTAGAGAATGAAGCTGACTGATATGGACAGAGCAGGTAATCTTGTCCACCTGATTATTAAACGTTGTTTCTTCAGAAAGGGACCATTGGAGAGTGTCTTAATCAATT
>NW_017731713.1:823094-824988 GCF_001890085.2 Hipposideros armiger
CACTTTGGATTTCCAGAATAAAATACGACATTTTTATTATTTATTTTAAAATAATAATTTTCCTGTATAATTAATTTAAAATAAGTTAACCAGTTGATGTCACTTATCATTTTTTAAAAAGCTAAAACTTGTCTTATGTGTCTTAAGAACACTAATAAAAATGTACTAAAATTTAACATATTATACCAGTGGGTCTCAGGAGACACCATTTCCTGGTCTATCTCAGCAGAGAGAATACATTTAGATAAAGCACCAGTGTGACATCCAAGAGCGATTGGAAGGCAATTTAAATTTTTATGGCAGTTTTTGGAAGACATTAAAGAGGGACTATATTTTTAACTCAGTAAAATGTGTTAAAATCTCTTTATCTGAGACTCTCAATATCTTATGCAACATGGCAAGGTACCTGTTCCCAATCTCCCTTCTCTCTCCACCCAGAACCTTCTAATTCTTTCTCCCTAAATCTTTGCCATTGCTTCCATTGTCCTAATCAATGTATATTTTTAAAATAATTATAAAATAAAAAGGTAATCCTGGGAGCTGCTCAAGCAATTAAGGGCTCTCATTGTGGAGGTGAGAGAAAGGCTGTGATTATTTATATTCAATATTTTTCTTTGATGTCTGCACTTTCATTTTCTTCCAATAGTCTTCTTTTAAAAGTTGATGTATAATTTATATTCTATAATATGTACAGATCTTAAAATTACAGTTTGATGCGTTTTGACAAATATATACATCTGTGTAACCAACTTCCAAAGTTCAAACTATATAGAACATTTCCATTAGCCTGGAAAGTTCTTTTGCACCCTTGTCATGCTGTTCTCTACAATTAATAGAGTCAAAGAGTGTGATGATTTCTAGCACCATTTTGTGATTCATTCAGATTATTTTGCAGCAGTATTTCGTTCCTTTTTATTGCTAAGTGGTATTCTGTTCTATGAGTATATAAGTGCTTGTTTGCCNGCCACCTGCCAAGTTGGCAGAGGCCTGGTTGTGGTTTTCATAAACTCAGCTTCTCTCTCTGCCCAGTTCTCCTGCCTTCACTCTCTCTCAGTGTTGATCCCAAGAGCACTCCCCGCGGCAGCCTCCTGAGCTCTAAAGCCCACCTGAGAGCCAGCTCTCTGAGGAACCTGTCCATAACACACACCTTGCCCAGAAATCCCAAACGCTCCACAAAGCTGCATCTACTAAGCTGCTTTGTTCCCTAACAGTGACTAAAACTCATATAGACCATTACTTACAAATAATGAACACAAAATCATATTTGTTACATATATTTAGCAATTTTTATTGTGACAAAAAACACATAGCATGAAATTTACCATATTAGCAAGCTTTTACCCCTCCCCCAGCCCCTGACAACCACTATTCTACTTTCTACTTCTATGAGTATAGCTACTTTAGATCTCTCATATAAGTGGAATCATACAGTATTTGTCTTTCTGTGATTGCTTACTTCACTTAGCATAATATCTTCCAGAGCTATCCATGTTGCCACAAAGGACAAGAATTTCCTTCTTTTTCAAGGCTGAATAATATTCCATTGTATGTACACACCACATTTTCTTTATCTATCATCCGTCAATAGATATTTAGGTTGTTTCCGCCTCTTGGCTATTTGGAATAATACTACAGTGAACATAAAGTGCAAACATCTCTCTTTCAGATCCTGTTTTCAATTTTTTTTGAATAAATAATCAGAAGTGTATTTGATCATTCATTGTCTTATTCACAGATGAACCCCATAGACCAGACCTTAATTTACTTCTTGATCAATTGGAAAATACACAAACATATTAATTTGGATTATGTGTGCCTGTCATGATCTTTGCAGATTATGCTTTTATAAATCTTAGGAAACTGGGTCAGGGGGCTATGTTATATACAGGTCTGA
>NW_017731713.1:830428-833268 GCF_001890085.2 Hipposideros armiger
ATGACAGTGAAGAGGTTAAAAAAGGGTAAAAGTCACAATCTCACAAAGATAAAGAGAGCGGTAGAAGAGACAGGAGCAGACAGGTGAAAAACGTTTTTTAGAAAAAGGAAAACAGATGAGTGATGAAGGATTTAGCTTAACAGAGGAAGCTGAAAGCTACATGCCTTCACAAAAAGCACACATGCTGCCCCACTGAACTACAAAAAGGGCTGGGGAACTGAATAGGGTGTTTCAGAAGATTGTTAATTATTGGTTCCATTTCTTTATAAATATAAGCCTATTCAGATTGCCTATCTCTTCTTGTGTGCATTTTGGCAGATTAAATCTTTCAAATAATTGGTTTATTTCATTTAGGTTATCATATTTGTGGGTATAGAGTTGTTCATTTTATTCCTCTGTTATCCTCATTTTCATGGTGCAATATGAATGTGTGGAGATGTGTATCTTTAATCTATCAAGGAACGAGATTGGGGATAAAACATTTTGTATTATTACATTGCTGACTTCTTGAGTTTTACCATTGCTCTAGGAAATGAAGCAACAGTAGTTTAGATGACATCACTCTTTGCATTTAAGTTTTTCTGTGACTATTTTGCAGTGGATTCAAGTCATGTACCTTTTATTTACTTGGAATAAATATACCCCGAATGATCATCTTGATTTATAGAATCATAACCAATTGTCATTGATTCTTAAGATGGCTAGAATTTTATTAGCTAGTCTTAGAAATCTTGTATAAATTTATGTTAACTGACATTTTATGAGGGAATGTGTTTACCAGGTGCCCATTTTGTGGCTAGTACATTTTGAAGCACAAACTCCACTTTCAGACTGTATCTCCCGCATTATCGGTATTTATCAGGAATGGGTGTGAATTTTGTCAAATTTGTTTTCTGTATCTATTGATATGATTATGTTAGTTTTTTTCTTTCTTTTTTCTTTTAGGCTATTGTTGTGATGGATTACATTAATTGATTTGCCAATGCTGAACCAGTCTTACATACCTGGAAAAAATCCCACTGGGATTTTTGTTAATATTTTGCTAATATTTTGTTGAGGATTTTTACATCTTTGTTCACAAGAGCTATCAGCCTGTAGTTTTCTTGTATTAATCTCCATGTACAAAACAGGAATCTGAGCATGTACCAGGCTCAGATGTGTTCACTGGTGAATTCCACCAAACTATTGAAGAGATTAGGTTAATTCTCTACAATCTCTTTCAGAGGATAGAGCAAAAGTATACTTCCTAACTCATTCTATAAGGCCAGAATTACCCTAATACCAAGAACCAGACAAAAACTGTCATAGTTGGGGACTTCAACACCCCTCTATCAGAAATGGACAGATCCAGCAGGCAGAAAATCAGTAAGGATATAGCTGAATTCAACAACACCATCAATCAACTGGATATAATTGACATCTATAAACTACTTTATCCAACAACAGCAAAATACACATTACTCTCAAGCTCACATAGAACATTCTCCAAGACAGACCACATTCCTGGTCATAAAACACCTTAACAAATTTTAAAAATAGAAATCATATGCCTGCTTTTAGTCCACAGTGGAATTAAACTAGAAATCAGTAATAGAAAGATAACTGGAAAATCCAAAAATATTGTACATGGAGAGTACAATAATGCAAAAAAAGAATTATACAGCACAACCCAGTGGGATTTATTCCAGGTATGTAAGACTGGTTCAGCATTGGCAAATCAATTAATGTAATCCATCACATCAATAGCCTAAAAAACAAACAAACAAACAAAAAACTAACATAATCATATCAATAGATACAGAAAAAAAATTGACAAAATTCACACCCATCCTGATAAATACTCCCAGTAAATTAGGAAAACTTTGGTTCTGTAGTGATGTACCCTCTTTTATTTTTTTATTTTTTTTATTTTTTTAAAGATTTTTATTGGGGAATTNTGCTCTAAAACAGATTTTCAGATTGATCCTTTTTACTATTTGTGTTAAAACATAACATTTAAATATTGGGCTGTCGGGAAAGTCATGACTTATTTATTCTGTTTTTCGTTGCAAAAATACATCATAACTTTTCCAACAACCCAATAGATCAGAATGTATATGAACGTATAGATAATTCAGGGACAGTGGTACGCTGGTAAAGGTTTAACAGTCTGCTTAGGGAGAGGAGGGCAATGAAAGCCCTGATATATGAAGATGACCAATTCCAACGGTGTAAACACTCCTACCATGGTTGATTTATGCTACTGATGTGCCTTAGAAGAATGCGAAGTTGGGAAGAGATGCACACTATTGGCTGGTATGATCAGATCTGGCACTTCACTCACTGTAGGAGACAGGTGTCACAGAAGGTATCTCCTAGAGACCAGAGAGGTATGACACAGTGGAGGTCACCCACTGTCCACGCTGAGACTGGGATTTTCCCACTGGTCAAACTAATGCAAAGCGATTCAAAAAATTACAAAGAAGAAAAGGTAGAAGAACAGGCTCTTGACAGAAAAAGTGTTTCCCACGTTGAACTAAAGGTACAAGTCTACAACCTTTCCTGTATTTCAGAGACTGTTATCCCTCTGAAAAGCAGACCTATTTGCAATAAAATGTTCCAAAGTCTTGAATACTGTAAATTACTGTTAACGTGTTATCACAATGAAATGACGATGTCCTTCATAGAAAGAAGTCAACAAGTACATTAAAAGAGCTAAGCTTATAGCAAAAAAATGAAAATGGATGGACTTGGTTATGTGTGGAGATTACACAGTTCAGTTTCTCAATTTCCAGAACTGTCACGAAAAGACTAGCGATGCACGAAGTTCATGATTCCATCTGTGACGAGAAAGAGTACAA
>NW_017731713.1:836388-846086 GCF_001890085.2 Hipposideros armiger
TTTTATTAATTTTCTATATTTCCTATATCCAATTTTATTGACTTCTGATCTAATTCTTCTTATTATTTTTCTTCTGCTTTCTTTGGACTTAATTTGCTATTTTTTTAGTTTCCTAAGGTGGAAATTTAGATGACTAATTGAAATTTAGATGATTTTTGTTCTTTTCTACTATATACATTGAATTCTACAAGTTTCTCACTAAGCACTTTTTTCTCTGTACCCCCCTAGTTTCAATAAGTTGTATTTTTATTTTTATTTAGTACAAAATATGTTTACATTTCTCTAGCAATTTCTTCTTTGATCCATCTGTTATTTATACTTGCTAAAACTTGGAAGCGACCAAGATGTCCTTCAGCAGTTGAATAGATAAACTGTGGTACATCCAGACAAAAGAATATTATTCAGTGCTAAAAAGAAATGAGCTATCAAGCAAAGAAAAAACATGGAGGAAATATGAATTCATGTCACCAAGTGAAAGAAGTTAATTTGAAAACGCTACATACTGTAAGTTTCCAAATGTATGACATTCTGTAAAAGGCAAAACTATGGAAACAGTATAAAGATCAGTCAGTGGTGAGGTGAGGGGATGAATACCACACAGAGGATTTTTAGGGCAGTGAAACTATGTATAATATTATAGTGATGGATACATGTCATTATACATTTGTCCAGACTCATAGGATGTACAATACCAATAGTGAACCCTAGTGTAAACTATGGACTTTGAGTGATTATGGTGTGTCAATGTAGGTTCATCAATTGCAATAAATGTACCTTTCATTCGAGTGAGTGATGTTGATAACAGGGGTATCTATGCATATATGGAGCCAAGGAGTGTATAGGAAATCTCTGTAACTTCCTCTCAATTTGCTGTCAAACTAAAACTGCTCTAAAAAATAAAGTCCTTTAAAAATGCAAAGAACAATAAAATAAAAAAGAAAGATGTAGGTATCTCAGGCTCATAAACAAGGATCTAATAACCTTAATAGTAGAAAGAAAAGAGGGGTTCAGTTGCTATCTGAGACAAAACAGCTTTTGTCTCAGAAATGTAAGAACACATGAATCTTGCCCGTTATGTCACATACATCCCTCTCGTCCCCTTTTTTAAGTTCTCCAAGGGAATTATAAAGAAGGGAAAATAAAGTAAGACTCTCCGACAACTGGACTTATGTCAGAAACTCCAGCGACGAGATCATTAGGTCGCCAGGTCAGATCACATTTCATAACCCTGAACCTGAATCGCTATTAACCACTGGCCACAAAGCAGAGAAAGACATTGGGAAGACACCAGTATCAGACTTCCACAGGGAGGGCCAGTTCCATCTCTCACTGGAAAAGTCCCCAGCTCACTTTCCCTACGTAAGTCAAGGGTAGAAGGAAAAAAATAGAGCGGAAGGAAGATCGATCCTTCTGTGGGCAATCTGGTTCAGCACAACTCTTTCTGACTTTGGAGGTAAGGGACATAAGAAAGAGCCATACACATTTGTGTAGCCTCAGAACACAAGGTCACTTGCCTATTTGCAAAAGAGTCCCAACTAAGGTTAGATAATCTGACTCCTTAGATTAATAGTTCATCTTCCCTGGCGGGCAGGGAAGACAAGAGCTTCTCTAAGAACTATTTCTCCATCACACTCTCACACCCTCAGCCCAACTGAACGCCTTCCCTTCTCACCAAACTGAACCCCTCACTTTCTCACCCTAGACCAGCACCCAGCAGAGAGCCCTTTATGCTTTTGAGATGGAAAGTGAGATGGTCTTCACTAAAGTAACTCCATTTTGGCACTGTGGATACTGAGGGTCAAAGAGATTAAGCAACCTCTCTAAAGGTGTTTGGCTGTTTCTTACGTGTCATTTTAACTTATTAACACTTCCATGGTCATCTTTATTGTGCTTCCTGTCAGAATTAGAAAATCCCCAAACTGTCCTCTGTTGTACGAGTCCATATAAAATTTTGGACCTTGATTATAATAAATAAAACAATGCCTTTAATATCCCATATTTTAATATCATGATTTATATTTTTATACTAGGGACTCAATCACTGTCAACATTTCCATACCTGGAACTGAAGCATAGAGTATTTTTCTCTAATCAATAATTTTCTTTAATTGAGCCACACCCAGGAGTAAAATAAATGATTAAAAAAAAAGAATAGTTAGCCGTCATTATTCTTTTAATTACCACTAGCCAACACTGGGCTTCTGATTTGTCACTGTACATTGCTAACATACTTTAGATTTTGCTGAGTTCTTCAGTTTTAGGGAAATGTCTTATGATAGTGTTAGGACCTGAATTGTGTACCACCAAAATTCATATGTTAAAGCCATAACCTCTAATATGACTGTATTTGGACATAGCACCTTTAGATAGGTAATTAAGGTTAAATGAAGTTATAAGAGTGGGGCCCTAACTCCAAGTGACTAGTGTCCTTTATAAGAAAAGGGACACTAAGGATGCGGGTACACAAAGGAAAGGCACTCTGAGGACACAGTGAGAAGGCAGCAGTCTGCAGCTAAGGAGAGAGGCCTTTGGATAAAACACATCTGCCAATACTTTGACCTTGGACTTCCAGCATCCAGAACTGTGAGAAAATACATTCCTGTTGTTCAAGCTGCCTGGTCCGTGTTATTGTGCTGTGGCAGCCCTACAAGACTGATACAGACAGCTGTTTCTAAGTTTTTGTAACCACTTCCCAAACATAAATTCTTTGGTTTGAAAGTTTTACATTTGGAGGTACAGATAATACCATGTACACTTTATTATAACATACTTAAAAAAAAAAAGAAATATGGGCTTGCAGCAACTAACAAATGGAGAATGCTTCTTTTCATGGGTGGTCATGCTTGTTATTATTTTTGTTTATACTCCCCAAGATAACAATATGAACTGCATGAAATTTTAGCTTTAAAAATTTTAAATCAAATGTATAATTGAAAATATTTTTATTCCACTCTCTCCATAAACTATGGAAAATGGCATATCATTTACTATTAATATTTTAAAGTATTTCTATATGTTTAATGCTCCTAGAGTCAAGGAATTGGGATTTCAAGGGATGTAAGTAATTACTGAATGGTAGAAATAATAACTTAGGTGTATACATTGTATGTCTTGCAAATGCTATTCCATTTCATTCCTACTATGATATAAGCAGAGAGGATATGAATATTCCTATTGCATTGTCCAGGAAATTGTCCAGAGTTCTAAAGGGATAGTTACAATGGCTCACTACGAGTGAGCACTATTCGGAATTAAAATCCTAATCTTTTGATGTCTCCTGTGCTGTTTTCCCCCTTTACCTCACACTGACTTATCGTTTACTCTGTTCTGTTTCTAACCAAAAAATTACCTAAAATTTGTTTTCCAAATGTCGCATATAGACATCCAATTTGGATTTATTTATTAATTAGACATTGTATTTTTCTCATCCTTCCTCTGACAAATCCATCATTCTCCACAAGTCACGAGGAGTAGAATCATGATTTTTTCATTGCATATTCTCAGGGTTAGAGGAAAGAGACATTTGGTTTTATGATACAGGAAGGGGAATGAAGGACTGTTGAAGGCAGTGTCATATTCATGAGGCTTGAAAACCACATGTCTATGAATGCCCCAAACTGCCAAGACTCTGAGCCCATTTAGTCTTACAGACTTAATAATATATTAATTATAGCTACAAGTTTCCCATGATCCATTTTGAAATATGTTTGCCTTTTCATGGAGTTGGCCACCTCGGCTTTGGCATAAGATTGCCACTCTGCCAGATTCAGCCATACGGGGCTTGTGCCCATGACTACTGTAATCATTCTAAATGTATCTGACCACATCCTACGCCATAGAGTCAAGACCAGGCTGGATCTTTTAACACCTAACTAAAGATTCAGGGATAACAGGGAAAATTATAAGACAGAGGGTAACTATCAACCTGTCCTCTATATACATGATCTCAGAGCCCATACCCATTATCAGGGTCATACAGTATTCCTAGCTGCTGGCCACCCTCTATATAGCAGTGCCAACCCATACAGTGTCCTGACTACCATCACACCCCGGAGTACAACCTCCCTTTTATCCTACCATGAGGTTTCCCTTCTTGACACAGAATCTCCATTTTTCCTAGTTGATTAACTGAGGGAATATCTTCTCCCTTATGGAGAGACCTCCGCCTCACAGAGATGTGGCCTTTTCCACCGGCCCTACCCAACAGAACAATTATATCTGAGCACAGTAGCCCCACACAAAGCCTTTCCTCAGCATACAGATCATCCAGTCTTAGGCAAAACCACTGCTAAGAAATCAAAGGTCCACAAAAATGTCCACGCACACACACAAAAAGTTTTCCTTTTCCTGGTTTATTTCTAGCATACATTTAAAATTATGCCTGTATTCCTTTCCTGAAGTCCTCTTTATTTGAGATATTCATTCCAGAAAACAGCTGCTTGAGCTAGAATGCATGTTATATCAAAGAGTAAATTACAGTATACAAGCAGACTACATTATAAATATATTCATAAAGCAGAAACACATCTCTCAGAGAAGCAACAAAATCTGTAGAGATATTGCTTTGCCAAAAACTTATGCACAACAGTTAAAATTACCAAAGAGACTACACAGTTCTCAGTTTGTAACATCTGCGGGCATGTTTACATACTGAGGGAAAGAGCCACAGAAAAAAGAAAGCGATGCTAAAATGCAAAATAAGAGATACATCCAGAAGAAATTCTCTTAGGATTTTGGGTCCAAGATGACAGATTAGGTAAACATTATGCCTATTGCATCCCAGGATCACAAGTAAATTACAAATAAATTATAGCACAATCAACCTCAAGAATCATCTGAGGACTAATTGAATGGAACCCCTATAACTAAGAATATAAACAAGAGGCCACATTGAGACTGGTAGGAGAGGTGGAGACATAAAATCGACTGACCTCCAACCCACAGATAGTGGTAGAACACTGGGAGGGACACCTCAGTGGCAGAGGTCCCCCCAGAAAATGGTGGGGTCCTAGCACCACACCAAGCTCCCCAGCCCAATGGTCCTGTGCCAGGAAGAGGAGTTCCCTCAGCATCTAGAAACGAAAATCAGTGAGGTCTGTCTGTCCCAGTGAGATTGAAGGTGGCTGGAAGCTCAGACAACCTCTTAAAGAGCCCGCATACAGGCTTGCTCGCTTGCAAACACTCACCTGGTCTCTGGCAGAGGGGCGGCAACTCAAGAGGTGCCAGAGACTGACGGGGAAAGACTGAGCTATGTGGCTTTGAGGCAAGGACTGGAGGGACAGCAGCCAATATCTCCATGGGGAGCCCGCCTCATGTGTAGCCTACAGGAGGGCACCATCTTTTCTATGTTGCACCCTTCCCCAAAGGGCAAAATTTGAGACCTCATTGGTCTGGTAAAATCCGCGCATGCGCACCACTTTGGTGAGGCCCTGGGTCCCTGCCCCACCCAGCTACTCTCAGGGTACACTCAGCTACTGAGCAGCTGGCCCTGTCCCACAATCTGCAGAAAACTTTTATAGCAATGGATGGCCTACAGAAGCCCAGAGAACTTTGGTGGTGACCAGTGAACCACAGCCTGTGCTGCAGCCTCTCTTGGGCTTCTCTCGGGGATCTGCGAGCCCAAGGCGAGCCATGGCTGGCTGAGGTATTCTCAGGGTATTTTTTGAAGTGGTCACAAGCCAGACACTGGTGCAAGAACTCAATTTGCATTAACCTTGTAAAAACCACCAGCCATGCCTCGTGACTCCCTGGGACCCTGCCCTGCCCTGCCCAGCTCCTGCTGCATTGCTTAAGGCCCCCTCAACACCAGGTCAAACAGCCCAGCCTCTGCACCTAAGGAGCCTCTTTCAACAGCTGAGCCTTACAGGCAGCCTGCAGCCGGCAGCTGGCAACAGACCTAGGGGGCCCTGGGCTTTTTGCTAAGCTGCTTCAGGCCCAATTCTGGTGGCAGCCAGCTTCAGCACAATGAAGCCACCCCCATATGCCTTCAGGTCCAGCACAGGCAGCAGCCAACCACATTTGTAGTATTACCAGGTAATCATGGGCTGGTTACAGGCAAAGCTGAAATTGGTCTGCATTGGAGCCCCTCCCAAGAGCAACACATCAGATCCCAGCTTCAGACCACACCAGAGCACTACCTGGTTAGCCCCACAAGAGGGCACACCCAAGAGGTTGTCTCAACAGGCACAAGAGTCTGAGGGGGCAAATCCCCCTCTGAGGGGTTACCCCCACATACAGCAGCTCATACACTGTGCACATAGCCAGTCCTCACAGTCAGTCAGCTTGGGAGTTAATCCTACCCACTGATGCACCAAAAGCAACTACAACAGGAGAACACACACATCATATTCAAGGGACACTCCTGGAACACATGCACAGGAGATCAGGGGAACTGTGCCATTGGACCACACGGGACACATATATAAGGCCTCCCAGCAAAGACTGAGAGACACAGGAGATCTACCTAATACATAGAAGCAAACACAGAGGCAGCCAGAACGAGGAGACAAAACGTGTCTCAAACAAAAAGAGAAATCTCCAGAAATAGAACTAAGCGCCTAACCATTGTGGTGTACACCTGAAACTAATATAAAATAATATTAAATGTCAACTATAATTTTTAAATACGTATATAATCAAGGGATGTAAAACACAGAATAGGAAATATAGTCAATGATGTTATAATAGCTACGTATGGTGTCAGATGAGAAGTAGACTTGTTGGAGATTATTACTTTTTGAGGTTTGTAAATGTCTAATAATTATGTTGTTTTGTACACCTGAAACTAATAAAAATTAATTAATTAATTAATTAATTTTTAAAAACCTAATGCAGAAAAACCAATGAGGAACATAATATCAAAATTTTAAGTAACGACAGGATCAGAAACGGTGCCGTGCCAACTCACATTGCAGCCTGAGGCAGAAGGAAAATTAGTAACACTTATCCTGTCTTTAAGTTTTGGACCTTCAGTTCACCGCTGATTTTTTTTCTAAACTAATTGAATTTTTAATATACAAAAAAAAATTCTCTTAGGAGGACTATAATTAGGAGATAGAAGTCAGAGCACACAAGTGGATGGAATAAACTTGAATTAAGGGAAAAGCTGGTTGAAGCTTGAAAATAAAGTTCTGGAAAAAGACCCTAAACTAAAACTGAAAGCACTACTATGATCTGGGAAATAAAAAACAAACAAAAACATTAGATTGATTTCAATTCCACAGTGAACTCCTGGGTGGTTAGTAAATAAGTCTCTGTATCCTCCTAAGTTTGAACTAACTTTATAAAAAGAAGTATTATTGAACCTCTGTTTGCTTCTCACATTAAGAAGTGGAAATAAAAGATGTGTGGTCAGAGAGAAATGGAAGATGGTGAATCTGCATTGAAGTATATAGTATCTTGTTTGTAAGCAAGAGAGAACAAATCTGAGAAGCCTTGTATGCTTGCCAGACAATTAGAGAGCAGAGGCATTAATTCCAGCAGACAGAAGGCAAGATTTCCTCCTGGTTAAGTGTCCCATATTACAGGTAGGTTAATCATCAGGTCTATGACATGGAACACGGATGGCATCACATGTTATGAAGGAGAATCCATGAGTCCACTAAAGCGGAATCACTATGTCCATCCATAATGCTGTAAAGGCTGCCTTCTCTCAGTATTGGCATAATAGGCTATAGTGAGAATATAACTAAAGAGAATGAGTTTTGAAATCCTCTGACTTTAATGTTCTGATTCAATGGTTTATTAGCTGTGAGCTTGACACATCTGTAAACTCCTTTAACACATAGTAATAAGAGTGGTACTTCACAAGGTTGCAAGCCTTCCTCTCTCTAGTATTAGGGAGGCAGCATTGGTATGAGTCACTGTAAAAGACAGAGGCACAAGGATAACACCAGGGGAGACCATGACACATGTCTGGAGGGTCTACTTAAGATATCATAAGCTTATCTATGTGGGACGAGCCCTGGGTGTTATGGGAGAGACCACTGAGGTACCCCTGAGGTCAGAAACCAGTCAGAAATTAAGGCAATGCCTTAGATCCTCCCAGTTGGAGTGCTTCATGGCTTAATTCTTGGCTCTATTTTCTGCATGTATTCTCTCCTTGAATGTTTTCATCCAGGTCCTTGTGCTTAAATATGCCAGTCATATTAGACTTAGGGCCCACCCTACCCTAGTATGACCTTGTCTTAGCATGACTAATTACCTCTACAATGACCATATTTCCAGAAAAGTTTACATTCTAAGGTACTGGGGCTTAGAACTTCAGTATATCTTTTTGAGGGGCACAATTCAACTCATGCCCTAATTCATATACTGATGAGTCCCAAAATTTATATCTTTAGTTTTGATCCTGAGTGATCTCTCAATTACCTAGTTGGCATTTCCACTTGGATATCTAAGTAAACATCTTAACATGGGCAAAACTTATCACCCAACCCTCCAACTCCAAACCTTTATGTTCTCAGCCTTCTTCATCTCAGTAAATGGGGTTAACATCTGCCTCGCTGTTCAATTTAAAATCTAACAGTTATCTCACCTTACCCTCATCTATATATTCCATCAACAGCATGTGTTTTGTTCTTCTCTCTCTATGATGGGAGCTGAATCACCCATGTCTCTCATCTATTCTACCATCACACAGATCCAAGTCACCACGGGATATAAAAATTGCTTCCAAAATTATCTCCTTGCTTATATCATCGTCTCTCAATAATCCACTTTCCATATAGCAATCAGAGTATAATTTTAAAGAAACATCAAATTATGACATTTCCTCTTCTTGAAAATCTGAAAGTAACTCTGCCATATTTAGAATGAATTTTGAAGTTCTCATCATGGCCTCCCAGGACTAAGGGGTTGAGTCTCGCACTACCGTCTCATACCACCACCGCCTCACTTCTATTAGCCCAGTCATGCTTGGGATCACTGATTCCAGAAACTCTCGTGTTCAAACTCTTCAGAGTCCAAATCGGAAGTGCCCATGTAAGTAGGAAAGAAGATGGAGTCGAAGAGGATGGAGAAAAGAAGGAGAGCATAGTAACTGGCATTTCATGATTGCAGAGGATACCTGGAGCCCACCCACTTTTTCTAAGTCTTTCTTTAATATTTCTTCTTTTATTTTTTAGTATTATTATTAGTTTCAGGTGTACAAAACAACATAACGATTAGACATTTACACCCCTCATGAAGTGATAACCCCCCAAGTCATCTACTACCCCTCTCACATTGTACAATGCTATTAGAATACCATGGACTCTATTCTCTATGCTGTACTTTACATCCCATGACCATATATATATCATATATATATGATATATATATGAAATTTAAGTTTATATTCAACATTACTTTATATTAGCTTCACATGTACACATAGTCCCAGGGATGTGAAATACAGTATCGGGAATATAATCAAAATGTTGTAAAGACTATTTAGGGTTTTAGATGGGTACTGAACTTATGGAAAGCATCACTTCACAGAGTCCACTCACTTGCACATGCCCACTTTAAACCAATCCGTCTCATTTCACTCCTGCTTCCTGCGGCTGCCTTCCATGTTATCTGTACCTGCAAGTTTTGAACATTACAATTGGATTACCTTTTGCAGATACTTAAGCTAAGGTGTATTTGCTCTCTGCCAGGTCAGGTACTTCTCCTCAACTCACTTTCTAGCTTCCCAAATTTATAACAATCTCATG
>NW_017731713.1:847811-849436 GCF_001890085.2 Hipposideros armiger
GTGGTATTTTTGTTATATTAGCCCAAATAGACTAAAACAATATGGATACATTTATAAATACATTCATATTAACTTTACATACATTTCAGTTAACTTTCCCCCTACTTCCTTGCTTCTGTTTAATTAGGCCAGCAAATGGCCCATTAAAGTTGCCTGTTCTCTCCTACCATCACCCTCCTCTTTTCTCAGCTCCCACAATTGCCGGCCTCATTATTTGGTTAGTTCCAAATTTGAATTCATCTGATGGGCTGAACTTACCTTTCTGTTCTAAGTAATGCCATAAAACACTTGCCAGTCTAAGGATTGACTACACTTTGGGTCAGATGCCCTTTCTTATAATCTAATCCAAGAGTTTGTGAAGGAAAAGGGTGAGTTAGTACCACAATACCAGCCTGCAGTGTCCCTTGGGCAGAATCTGCCACCAAGTCAGTTTCTCTTCAAAGTGACTGGATAAGCAAGCTTCCTAGCTGACATATCTCTTGAAATCACCAGCTGGGTCACTCTTGCCTGTGCACTCAAGGTTATTCTACCCTTCAGCTCTCCTACCATTCATGTTCCATTTCTAATTTGTCATTTAGAGAAATCCCGGGAAGATGTCAGAAAAGTCATCCTGGCAGTAGCAGAGGTTAAAAGCAAACAGATAAGTATATGTCTTCCTCACCACAGTGTCAGATTGAAACTGATTTTCCCTAGACACTGAAACGAACATGTTTTATAGTTCTTAGCTCATAGTCTCTGGTGTGAATCATAAACTCACTTATTAAACCACAATTTTTTGCACAGCCATTTGAGCCAAATCATGTTTAAAGCTCTGGATAAAATATCCGTGAACAGAATAGATGCAGTCCTGCCTTTAGGGGCTTACACTGTAGTGGGGACAAGCAATGCTGATCTACCATGCCTCTGGGACTGCCCAGCACTCTTTGAGATCACTTCCAGTATCTTGCAAATTTCCCACCTATGCAGACCTGCCTCCCCAAGGAAGATGCCAAAAACTCAACATCCCAGGATCTCTTGCAGCTAGATCACAGCATATGACTACGGCCCGTCTAATCACATGCATCGTTAAGAGGTTAAACATGAAAGAAAGTGCCACAAAGATGAAGACACACACAGAATGTATTTTTTGTGAGAGTGCTGTGGTGTTGCAAAAAGCAACTAAGGCCAGAGAGGGACAATGATATAGATTTTGTAATATAATAGGACTAGCTATATAAGGTGTGGAGTCCTCAGCTAAACAGCCTCATGGTACAAGCTGGATTTGTTCTAGATGTGTGCTATCTAATATGGTAGCTAATATAAGCATATGCATCTCTTGGGTCCTCAGAATGTAGTTAATGCTATTGATGAACTAAATTTTTAATTTAATTTAAATTAAAATCTTAAAACAGCTGCTTTGTTCAGTTACTACAAAACTTTTAAGTATATTTGGAAAACTGGTATATATATCTATCTACTTTTCAACTGTAAATTTTATTAAATTAAAATCCAAATAAGTTTTTCTGATAGAAGTTTAAGATCCAAATTGAGGAGGGCAGTTAAGTGTAAAATAAGCCCAGGATTTTGAAGACAATATAAAAAATAATGTAAAAATATCTCAATAATAGTATTTTGGATTGATCAAG
>NW_017731713.1:850173-851372 GCF_001890085.2 Hipposideros armiger
AAAAAAAAAAAAAAAAAAAAAAAAAAAAAAAGACTAAATGAGAATACGTGTATTCCTTCTACCTCAAAGAAGAAAGAAATAGTGAAAATATGGATCTGTTTCCTTTTCCAAAATTCAAATTAATGTAACATTGCTCTAGAACAACATAAATTGGGAACTTTTCTTTAGTTAATTAAAAGATTTATGCCCAGCCTCTTGTGAAATATGTTATCAGCTCGGAAGATAAAATCATTGCTATATAAGTCACATGTGTATTTGTGTTTATCACTGCAGTGTGAATTTCAGTTTATTTTTTTAAATCAGAAGCATTCCATTCGTCTTTCTACATCATTCTCTGTACTACGACCACAAAGAAGATACTATCTGCTTGAAGAATTCCTAATTCTATTAAAAATAAATGCATCAGGTCTCCAACCAGAACACAATGGCGGCCATCCAATCTCCCTATCCATATTTGTATCAAAGGTGTATAAGATTCACTTTGTCAGACTTACGAACAAATCCGACTTACAAACAGAACGGAACTCATTAGTAAGTCGGGGGCTTACTGTACTTTGTGTTTTTATCAAATTGCTCTTCCAAATAGCTTTAAAGAAAGCTATTTCCTCAAACTTTCCCACTCTTGCTTCTAGTTCTCACACTGGAGATGTTCATGAAGCTTTATTGAAGCTAAATTAAATGATTGCCATGGAGAAGGCCCATCAGCAAGTGTTTTATCTCCTGCTTTTGATATGGCCAAACTGGGAATCTTAAGCTTCACCAAAACCAAACAAGTAGTTTCAAAAGACAATTTAGATTCTATGGTTAAGGGTAGAGGCCATCCTCTTTTGCCCATGCAGAAATATATTGGATTGTCGGAAAAGTCATGATGCATGTTTGCGACAGATAGCACTAGTTCATTACTAGAGTGATTTGCAGCTACATTATTCCTATGTCATTTGACACCTGACAGTTCTAGCTTCATTCTAAAAAAAAAAAAAAAGAATTGAGCAATTTGGTTGAGTTTTGGAGATTTTACAACAAGTTGAAGATGGAAGACCAAACTGTGCATTTTTGCCGTATTTTACTGTTTTACTTCCATAAAGGGAAGAACGCACGTCAAGCTTGTGAAAAGTTGCATAACAGGGATAGAAAAAGACAGTCCGAGCAATATAATCAATAAAGTTGTAAGTATTTCTTAGGGGGCCAGATGGACCCAT
>NW_017731713.1:852767-888663 GCF_001890085.2 Hipposideros armiger
TTGCTCTCCTTAAAACTTGTTTTTTACTTTTTTCTTTTTTTGGAGTAAGGATGAGCATCTTCTAAATGTTTAGAAGACTAGAAGACATATATATAGACATATATATATATATATATATATATATATATATATATATATATATAATATGTTAATATCCCTGCTCAGTTTTCTATTGGTTGTCTTCTTTTCCTTACTGATTTTTTTAAGCTCCTTATATATTAAGAAAACCAGGCCTCTGTCTATCTTATGCATTGCAAATATTTTTGCTAGTTAAATGCTTGGCTTATCATATACAGAAAGTTTTCATTCTTATGGGTTCAAATTGTTCATTGTTTTTCTTTTATGGTTTCTGAGATTTTTTTTGTAATGATGAGAAAAACATTCTCTATTCCATCTTTCTTTAAATGTCATCCTCTCATTCTTTTATCCAATACTTTCATAATTGCATCTTTAAACTTAAATTTTTAATTCAGATAGAATTTATTTTGATGAAAGGCAATAAGACGTCACGGATGTCTGTCTACTCACGGCCCCAGCACAATTCATTGAGTTACCCATTATTCGCCTCTTTGCTTTAAAATGATACTTTTTTTTAACCATAAATTAAAATCTGTACATAGTTATATTTTGGGGGTGAGGGGGTGGCAAGATTCTCTAGTCTGTTTCATTGAGCCTATCTGTTGTAGTGTTAATCAAAACTTTTTAAATTATTGTGATATTATAATTTATTATCTGTTGAGGCTTATCCCATTCACTGTCATTTTTAATAGATATTTTTACATGTTTATATTCTATGTAAACTTTAGAAACATTGGTTTGAAAAAAAATTAATGTTGGTATTTTTATTGAGTTCGGTTTAATTCCCAGATTTATAGATTTTGGGAATCTTACCTTTATACTGTTTATTTTTATTTTTTTTTAGTCAACAGAAGTCTCTCTGTTTACTTATTTATGTCTTTTATTCCTTCAAGCATATAACATAACTTTCTAACTGATTTTTCATTGCATGAAAGAAAACTATTGTTTTTTAGTCACTCAACTCTAGTTAAAAGAGCTCTATAGTTAATTATGTTTGATTTCCCATGTATACAAACATATCATTTACACATGATAATTTTGCTTTCAATTTTTATAATTCTATATTCTTCCTCTTGTCTCATTGCATAGGCCAGTAAATCCATGACAGTGTTCCTTCACTGGCTTTCTTTGTCCAATACCTTCCATCCTGAAAATTTCCTCCATTTATTGACAGATAAAAAAGGTTCTTTTTCATCTATTGCTTAAAAAGGGGGGGGGGGTGTAGGGCAAGGTGTAAAAGCAGCTTGATAAACTCCATAGCAAAGGGTTAGAAAAAAGTCCTTCAGGAGAGGCCCACGGTCCCAGTAATAGATGGGAAAACTGGAGCTTGGGGAGGAGTCGGGGGCCACCCCGCCCCCAGCCCACGTCGGTGCCACCGGCAGAGATGAAATGTGAGCCCCGCGGTGGCCCGGGACTCAGAAGCTGCCGCTTCTTTCGCTGCACGAGCGCCACCGAGAGAGACAAAGAGACCTCGGCGCCAGCCCTGCCCGGGGGGCTCCCCTCGCAGGCTTCCGGGGCAATGGCTCGGTCTCCGCGCGACCCCCCTCTCGGGAGCGCAGCTGTCTCCGTCTGACCGCCTCCATCCCCTTCCCGTTCCGGGCTCTCCTTCACTCCCAGCCCTGGCTCGGCTCTAGTCTCTCTGTCTGTCTGTCTGTCCCAGCGCGCAACCTCCGGCCACCGGCTTGGATGGACGAGCGGAGGCTGCCCGTGTGTCCAGGGGTCTTGCTTTCGAAGTTGGTCATGTTCTTTGTCTACGCAGGTCAGTGACATCGGCGGCGGGAGAAGGGAAAAGACTTGGGGCTGCGTTTGGGTCACACTCGGGGCGACGCGGTCAGGGCGGGACACCCTGGGACCTTTGGAGGAGCGCAAAGATCGGGTGGTCCCCGCGGGGCACGTAACCCTCGGCTCGATCTCCACGCGGTTTTGTACTGTTCCTCGCCTTTAACGTTCCCTTTTTACCTCTCTTTTCCTTTCTCCCTCCGCAAAGCAACGTGAAAACCTCAATCCCACATTTAGGGAATTTTACTGTCTGGATAGCGTAAAATTTGTCCAGCCGTATCCAAGACTCAGGAATCTGGGCGAGAGGGCGGAAGCTAAGGAGTGTGCGGAAAGCGTTTTCACAAAGCACCTGAAGTTTAGAGGTTATCGCTGAAGTTTTAAAATAAACTAACGGGGTGACTTCTCCACTTCAGTATAGGTTACTCACTGCCCCTCCACCCCCAGAGCATTAGACCTTTGTTTTTATTTTTTGGAAGATGATTCTCAAGTGTGGTAGACTGGGCAACGGGATGCTTTGAGGTCAAACATAAGGATTTTGAGAGGCATGAATTCACCCAGAGTCTAATGTGTTCCTTGATTTAGTTAAGCACATGTTTATTGGTGAATGGCATCTTATTTCCTTTCTCTTAATTACTCTTAGTGAGAATTGCTAATAATTGATGGAGCAAAGCAGTTTTCTTGTTTTGTGATTAATATGGAGGCCAATGATGTGGTCTCCCATTGGTTATTCTTGTATAAAGTTAATTACACATGTGGGTTTGCATCTGTTTCTTATTCACAAAACAGGCTAAAAAGCAAAGCTCTTTGCAAAATGTTTTCATGTCTCTAATTCCATATAATTCCTTGCAATGCTAAATTTATGTGTAGTACTGTGATTTACCTTTTCTTATTTACAAAGATACTACAAGTGAAATGAAGACGTTCTTCAACATTGTTATCTGAACAGCAAAAGAACTGAGTTTCTCTTTCATCCTTGCCAGAAATGAGTCCCAATAATTTTTATAGAAATTGTCAATCTGTTTGTTAAAATGCAAACTAGTGGTTTCTATAAGTTGTTTTAAAGCTATTTTATTGCAGGGAAAATGCTGACATTCAAATGCAGAAATTCATAAAAGTGGGAAAAGCACTTCCTATTTAATGAGGAGAACCCACGTTCTGATCTGTTTACACTTATTCCTTTTACTTAAATCATACAAGGTTTTCAGCGCTTGAGGGACTGACAAGATCAATCACGTTACTATTAGTTTTATATTAAACTCTCTTTAACAGTTTGGTTGAAGCAATGGTAATTTTTTCCACCTCCTCTGTTTATCAAAAGACTACAAAAATAAGAAAATAGAACACAGCAAATAAAACTTTAATACCCTGACTTGCCCTTACTCAACCAAACCATTGAACAACTTATTCTGTTGTCTGTTTTATCCCTTGTGGTCAACACTAAGCTTCTCATTTGCATGCTTTTCCTAACCTTCCTCTTCCTCCTCTAGTGCTCGGTTCACAACCCCCCAGAGTTCAGGAAACCCACAAGGTTGGCCAGCGGAAAGGTGGGTTAGTTTAGAAAGTATCCTCTCCATTCATTTCTTTTCTCTTTCCGCTTCCCTCCTCGGTAAACTACAAAGTATGTAATCTCATGCCAATAATACTATGCCGACCAACTGTCTTTCATACGAAGCTTACTGTCTCTGATAACAAATGTTTATCTAATGTGCTCTTTGGTGTTAATTCCTGAGCTCTTTATTTCAGAGGACTTTTTATGCTTGCTATGCTCATTCAACTAATATTTACGAGAGAGATATGGCGAGTGATATATAGAACAGAGGTCATGCTCTCCATCTTATCTAGGAGGTAAAGTGGGCCCATTACTCTGTATGTGTCCTAGGAGAGGTACCATCATGTGCCTGCCGTAGGTGTTCAAAGGAGGGGGTACCTTATTGCTGGCTTAGGAATGTAAGATAATGTCTGTTTTGCTCAGAGACTTATCAAACACCTGGCCAGTACATGGAACTCAGTAAATATTTGCTCAGAAAAATTGAATTGAGGAAGGCTTTTAAACTAGACCTTTGCAGGATATAGGAGGTGGAGTAGGACATAGGGTGAACAAAGGCAAAACCCAGGAGATGTCATGTGTGAAAATAGATCATACAGTTTGGTCAGAACTAAGAGATACGGTTGAAAGTGAGGATTAGGGTGAGATGGGAGAACACTGCAGAAATAAAAATAGTTCAGACACCCTGTTCAAAGAATCACCAGCTTCAGTGGGACAGAAACCGAAGGAGATGCGCTGTCCATAACCTGAATTATTTTCCCCAAAGCAAGTGCATGAAATTCGTGTTCCCTTTGTTAAGGAAATAAGAGCAAGGTTCCTATACCTGAAGCATCATGTTGCGGAGTCACTTTGGGAAAGAGACCCATTGAAGTGTTTATATTATGATCCGCTCCCACTTGTAGGCCACAAAGACAGGATTTGGCCAAGGTTCTGCCCTCCCGGCCTCACCAGTGACTTCTGTCCCCTCCCTTTCCTTCCTCTCTTATCCTCAGCTTACAAGAACCATTTGTGAGCAAGTGCTTGGAGCCAGATGCTGCTTTTCCTGTACTGTGTATTCCTTGTGGTGGGGCAAGGAGAGGGAGCCTTCCTCCAGTTCATGCCTTTCATTAAAGCCATTGAAGAACGTTCGAACAAGCTAATTGTCAAGGGTATTAACTTGAATGTTAGAAGTAATATTATTGATTTTCTGAAGACCGTCGGGACGTTCCATTCCTTTACAAGGGGAAAAACGCTTCTGGATCATCCAAACTCTGATTTTCATAGAATTATTCTCAAAGAAACTGACATCACAATAAGCTCTGAGGTGTGGTTGAAACCTCAGTTTGGAAATGTGATAGTGGATCTACTGGCAATGCTATTAAATCTGCCTTTTTCAGTTATTTAATTCTTGGAAATAGACAAAAGCACTGGAAAATGCCATAAAAATAATGAACAGTGTGTGTGACACGATCTCTAGATGTTTGCTGCAGGTAAAATCCAGCTTCTTGGCTACAAGATTTGGGGCTTGGTTTCCTGTAACATTGGCTCAGAATATTTGATAACACCATGTCCTTATAATAATAGTAATGGGCGTACAAAAGTAGTAATTGAATCTTTAATATTCATGGAGCGCTTAATAAGATATCACTGTCCTGGGCTCATTTAAAAGGCACCTCATGCCTACTTACACACTGGTTGTCTGTCCTGCTTCCACAGAATGAGTGGGGACATCAGCTCCCCCACTATCGGAATGCCTTTTATAGCATTTAAAAGCATGAAGCTAAACTAACATCCCTGCTAAGTGCTTGAGATAACTGACCACTTTAAATATTTGAATTAATTAAACAGCACAAAAAATGAAAGCTATAGACATTCACTGGGAAAATGATAAAATAAATAGCCTGAGAAAGCGTTATGCACTCTGCAAAAAGCATACACTGTCAATAAATCATTAGATTGTGTTTCTGTCTTCAAAATTTACAAGTAGATTTAAGTAGAGTTACTGCTTCTTACAGAGGTAATTATTTTCCCCTCTCTTTTCTTCTTACCACATCCCAGAAGAAAGCATTAAGGTTTATTAATTTATGAGGTAGAAATAAAATTAAGGGAAGAAAATATGGACTTGTTCTACAAAGGCCATGCATTATTGATAAAGGTGAATGAATTTTGCTACTTTTTGATCATATATTTTTGTAAAAAAATAATCTTGGCAGGGAGGTGATTTAAAAGCAAAATCTAAATTTTCCTTTCTAAATAAATAAATTGCATCGACATGTAAGTAAATACAACTTCTGTACTTTTGCTATTACTTTAATGAGAAAGCAAAAGTCTTATATAATTTAGATAACAGTTGCCATTACCTTCAGAGATTGAGTTGGAAATGCTTATTTTGTGATTCTTGAACATGTAACTTAAATTATCAGACTATACTTAATATTTCCCTAATTGTGTACCATTATAACTTATACCACTGATTATAACTAAATGGTAACCTTAACTTGTTAAACATTAGTTATTTGGGTGGAATAAAGAATTTTTAAAAGCCAGGGTAATTTTTATCAACATTTTTGGTATAATTTTCCCATATAACATATGGGGAAAAAAAGACAATAATTTGGTTTTGTGAGCTCCAACATGTCTTTTTTAAAATCTGAAAAGATCTTTCCCCATTCACATACTTATTGACTCTTAAATCTGACATTAAATAAATTCTTAATTATTCACAAGTTAATTATCTAGGGGAACTTCTTATCTGCGAATCCAAATGTACTGACAGAATATGCAGACTCATTTGTGTTACCACATGTAGGCAAACTGTGGTTTTCAAGGTAAAAAATGGGAGAGGAAGAAAAGCATATAATACATTGTCATGAAAAAATATACATTTTAAAAAATGATCGGCTGTTGACATTATTCATGTCAATAATACTTTTCCACTAAATGAAGTTGAGAGTCAAATCCAAAAGACTTTATCATTTAAAAATTATCATAAGAACTCAGTTGACAAATTGAATGACCGATGAGTTGGATCATTCATCTCTGCCTTCATTGTCCATTCAACTCTGACTATCAATTACGATGCTTGATGCAGGAGAGTCAAAGAATGGTCTTTGCCTTTTCTAGCTTTAAGTCTAATAGGGAAGGAATACTAGTTTAGATGTTTACAGATGAGTCTAAGTACGTAAAATGAAAATCTAAATGCACTAGAGAGTGGTTGTTGCCCAGATAAGGTATGAAATGGAGTAATGTTTCATGAAGCTGTGATTTCAGAACTGTAATTGGATGTATGTGGTTTTTATTTTGCAGACGATTGCCTTGCTCAGTGTGGCAAAGACTGCAGATCTTACTGCTGTGATGGGACCACGCCCTACTGTTGCTCCTACTACGCCTATATTGGGAACATCCTCTCGTGAGTATCCGTCAAATTCGACAATATCACTTCTCTTTCCCTTGCCCAGTTATGTTTTAAAAAAGTACTAAGTTATAGGTATAGGAAAGAAATTTTAAGAGTGGCTATTGACATAAAATCTCTACTAGAGATACTAAATACTCATCACTATCTAGTATGTTATATTATTTGACAAAATGTGCAAATTAATATACAAAATAACTTGCCTTTATTAGAAGGAAGTTAAAATAAATATCCATTTATTGCTTATATAATAACAATGTTCTATTGCTTTATAATAATAATGTTTCAAGTAGACCATATTCATATTATTGATCTTTTTGAGCATTGTAAATTGTTTTTTGTCTGCTTTGTTGGAGGATTTATAAGTTAGAATTTCTCATTTAATGATTGCCAGTTTATTTTACCAGTATTTGTCTAACTCATCCAGTAGATATCAGAGAAAAGATACATTATGAATAAAAAAGCAGTTGAGATATGGTATGTCAATTCTCTACATAATGCAAATAAAGTGTCAGGAAACAAGTTTGGGACCCAAGATAGGCTAGGCATCAGCAATGTAAAGGCATACCTAACTACCAAAAGCAATGAGCCAATACACTTAGAATATGTTAAGCATTTCTCCAGAACAAATTATTTATTTTAGAGATGCTTCTGGGCAAAGGGACACGGAGAAGCAGGACCTGCCGTCAGGGTCGCATGGCTATAAAATGTACACCTCTCAGGTCCTCTCCTCAGACCTTCAAGTGGAGAAATTAAAGGCAGAGAATTAGGAACATAAGAATGTTCTGAGCCAAAAATCACTGGTGGCTTTCAGAGAGTGGCAAGAGTCTAGCCTCTGTTCTCCTTACTTTTTGTTTTTCAAGTGAACCTAAGGGTGGTTTGGGAACTGTCCTGTTGTGGCTTAGCTCAGGCCTTAAGGCTTAAGCGGAACCAGGAACGATTAGGCACTAAACCACGTCCACTGAGACACCTTATAACTCATTCTTCATTTCCTGAGAATAGAAAACCTGGTACGATATAAACTTTCTCGAATCAAAGCTGAGGCTGAGATTAGAGGCCATGTCAGGATACTCTTGCAGACTATCACGACTATGTAAGAAATGCCAGGCTCTACTAAAGATTGATGAATGGATCTTAAGCAGTCTTTGAAATGCTAATAAACTCTAAATAAAATGTTTGCATTTGCTCTTATGGAAGATTTGGTGGAAAAGAAACGAAGTCTTTTCCTTTTAGAGCACAAGGGTCAGAGTGATATTTACAGGAATTAATCGGCTCAGAGTACCCTGAATACAAATATATAATGATGTTTCACATTGTTTATCACTTCACACTTTTCAAGTACTTTAAAATACATTAGGACTAAATTCCAATTTTATTTCTAGTGGTCTCCCCATGGCAGGTGCTGCTGCTCCAGGTAGATGTGCCAGTGGGCCCAGCAGGTGGTATAGAATAAGGAAACTGACATCACAGTGATTTGTGATTCTTTGATCCTCTGCTCCTGACCCATTGCCCTGTCCACTACTGACATCGTGGTGTGGGTTGTGCCATTATTTCTCACCTTACAGCCACCTCTACCCTGGGAAATAGATGTACAGGACATAAATTACTTATTAGCCATAAAACTTAAAAAATTTAAATTTACAGGTGTGCTTTATATGTTTTATATTTGAAATCAGATTCACATTTTTATGGTACATATTCCAAGCCTTTAACTAATGTCACTATTTGGTTAAAGTAAAGAATTAGTTGAGTTGATATATGTCTCTGGGTTATTATACTTGTAATGTTTGAACAAAAATAACTGTGTTGATTGGGGAAAATAAACACAGATGGTATTATATTTCAGGCAGTTAAAACTGAATTTTCTGTTCCAAATAGAAATTACTAAGTAAATCCATTGGTAAACAATTTCTAGGTGGAAGAAAGAAGGTGGGGTTAACGTGTTTTCCCTACTGGATAAAGTAGAATACATTTTCAGGATTTCCAGTTATTGTTTAAGATTTGAAAAGAGTTAGTTCTTAACTCCACCCAAAGCTTTTTTTTTTTTTTTTAAGTTGGGTGGGGGATTGAGACAAAAAGAAAACCATTCCAACAATGCTTACGAAAGTTCTTTCATGCACATATTTTCGGATATTGCTATTTTGGATCTCATAAACTATACTTCCTCTTTTCCAAGCATCCAGGCACATTTTTAGTAAAGTAATTTTAATCATCTTAACAGAATCCTAAATGTTTGTGGTTATCAGGAAAGTAATAAGAAAGAAAGCAATAAACACAATAAAATGTTACGTATCCTAAATGAAAAGTTTTATAAACAGGTCATAATTTGGTTTCTATTTTTGTCTGTTTAAAAATGGAAACTATCTTGGCTCAGTTTATGAGCTAAAAAGAGTAAAAAATACAATTTGGATCGTTCTAGGCTGTTCGTAAATGGTAAGGTAAGCTACACTTGATCCTGGTAGCAGAGGCCTCTCCCCTGTCCCCTGCAAAACAATGAGAGGAGACATGTTTATCCCTTAATTCTGTTTATTTCAATTCTTTTTGGGTTTTTTTTTGAAAAGTGACCATTAAGACTCTATTTTGAAGAGATCATAACCAAGAGCTAACTTTCAATTTACCTTTCAGTTGGAAAGTCTTTTTACTTTTTTGATGTTTTACCTGAATATGAGTTAATTTTGACAAATTCAGATTCTCCTCACCCCCTTTCTTTCCTTTTCTGGTTAGGAATTGTAAAATGTTCTCATGTCCCATGAAGCAACTTAAAAAAAAATTAAACTTCTAAAATAGCATATCTACCTTTTTTAATTGAGATGTAATTGACATATAACATTATATTAGTTTCAGGTGTATTAGATAATGATTCGATATTTGTACATATTGCAAAATGACCACCACAATAAGTCTATTTAGCATGTCTATTTAAAATAGCATATCTACTTTTGATCATTATGGTCACAGATGATGACTTCAATGTAGAAAAATATAGTATCATTTTCCAGAATTTAAGGATCATTTCACTGACGTCAACATATATCATGCAATCAATTATTGACAAATACATATTGAGTGCCCATACCAGGGCAGCACTGAGCTAGATCCTGGGACCTCTAGGATCTTGCAATCTAATAAGAGAAGAGAATGTAGACAAATAGTTGTAATTTGATGAACTATTCCATGAAGCGTTATTGGAGAAAACAGCTAAGTTTTTGTGTGGGTTTGTGTGTGTGTGTGTGTGTGTGTGTGTGTGTGTGTATTTAGAAAGCAATGTTTAGAGAAAGCCTCACAAAATGAAATTTGAACAGAGGTTTGAAGGAAGAGTAGATGTTTACAGAAATGGACACTAAAGAAAGGGAATGCATTCCAGACAGAGACTCTGGCTTTTAAAGGCAAAGATGTAAGAAAGGAAATAATCAGTTTGAGAAAATCCATGTTGTTCAGTGTTGCTAAGGAGGTAAGAATACATTTTGAATACAACATACAAATAAGTAGGTAACACAAAAGATGAGTCCTCACTTTTGCATGCTTTCACTGGTAGGTTACATACATTTATGAGTTGTGCCTAACTCAACTGAATCAAAATAATTCAATATTTTTCTGGAAATAAGATAGCTGGTTTTATATAGAAAGGACACATTTTAGAACCCCTGAGACAAAGGGAAAAGGTGACAAGGTGGCAAATGATGATTCTTTTTATTTATTCCATAGAGAAAAGATTTGGAATAAACATTGAGAACCATTTATGACAGGATATGTGACCTTGAAATTTTTCCTACATTTTGGATCACCAGAGTAACTACCTGGAGAGTAGAAGCCTCACTATGTTTGAAAATAAGAATTGGGCCAATTCAAGAAGTAAACAATTTCTCAACAAATTGATTCTAAAACATTTCATTCAGCCACTGTTCTCCATGGAAGATAAACATCTGTGATGAGTATGGAAAGGGATATTTCCATTTTTGCTGTTGATGAAATTGAACTGACATTCCCTAGAGAGAGAGTCCAGTGTAAACATGGGTTTTGTAGAGTAGTCTTTAGAATTGGTATAATACAAGGAAGTAGAGGGTGCAGTTGAATCTCGTTACTGTTAGACTTTCCTGAAAATGAAGGTAAGCTGCTCTGTGAGTAAGAGAATAATTGAACAATACTGAATATGAACCAATAATGACTGAGCTGGACTTAGAGAGCCAGGCGACAAGATGGAAGATTTAATCCTTACTCCAAACAGATTTTGCTTTTCCAGTTTGCCTTTGTAAATGCAGATCTGTCCGGGGGATCTCCAGCGCTCCATCTGGCCAACCCAAAATCCCCACAGGGAAAAATCGAGAGGAAGAACTAATAATGGAAATCCTGGTGGGATTAGGTTTCCTTTCTTCTAAATGAAATGTGAAAGATGTATTGCCCGCGGTTTTGCAAAGACAGCTAATAAATATCACAGCTGTGATTTTAGAGCCGAGTTATACAGAAAAGCAAAACTGAGTGAAAAAATTAAGGTTTCATATTTTCAAATGGCATTTGAGGTCCTATGCTCATTAAGTAGCGGAGCATTCCAAATAAAAGTAAAACACAGCAGGCTATTCAAACACTGACAGAAATATAGTGTATTTTGAAAGGACTTTGGCATTGGTGAAAACATCATTTAAATTAATTAAATTTAAATATTCTTAGTACTTAGATATAGAAGAGACACTTTTGAAGAGTACATACTAAGCAAATCAAAGTTTGTGGGAGTCTTATTTTTGTTTTAGTAATGACACAACGATAAATAACTAATATGATGTTAAAATAAATGTGGCATTGATTTAAAATGTAACAAATTATATTTGATATACAAAGAAAGTCGCTGTTTCTCAGGAGACATGTATTAACATTTTATGCATTATTTTATTAAGAGCAAATATAAATGTGTAGATAGCGAAAACTTTTCTTGGTCAAATCTATATTCTGTTCAATCATAATTAACTTTGTAAATTAAGCTTAATTGTCAGAAACATAATGTATTTAGGAAGTAATAAATAAAGTTTGTAGAGCAGAGTCTCAGCAATTTATTTCTATAAATATATACAGAGATATTCTATGTTCTATACCAGGTACTGGGGGACACAGCCTTGAATCAAACATGGTTCCTGCCCCTGCATTGCTTATAAGCTGCTAGGGGACATAGAACTATAAACAAACAGCTTAATCTACTGGGGAAAGCTCTAAATGCAGTGGAATCTGGGAAGACTTCTTAAAAGAGTAATTCTAAGATCAACCTCAAATGAAAAAACCATTGATAAAATTCATCACTCAAAGTTAAAAGAAAACACTTAGCAAACTAAGAATAGAGAAGAAAAGTTTTAACCTAATAAATATCTAAAAAACAAACAAACAAAAAACACACTTTACCTCAAGCACCATACTTAATGATCCAATGTTATAACCCTTCTCTTTAAAGACAACTATAAGACAAGCCAGCATCTAGCACCACTTCTATTCAACAGCCTACTGTCTTGGTCAGTATAACCAATGAGACAAATCAAAAAGAGGCAATAAGAATTGGAAAGGAAGAAACTAAATTGTTATTATTTGAAAATGCTATGATTTGGTAATTGTATACTCCTCAATCTATAAAAACAAATAAGAGAATTTACCAAGATTGCAGGATACAAGCTCGGTGTACAAAAATTAGTGCATTCCTATATATCTGCAACACTTAGAAAATGTAATATGTGTGTGTGTAACCAAATCTCATTACAACATCAAAAACTGCAAGACACCCAGTAAGAAACCTAATAATAATATACACATGGCATTTATGGAGTAATATAATTACATAAAAATTTCAAGGGATGAAAGAGAGAGCTAAAGAAATTAATAGATACACCAAATCGTAGGTGGGAGTATTGTAAGGATGTCAATATTGGGAAATGTGGATTCTTCCTGAATGATCTGTAAATGCAATGCAATTCTAATCAAAACCCACAAGATCATTTTTTTGTTGAGTTTGCCATACTGAGACTAAAATTAATGTGGAACAGTGAAGGACATAGAAAAAAGAAGATAGTTATGACAGAGAACAGAGTGGTAAGACATGCCTTAGAGACACTAAGATTATTATAGTTATATAAAATAAATTGTGTAATATTGATTCACAGTTAAATTGATAGAATATAGAGCTTAGAAATTGACTCTTGTATATATGGGAACTTAGATAACAGTGACTGCATTTCAAACCAGCAGAGGTGGATGGATTATTTGATACACGATACTGAGACAATCAGCCATCCACAGAGATCAACATTAAATTATATCATTCCATCACATTACAGCCCAAAATCCACTCCAATTGGACTAATTACAAAAGTGCAAGAAGCAAACACAACTTTCAAAAAGGGAGAGAATGGCATTACGGTATCAGGAAAGGAAAGATTTCTAAAATAAAAGATAAAAAGCAGAAACAATCAAACCACTAAAACAACTGTAGAACCAATAAAACTAAAACTACTGAACTGTATACTTTAAAATGGAAAAATTTATGATACGAGAATTATATCTCAAATGTTTTTTTAAATATATAAAGCAACAGAATTCCACAGATAAAGTGTAAGGCAAATACCCACTTGGAAAAGATATTTGCAATTCAATATATATATATATATATATATATGGCTCTAATTTATGTAATTCATAAAAAATTAGTATCTGGACTGCCTCAATAGGAAAATGAGCAATGTACATGCAGAAAAAAAAATGATAGAGCAGAAATCTTGAAGGACAGTGACGGTATGGGAGTCACTCCACCTGGCTAGCTAAAGCAGGGAAATGAAATACCATCTCACATCCGTCAGACTGGCAACACTCTGTAAACCTGATAGCACTAAGCAATGTGGGCCAAGGTGAAGGGGACTCACCCTGCTGGTGGGAGAACATACAGTTAGAAACACTTGGAGAGCAATTTGATTATGCGCAGTAAAGATGAAGACGGGCATACATTAGGACTTAGCAATACCTCTTCTATATATATTCCCTAGAAAATTCTAAGGTATGCACAATGCACAAGGAGACATTTGTAATGTTGACTGAAATATTTGAAATATCATTTGAAATATTATTTCAAATAGCCAAACATTGGGAGCAACTTAAATTTCTATCAGAGGAAAATGGATAAATAAAGTACATTCATACAATGGAATGAGATATGACAATTAAAATAAATCAGTGCATGGTAATGTATCATTATAGTAAATCTCAAAACTGGTAATGCTGTGTGGAAAAGCATGAACAGAAAAGGAATGTGCCAAACATGATACTATTGGTACAAAGTTAAAAACATACAGGAAATAATTCTGTGTATTACTTAGGAAAGCAAGGACATGTGGGAAATGTGTAAATGTTTCAGGGAGAAAAGGGTACACATGAATTTCAGGATTGCCTAACATTGAGGGGTTCCCTGGGATTCAGGATGTTCAGTGCCCCAAGCGAGATGGGCCCTGGGCAAACGGGGATGAGTTGGTCACCCCTAGAGAGAAGAGCAGAAAGGAGGCCTCCAACGCTAATATTTTATTACTTAAAAAATCAAACATCTCAAGCAAGTATTATCAATTATTGCCATCTAATAAGTCTGGGTGGTAAGTGTGTGAGTGTTTTAGTATTATTTTCTGCAATCTTATATGTTTGAAAATCTTTAAATTGTAATTTTAAAAAGAAAACGATGAAAAAGTTTGATGATGACTGTAGCAGGTTCACCCGGACACCTACAATTCTGAGACCAATTCCACTGTGTGGGTTTTCTAACAGCACCAAGCAATTACCTCACTTCTACATGGAGATAGCTTCAGATCCCACAGGTTAAGGACTCGATCCTACAAGACTGTCCCTGCCTCCCCTTCAGCCACCAATGCCAAGTCCGGGTTGTCACCTGTGCTTCTGACTGACTGGCTATAGATTGGAGGTTCAAATGACCCTCTCCTTGGGTTCGATTAATTTGCTAGAGCAGCTCACAGAACCCAGAGATACATTTTACTTACTAAATACTGGTTTATTATAAAAGGATGTAACTCAGGAAAAGCCAGATGGAAGAGACGTGTAGGGCAACGTATGGGAAAAGGGTGCACAGCTCCCATGCCCTCTCCAGGTGCTCTACTCCCCACTCATCTCCACGTGTTCACCAACCCTCTCCAAACCCTACCATCCTTTTGGGTTTTGATGGGTGCTTCATTACCTAGTTATGACAGATTAATCATTGTGCACTGATGATTGAACTCCGTCGCCAGCCTCTCTCTCTTCCCCTGAGGTCTGGAGAAAGTTCCAACCCTCTAATCACATGGTTGGTTTCCCTGGCAACCAACCTCCACCCTTACACTCTTTCGAGTCACCTCATTAACATAAACTGAGGTGCGGTTGAAAGGGGTTTGTTATGAATATCAAGGTGTGTTATTGCTCTTATCACTTAGGAAATTCCAGGGATCTTTGGAATTTTGTATGTCAGGCACAGGGACAAAGACCAAATATATATTTCTTATTATAAACATCACAATAACTTGTTACCGTACAGACTCTGATTCAGTAGGTTGGGGTAGGACCTGAGATTTTGCATTTTTAACACACTCCCAAGTGATGCTGACACTACCCCATCCGCCAAGCACACTGGGGTAGAGAGCGCTGGCCTATTGGACAATGCCACACAACAGGGTGACGTGATAGAAAAGATTAGGACTTGAGGACCGATGGGATGTGCGGCAAGAGATTGGGGCTAAAAAGAGGAACCAGCCCAAAATAACTGAACTTTCTTCTTTGGATGACTAGGCAGATTGTGTTCTGGGAACTCACAGGGAATGTTCAAGGAAGTTCAGAGAAGGGAATGAACTCCATTTTTAACATGTTGAGCAGCCGGAGCTGGGGTCAAATTTCGTGGGCCTTCAATTGGTGGAATGCCTAGAGGTGCTGGTTGAAAATGTGTGGGAATGAACGAGACCCTGAAGAGAGGTGTGTGAAAGACAGCAGCACACGGGATGGAGCCCCAGGGAGATCAGGATACATGGCGACCGTTTCCCCTTCCTACACTTGCTCAACTTCCTGAGCGATGTTTTACACCTATTTCAGCCTCCTGTAAAGCGACCCCCCCATCTCTTCAAAATGTTTTCACCTCTGAAAATGGACCCGCCCTTCTCTAATCATCCTGAGTGCACCTTCCGTGGCAGTAGGGCCAGTACATGCCTTTATTTTCTTCCACATGCATCTTGGGGTTTTATAGTACATAAAAAAATAGGATTCATGGCATTTCAGTTTGTGCAGAATTGCCGATGGTGCCAGAACAAAGCAGTCCATGTGAGGCTCCATCGTCCTTTACTCTGATTGTGACCAAATCAAATCAACTCCTATCTGGTTCTATGTTACAGGTTTTAAGGGCTACCTTAATTACATGGAAATCCGAGCTCGGTATTATAAGAGAAAGTGTGTTTCTCGGTGGCAGGGATTACTAGAGTGAAGGGAACTACTGTTTACTTGGTGCTTTGTTTTGTCCCAGATGCTTAAAAGATATTAGTTTATTAATCTTCAGAATAGCCCTCATGACCTGTGTAATGTTATTCCAGTCTGTACAGATCAAGATGACGAGGCTCGGAGTTAAGTGATTTGTCGAAATTCACACAGCTGCTATCTAACAAGCTGACATTTAAAACTGTATGTGCTGGACTTCTTTCTGCTACTCTCTCCTGGCTTTTGAAATTCTGAAGATTTCGGGATGGAAACTATTCATTGCTAGAACCTTATGAAGTCCTTAACACCATATTTGGGGGGGGGGGGCGGGCCTTTCCTTACCCTTAATATCTGGATTAAATAAATTCTCTCCTACTGCTGCCATAACATTATCTACCCTGTTATTATTTACCATTTCATTCAAGTTCCTCAATTATCTGTCTGCCCTTCCACACTCTAGCCCCCAAGGGCACAAGAAGGCACTCTGACTAGCAAGCATTGAAGGTGGAGGGCCTCACCAACTAAATGATCCATAATGGATCGTTTGAACACAGGTCACTCCTCTGTTTAAACATGGAAAACCTGACTTTTTTTGTGTTCTAAATAATTATCTATCATCTGGATAAATATTTGCTTAGAAAAATCCTAATTTGAGTATGTTATTGATTTCAGAGAATTAATTTTCATGGGATATGAATCGGGTGTCACTACAAAGAAAAATGAGTGATTTCTATGGAATCAGTCATCACCTTCTAGTCACACTGTGTATGATGACAAATTATAATCAGATAAGATTAGAACTCCAGTGCCAATTTGATTATAATGATTTAACCTCTTGTCATATTTCATTGACAGAGGACGTATTTGAATGTGCTCTGTTGATGAGAACATGGGACCTGCCAGCCTACAACTATTAAGGCAACAGGCTGCTATACAACTCAGTTTAGTTGCATAATTTGGGGAGATAAAACATTTTATTGATAATATTGAAAAGGGAAGAATTATGCACATACAGCCATTTTTATTTCATTATATTGGAAGAATTCGGTGGGCAGCTGCAGGCCACAACACAGTATCTTCCAGCTGTCTCCCAACTGCAAAATGTTAGGATGAACACACCCATAATGAATGACAATTTCAGAGGATGATGATAACCTCATAAAGTGTAATAAGATTCCATGTGAAAGTGCCATGAGTGAAAGCCTTGCCCATTTAACCCGTAGTCACTCAGAAACAAACAGAATCTGTACTGTTGATATTTGTTCTTACAGAAATGGAAACAAGAAAGATCTTACAGGTAACAAGAAGAATGCTTTTTTTTTATGCCTTTGCAAAAATCTAACAAAAAGAGAAAAACATGACAAATTGCTTCAAACAGACCCTGTCACACTGTCAAAAAAGGTGGGCAGAACAATACCTCTCCATGCTACAGTTTACAAAAAATAAGTGCTACCTGTGGTTGCGAATAACTAACTGAACAATGTTGATACGTTTTTCATCCACACACACCAGGAATCATACAGAATCAGTCTCCAAAGTATTACACAGAGGGAAATAGTTGAATTTAAATTCATCAAATAAATGGTGAAAACTCGACTTTGCAGTTGCAATCTAAAGTAATACCCATACTTTACGTTAAATAAATAAACCTTTTTGTACTTTGCCAAGTGGAATGAAACAGGAAACACTTCTTTGTGAGTCTATTCTTAACACTAGTTTCAGTGCTAGTAGGTTGTAGAAGAAAGAGCATGTGTGTTGGGATTGACAAACATTGTGAGTTCCTCTTTGATGCTGTTACACTTTATTCTCCTGACATTATTGAGCCTCAGTGTATTAAGAGGGAACAACAGTAACAATTTATCTCTCTACAAATTAGGATGAAGGAAATATTTGTGCATAAAAGCACTTAGAAGGATTTGGAAATTCTTCCTGTCATTAATGAAAATATTGGGTTATGAAAATATCTGCAGTTCGGGAAAAGAGAAAAGCGCTAGGGAGCCAAATGACTTCTCGAGGTTATTTGCAAAGTCCATAAGTGACCAGCAGAGCGTCACTTTGTGTGTGAGGCTCTCCCTGGCCCCCCCAGACCCAAACACAGGCACCTCTCCTCAGGAGAGCACTTTCAGCCTTGAGTGAAATGAACGGCCTACTTAATCAAATGTGATTGCATCCTGATAAATGCAAATACAGCTAATTACGTACTGTGTCCTGCTGCCCAGCAGTTGCTAAAAGCATACATAATACAGCCCCAAAAGCCATGTGCATCAGGTAGACAAATCTGCCATGTTGCCCCAGGCTGACCTGTGAGTTAGAGAAGCTGACTCAAAAAATGGGGTAAACAAGTCTAAATACAAATATTTAAACCTGATTTAGGACACAATCACATGTGTAATACCAAAAATCAGGCAACAGTGATTTGCATTACAAAAGGGTTCATTAGAGAGTTCCAATGAATTCACTATTCAAAATGTATTTTATTCACAACTTTTCAGAAATGTACACTGTGCATATGGCTGGTTCATCTCTATTGATGGCATGTTAATAGTCAATGCACAAAGCAGTGGTCGCACGGCTAGCCATCTCAGCAGAGTGGTGATATAATAGTACTCTACAGATTTGAGCATGCTTTTGCATGTAAAAGTTTAGAATTGCTCTGATTAGGCTTTTTTAAAAAAAAAATGTGTTACTCAGCAGTTCCCTCAAGATGTCAAATGCTTATAAGACTTATAAGAATAACAAGGGCACTGACTTGCCTCTGATAATACTGCAGACAACCTATATTTGCAACAATTGCCAGATTGAATGTATTTTCAGTGATAGCAAACAAACGCCAGATGGCATAGTGAATGAAACGTCATTGATCACGGCAAGGATCAGCTGAGGTTTATCAGTTCTAAAATGAGTTTCTTTTGACTCAGCTTGTTGGCTTTAGACAGCCAGCTTATGGTACATGCTATACATTTTGCTTAGTGTTTGAGTTAAAATCATTTTTCTCTCACTACCATTTGTTGGAATGATTGGCTCCAGTTTGGGGTAAGACTGAGAAAGCACACACCACTGCCTGCCTCCCACTGAATACAGCTGTAGAATATGGATGAAACACATGAAACTATTTCAGGTATATGAAAAGCAAATAGTGGCAAGCAGACTGGGGAATACAACCGAAATTTGAAGTACTGCCTAACTACCCAAGAGTTTACCAGTTTTGTTTTTCCTCTGTTTACTCCCTCTGGACTAAACATAGCCCAAAACACATAAAGACGTTTCAGGACATGGATAGAGAGAGATACAGGAGAAGTCCTCTACTTCTGGCCTAATAAGCAAGGTCTCTTCAAGCTCAAAGGCAGTGGGGGAAGTACCCCAATGTATTTGTTCTCTTGTGCAGCTCCCAAGTGATCTTTCGGTTGCTGCAGCAGTGGAGGTGACAATGACAGCAATAGCACAGGAACCTAAAACTCTGAGAATGGGGAAATCTTCGTTTCTGATCAGAATGATGTAATACCAGGAATATGCGGTGAACCCACATTGCTTTTTTTCTGTCCTTGTCTCCCCGTTGTTCAACCTTTAATATGAACCCATTGGTGGCAGCAGGCAAAGAGCAGGGTAAATAAAGCCCATCTTTCTGATCAGAGAAGCAAAAACTGCTGCCCCCGGGGAACCAGAAAGTACTAGGGAGATCACCAAGGTAGAGGAACTCAAGAAAGTGATCCCCAAAGTTGCTTGTGAACTTCTGGGCTCATCTCAAGTCACACAGGCATGGGTCAGACCCTAAACAGTATACCATAGACCTTGACAACTGAATATAAGTCCCAAATGGGCACACGGGACAGAACCAAACCTGACTGCAAAGGCTTTGAAAATGGAACTTCCATTGAAACCATAACCCACAGAAGTCTGATTGGAACTTACAGTCTAAATTGAACCTGGTTGATTACCTGCTAAAAAATATATACCAAAATTCACCATAACCTTAAACAAAACCTAAAGTCTTACAACATAATATTCAGAAAGTCCAGGATACCATCCAAAATTACCCAGCATACAAAGAACAAGGAAATCTCAACTCACAAAGGAAAATGTAATCATTAAGCAACAGAGATGTTGGAATTATTCAACAGAGACTCTAAAGCAGCTATAATGAAAATGACCCAGGAAGTAAGAGAAAACACTGTTTGAAATTAGTGAAAAGACAGAAATGGAAAATATGAGGAAGCCAGTGGAAATTTCAGAACCAAAAATACAGTTTCCAAGGTTTAAAAAATTCATAGGATGGGCAAAGTAGCAGAATAGAGATACCAGAGTAAAGAATAAGTGAATTTGGAGACAAAACAATAGAAATTGTCCAATCTGAAAACAGAAGGAAAAAATATTGAGAGAAGAAAAAACCAGTCTCAGGGACCTGTGGGACAGTAACAAAAGGTCTAGCATTCATGTCACCAGGGTCCTAGAAGACAGGAGGAAGAGTGTGGTGCAAAAAACTTTCCAAGTTTGGTGAAAGAGAGAAACTACAGATTCAAACAGCTCAAATTCTAAAAAGGAAAAACTTAAAGAAACCCGCACCCAGACACATTAAAATCAAACTACTGAAAAGTAAAGAAAAAAAATCTTAAAAGCAGCCAAAAAATAAACAACATATTACCTGTTGGAGAGCTATAATTTGAATTATTCCTTATTTCTCATCAGAAACCAGGGAGGCAAGAGAAATGGGGCATTGTTCAAATGCTGGGGGGGGGGAGAGAGAATTGTGAATTCAGACTTCTATAACCAGCAAAATTACCCTTCATGAATAAAGGTGAAATATAAACATTCTCAGATTAAGTAAAACTAAGAATATATTTAGCAAGCTGACTTGATCTAAAAGGATTACTAAAAGTTCTTCAGAAAGAAGGCAAATGAGATCAGAAGGAAACTTGGAATATAAGAAAGGAAGAAGAGTAATAAAATTGGCATATATCTTGGTAAATGTAATAGGCTATTTCCTCCTTTTGAGTTATTTAAAATAGGTGAGACTATTGAATGTAAAAACATAATATTGTATGTTACTGCTTTCAATGCATGTAGATGTAACATATGACACAACTACAGCGTAAAGAGGAAAGGGATATATAAGATGGTGTGGTTCTATATTCCAACTAAATTGCTATAAAATTTATTGTAAATGATGATGAAAAGTTAAGTGTGTACTCTATAATCCTTAGAACATTCACTAAAAACAAAAACAAGTAAACCAACAACTACAACAAAATTCCTACAGTGCAGTTTAGTAAAAAAAAAAAAAAGGCAGGAAGGGTGAATTAAATGAATGAAACAGAGAAAACAAACAGAAAACAAACAATAATATGATAGACCTAGATCTAAACATCAATAATTACATTAATGGTCAAAACACACCAACTAAAAGAAAGAGAATGGACATTTTTAACTGATAGAAATTTATTCTGTCTACATGAGACTTACTTCACCTCCAATGATATAGGTAGGTTAAAAGTATGGGAGGAGGGGAAATGGTGAGATATTCGTCAAGGGGTACAAAATTTCAATTATTTAAGATTAATAAGTTCTGGAGATCGAATGTATAACAGTGTGACTATAGTTGACAACACTATATTGTGTAATTAAAACTTGCTAAGAGTTTAGATCTTAAGTTTTCTATACACACACACATACACACATACACACACACGAAAAAGGAACTGAGTGAGGTAACGGATATAATTACCTTGAGTGTGATGATTACTTTACAGTGTATATGTATATCAAATCATCAACTTGTATACCTTAAAGATATCATATTTTGCCATGTATAATGCATACTTTTTTGCCCAAATTTGTGAGGGAAAAATAAGAATGCACATTATACATGGATAGTACTAATATCGTACCTACGTAAATGTTTTTAATATTTTTATTTATGCTTATGAGTTAAAAGCATAACTCTATAAATCAATAACAATATCTGTATGCAAAATAATACCCTGGAATATGATAATCTGTTTTGTTGAACTTACGATGAACTTGCAACAACAAAGAGTTCTTGGCCTTCTATGATGTGTAAATATCAGAAATTTGTTACCATTATATAAAATTTCTTGAACCTTGTATCTGTTCTTGTGTTTTGTAATTATTTATTACATAAAATTTCTTACACCATAATACATTAAAAAATAAATGCTAAAATTCCTTTATAATACAAAACAACAATTACCTGAATGTAAACAAATAAAAATTTGAATTAAAAAATTAAAATGATTTTTTTCCCTGAAAGTTTGTGCATTATACATGGCAAAATATGGTATATAATTTTAATTGTCAATTATGCATTAATAAAGCTGGGGAGAAATAAATAAGCTATCAAGCCATGAAAAGAAAAGAAAAAAACTAAAAGGAGGGAAAAGGATATGTCATGCAAACCTTAACCAAAAATAACTAGAAAGTGGACACATTAATCTAAGACAAAGTCCAGAGCAGAGACTTACTAGAGATAAAAAGCGATATCACGTAATGAGAAAAGGGCCAATCAACCAAGAAGACATAACAATCAAAAGAAGAAACTTAAAGTTTTGACACTTGGTTTTTATCAACAGCAAATAAAGCAACTAATTGTGTTTGTTGAAACTCATCTTACAAAGTAAAAAGAACAATACATGTATGTTGACTTACCTACAGGGTTAAATGAAATTATTTGCATTTTCCCTTTCTTCTTTTTTACTTTAAATTAGGAGTTATGTCAGTTAACACAGTTAATACAATGGAAGCTTAGATTTACTCTATTCCAGTATGAAACCAATCTAAAACTTGACCATCGCTGGCATTTTTATGTGTAAACACCTCATCTAGGAAATGAGACCTTGAAGAGATAGCCCACACATAGGCTTTTTTGTAATGCACCAAAAACCCATTGCAGTAATGGTAGAAATATTAATTTAACAGACTGGATGGAGCGTGTGTTCTGCAGGTGAGATAGAATAAAGACAAAGACACCAGCACCAGGAAATTGAGTGTCGATAATTAAATGCTGTGATGAAAATGACTAAAATAATTAATTTCAACTTAGGTTTAAGAGACATATTGTTTCATGAAACGTGGAAGAGAATTTTGGGCGGAGAATGAGTGTAACATTAAAAAGCAAGACTCTTTAATCACTAGCAGGCTTTCCCAACTATGTTCATACATTTTTAAAAATTCATTAAACTTTTTAAAAGAATGATCCTGGATTTTTTCTTTTCATCTAAATATTGATGAAAAGGGAGAACTCACACAGAACTGCAAGACTGAAAAATGCATTTCTTTCAGGAATGAATTAGTTCATAAGAAAGAAAGTAGGTCATAAGGGAAAAGAGCTTATCCTAAAATGATTCATCCAAAGCCAGCAAACTCTATTCTACTTTTCAGATTATGCTATTAGGAAGACTAACCCTCAGGTGTTTCAATTAATCAATGATCTGATTTATTTCACTTGTTTCAAATAACGCTGGTCAGTTTATATTAGCATAAACGAAACAAAACCATATTTATTCATTTTTAAAATAACATTGAAGCTTTTAAATGTCTGTGATTGTAAATGCTAGACATTAATTACGTCTGTTCAGTGAAGAGTAAAGTAGAGATTTCACAGTATTTACATCAGTTTAAATTAGAGGTTCCTAAACTTTAGTATCCATGAGAACACCTGGGAAAGCATGCTAAAAATGTTTTTTCTCAGTACTTAATCTGGAAATTCAGGTTCAGTGAGTCCAAAATGAGGGCAAGAAACCTATATTTTTGTTAACCACCTCCCACTAGAAGACTCTGGAACAAATGGCCCTTAGACCACACTAGTCTAAATAAACCATACCAAAAGTTATTTCATTTTGAAGTCCAGTTATCCTGTTTAGCTATCAAATTAAGAAACATTATCAAACTGTCATTTCATGAACTGTAACTTCTTGACACTTACATAGACTTACATAAAGGTTTAGTTTAAATTACTATGGTAAATATATTTGAAAATAAAATGCCATGAGGCTTTATTTACATTTGATCAAAGTAATTTGATAGAGTTCTTAGTATTTATTACTCGAGAACCAATGAGTTCTCAGTCAGTCTGTGAGCAGTCAAACTTACAAAGCATTTACCTCTCCCCAAAATAGGGCTGTAAAACAGGGATGACATCAGAATCTGTCCCATAGGTGGCTACAAGGAATAAATTAGCCAATACTTATGAACCAATTAGAACGGCAGGTGATTCTCAGTAATTATTAGCTACCATCTATTCTTCAGTATGTTTCCATTACATTAATTATCTCATACACGATGGCTAACTCAGAGAATGGTATTCGTATAACAAGGAAGTTGTGTTCATTTAAACCTGATTTTTCCTTGGCAAAGGGAGTAAAAAAAAAAAAAAGTGGGAATAGAAATACAGTCTTCAGCCAGACAGAACAAAACCCTTAGCTTAAATGCTGCACGAGCTGGACCTCTACTTGCTCTATTTTAAGAAAAATAAAAAAGAGTGCTCACGCCCAGGGCTCCCTAAGCACAAAAATGCACCCCTGCCTTACGCAGGTCTTAACCTCTGGCAGATTGCACTTTCATCTGCATTGTCTCAGTCCTGGGAAGCTGGCATTTCCAATAGATTGTTTTTGTGCCTTTTTAATATCCTCTGAGGCAGGCTCCGGCCACAGTGAGCTTCCGCCCCGAACTGGGCCTGTTTTTTCCTGAGTAGCCATTATTGCTGCTCCAGCTCTCCAAGCCCAGTGGAATCTATTGCAGCGTTAATGACCTTTCTTGTCAGGGTCCTATTTTGCATGGGCCCCTTCATTGCATCTAAGAGAATGTGTTCACGTGGTCATGCATTTGTGTAACACAAAGTAAGATATTTGGGCTGTGTCTTTTATGACCACAGTCTCTTAACACTTCAGTTTCTTCTCCCTTGGGAGCTTTGGAATGGCTGCAGTATTTTAGGGCTCCAGCTGGGGGAAGTCAAATGGTGGATACATTTAGTCTAACTTTAGTATATATTTATGTGGTTCATAGTCACTTCCATATATAACTAAGTTATTGCTAGCCATTCCAATATAGGAATGGCTTCCAAAAATGATCTAACAGCCACAGCAAATTTCAATCCATCATGCTAGAGGAAAGACTACATTATCTTTTTCTTCTCTGTTTGGAAAAAGATATTGCAGATTCATTCTCATGTGAAGAGGAGCTCAAAGAATTTGCAGCCTAAAAAACTGTGGTAAAACATACAGGAATTTACTGCTGCATTGTGTCAGGCTGCTCAACCAATATATGTATTTTCCTTAAAAAGGGTGCTTCCTCATAGTTCAGACACCACTGGCTTTGATTAGCAAGTTGTATAAATCTCAGCTGGTCTGTCTCTAATCTGTTTTCCCATGGATCATATTATTTTTAATTTGCGATATTGTAAAACTTGAGCATTTTCAGTAATGCATACATCATCTTATAGCAGAAACATCTGTTGTTATTTTTATCCTCACGACAATTATGGGACCTTGGCATGAGGAGGGAGGCATACATTTAACCAAACCTGCTCAATAACAGAAAGATTATTTTAAAATATGATTTGGTATTTTATATTTTATTTTGTACTCTAAAAACTTCCCTTTTCTATATGAAAAACTGCATTTTAAGAAAATGTCAAGTAATTAAGTCCCATAGAAACATTACCCCAACTTTTTCTGAAATTAAAAAATAAGCAGATCATAGTTTTCTTGATACATATACTGGACTTGCATTTTGTTATGAAAGTTACAAACCATTTGTTCCTGCTTTATTTTGTTTTTGAAATCTCTGATATCTGAAAGTAGCAAGGTCCATGTCCCACTCAAGAAAACACCTAATTTATGCAGTTATTTAAATTAGTTTAAATTATCTATTGGGTTGTCAGAAAAGTCATGATGCATACTTTCTATGTTTTTCCTTGCAAAAATGCGTCATGACTTTTCCAACAACCCAGTATTTAGCCTTTCATTATTGAGAAGTAAATCAGGTAAACCATCTTTAATTTTATTAGGAGTTCATCAGAAGGTATTAACTTCACAGTATACCCTTTTGCCTGGGTGTACTGTTGCCATCTTGGAATTAAACTTCCAGTTAAACCCCCAGTACATCCTAAGTATCACCAGGGTACATTGCAATGTATCTTGGTTTATTTGTATCTTTGTATGAAAAATAAATAAATAAAGCAGCCTACGGGATAGAGTGACATGGGTGGTACTTTAAACTGAATGGTCAGGGATGAGCAGATAAGAGGCCCTGAGGAGGTGAGCAGAGAACTAAACCAAAATAAGCATCCATACGAACATTTCGAAGAAAACCACCTCACCAGGTGAGACACAAATCCAGAGACTCTAGCATGATGTGATTAATGAGAATATAGAATTTTAAAATTAAAGTCTTTCAAAATAGCACAAAGATCTTATACTTGTAATAAATATATTATAATTTTAACATAAATTCACCAAATTAGGAATTAAACACAGAACAGGGGATTTACAGTAGAGAAATTGTGTTATTGAATGTATTCTGACATTTAACCTATTTGGAAGTGGTTTTGGCATCCCGTTAAGTTATTCTTTCTATGTCATTTTATACTCAAATTATAATTTATCTTATTCTCTGTCTAAACATATTTTCATAATATAAAAAAGTGTGTAGATAGATGTTTTAATTATAAAGTTATCCTTTAAAATTTATTTAAATTATGTTAAGCAGTTTTCATAAAATGATCTTTCTTCTGACATTTTCATTAATGCATACATCCTAAGTATCACCAGGGTACATTGCAATGTATACCCATCAAAAGTGTCATTGGAGATGGACCCTGACTACAAAGAGTTAATAAAATTTAGTTTTGTAAATCAGAAAAGAGATTTATAAACATTTCATTCTTATGATAAGCATTTGCCTAATAAATCCTAAATAAGTTTTGATTTATAAAATCTTTTATTACCCTTGGGATTCATTTAACAGATTTATGAGTCAGTATGCTAAAATCTATAATTTGGTCAGGCATAAATCTTATTCTGCAATTTCTGTTTTAACACTAATTCATAAATCCTGGTCAGTGTAAGCTATTAGGCTCTAAGTGCTCTGTATTTAGCAGTGGGTCTCATAAGTACCTATTTTAGGATATTGATGATTAAAAGTGATAATTTTCACATAATTCAGTTAAATAAAAACAGCTGCTGAACAGAACTTTCTCTGTATTCTAATGGATGAGCTAGTAAAAATGAGCTCTAAACACTCTGATGATCTCAAGTATTTAGCTTTAAAACAGTAAAACATTGTAATTAAAGTTATTGTTGATTGTATCTGCCAGGTTAGGACTAGTGGGCCAGAAACCACATGTCTCTCTTTTTCTATAGCAATAAAATTTTCAGAGTACAAATATCAGTCCAACATAAACACTACATTTCCCAGACTTCCTTGCACCTATTTGTGACCATGTGACTAACTTACAGCCAATGATATATGAGGAGAGGTGATCAGAGGGTAACTTCAGTACATACACTCTGGCTGGAATGCAAAAGTAACTCAGGTCTAAGTGGAGAAGGGAAGGATTTCAGGCCTCTGACATGAGAATTCCATTCTTTGAGCCCTGGTGCACTTACACCATTATAGATAGATGAGTGGGAAAACAACTTTTAATATTTTTAGAAGTTAATTTAAATTTCTCAATATGACACAGAGAATCAGTGAAAAAAATTTCAGTGATCACACTTACTGGAATATTCCCCCCAAAGTTCTTAAACAAGGCAAAGATATCTATCAACTTCTATTCAATATTTCCAGGGCAGTAAGGTAAGAAAAAGAAATAAAAAGCACACAGATCAGAAAGAAGTATATATTTGAAGATAACAAATTTTTTACATAGAAAATCTTATACAAAATAATTACTAGAAGACAAACATTGTTTTTCAATAAATTTTACTAAATATTATTTGTCAGGAGCTTTGTCAATCACTGTGGAAATGAGGTAAATGTGATTCAATCCTTGCCTTTGTTAAATTTATTCCTAAGTAGTAATTTATTTCTTAATGCTCCAATACATAAAACTTTTAATTTTGTTTCCTGTTTGCTGCTAGAATATACAAATATAATTGGTAATTGTATGTAAATCCTGTATACAACCTTGCTAAATTCACTTAGTTCTAGTAATTATTTTGTACATTAGGATTTTCTATGTAAAAAATTGTCATCCTCAAATACAGTTATACTTCTTTCTGATCTGTGTGCTTTTCATTTCTTTTTCTTACCTTATTGCCCTGGAAATATTGAATAGAGGTTGAAAGATGTCTTTGCCTTGTTTCAGAACTTAAGGGGGAATATTCCAGTAAGTATAATCACTGTAATTTTTTTCACTGATTCTCTTTGTCATATTGAGTAAATTCCCTTCTGTTCTTAAAGATTAGAGCTGGGGCTGGTGGAGTGGCTCAGTTGGTTAAGAGCTCACTCAAGAGTTTGAGCTCTGAGCAAAAGCAGATCAATTCCCAGACTGAGCTGAGCAGCTGCTGAGCTGCCAACAGGTGGCAGGATGGCTCAGTTAAAAAAAACAAACAAACAAACAAAATGATCCTATGTTTAGTTCTCTTGTTACGTGAATTATATTGATTGACCTTCAAATTTTAAACCATCCTTGCATTCCTGAGACACTCCCTACTTAATCGTGATTTTTTAATCCTTTTTATAAATTTCTGAATTTAATTTAGGAAGGTTTTGTTAGGGATTTTTGCACCTGTGTTCAAAATTAGTCTGTAATTTTATTTCCTTGTAAATGTCTTTAGTTTTGCTTTCAGAGTTATTTTAGCATCCCAGAACATAACCCAGGAAGTGTTCTTTCTTCCTCTATTTTCAGAAGGAAATTGCATGACATTGATTTATTTCTGCTTTAATGGGTGGATGGAATAAATCAGTGAAACCATCTAGGTCTGGAGTTCTATTGAGATATATTTAATAATAACTTTAATTTTAATTTTTAATAGATATGGGACAATTTAGATTTTCTAGTTCCACTTATATATCTTTCAAAAATTTTTTTTTACTTCACTTAAGTTTTCAAATTTAATTTTAATAGGTTTATATTTTTTATTATCCTTTAATATCTACAGAATCTGTAGAGATAAACCCTCTTTTATTCCAATTATTATTAATTTATATTTTGGGTTTTTTTTTTTTAGTCAGTCTACCTTATCTAGGGGTTTCTCAGTTTTATTGATATTTTCAAAGAAGCAACTAGGTTTTATTGATATTTTCTATTGTTTGTTTTCTAATTCATTGATTTCTGCTCTTTATTATATAATCCAACTTATTTTATGTTTGCACTGTTCTTTTTTCACCTAGCTTCTTAAGATGGAAGCTTAGATCACTGGTGGTAGACCTTGCTTTCTTTGTAATATACTAATCATTTAAAGATAAATTTTTCTCTATGCACTGTATAATTACATCCCACAAATATTGCTAGGATGTACTTTCCTACTCATTGACATGCAAACCTCTTCTCATTTCCTTTATTGACAGAAGCATACTTCTTAAATTCCAAATATTTGTAATTTTCTCAGTATCTTATTATTGATTTCTAATTTAGTTATGTTTGGGTATAAGAACATATTCTGGAAAATTTCAAATTTTCAACTTTATTAAGATTTGTGTTTGGCCTAGCATATCACCTATCTTGGTGAATGTACCATGTGCATTTGAAAAGAGTGTACATTCTGCATTTGCTAGGTGCAATATTCTATAAATGTCAGTTAATCGAGGTGGTTGATAGTGCTCTTGAAATGGCCTGTATCCTCACTAACATTTTAGTTGTTTTCTTAATTGCTGAGCTAGATTGTTAAAATTCCAACCATAACTGTGAAATTGTCTATTCCTCCCTTTAATGCTACCAATTTGGCCTCATGGATTTCAAAACTTTTTTTGTTTCTAAGTACAAATGTGTTTTGAATGTTAAGTCTTTCTGAAGAATTGACCTTTTACCATTATGAAAATATTTGTTTCATTCTCACCCTTTAAGAGTCTTTGAATGCAGAGTGCATTCAACTGAATTTTTATATTGATGAATAAAGTACCTCTCATGTAGACAGCATGTACTTCATACCTTTTAAGCTATTCTGACAATCCCTGGCTTTTAATTGGAGTACTGAGCTTCTAATTAATGTAATTACTTATGTGGTTGTACTTGGGGCTATCAGCTTACTATTTGTTTTCTGTTTATTCCATTTGTTTTGTGTTCCTTTGTTCTCCCTATCCTATTACTTTTGAGTTAAGTGATTGCTTTTAAAATTTTATTTTAATTTATCTATTGGGTTTTTGCTTACCTCTTTATATTATTATTTTAGTGGTGCTCTGCAGATTACAATATACATCCTTATTTTTTCAGTCTGTTGAAGGCTAATGTTAAAAAATGTAATAACTTTGCAATCTTATTTTTTAGTGCAATCTTATAAATCTTTTACTTCCTGTAATTTGTGCTATGGTTTTCATGTTTATTGCATAATATGCTATTTAGGCTATCATTTTTACTTTAAACAATCATAAATATTTTTTTTAATTTAAGATCTGAATTTTTATCCGGCATCATTTTCCTTAGGCTTAAAGAATTTCTTTTAGCTTTTTTCATAGAAAATCTGATGGAGAACTATCTTTTTTTTTTCTCACCTGAATATACCTTTATTTCACCTTTATTCCTGAAAGTTATTTGTGCTCCATATAGAATTCTAAATTAACTGTTATTTTAATTTGACACCTTAAAGATGTCATCCTACTGTATTCTGCCTTCCAATGTTTCTGCTGAGAAGTCACTGGTAACTTGTATTTTTATTCCTGTACATATGTGTCCTTTTCTCTGCATACTTTCAAGATTCCCTTTAACTTCTGTTTTCATCAGTTTAACTGTCGTATTTCCAAGGGGTGTTTGTTTGTTTCTTTGTTTGTATTTATACTGCATAATATTATATAAATAGGTTTTTGAATGTGTAAAATTTCAGAAATTTCCACCCATTTTTTCTTCAAATATTGGATTTACCCAATTCTTTCTTTTGTCTCCTTCTAAAACTCCATATTGGCTTTTTGATATAGTCTCACAAATCACAGAGACTATTATTTTCTTCTGTGTTTTTTCCTTTCTGTTCTCCACATTGATTGAACTATCAAGTTACTAACTCCTTTTATTTCCTTTTATTGCTGAGATTTCTTGTTTATCCTTTCATCACAAACATATTTTCCTTTGTTACTCTGAGCATAGTTATAATAGATACATTAAAGCCCTTGTTTGCTAATTCTACCATCCGGGCCGTTTCAGGATAAGTTTCCTTGATTAGCAGACATGTGGTCTTGTACAAAACATCCACAGAGACATCTGGTCCCCACTGACCATTTATCTAACCCCATGTGCCATGCGCAGCTAGGCTACTGAGGCAAGACAGGTCATTATCGGCAATACAGCCACAACACGAGCAAAAAACATGGTAGTATTTTTTTATGTGGTAATCCTATAAGGTAAAAGTATATATAACTGTTATGGGCTGTTTGAACCCAGGGATTTCCTAAATATGGGCATTTTGGATAGGATCAGATACCAGAAACCTTTTGGCATGGACAAAATGTGAATGTTTTGGACAGGACCTAATATCCCACAAGGCTTTAATCGTCTTTCCTCTTGATTACATGTCTAGTACTTTCAGGTGTATCCTGGATATTGTGAAAAATACATGGTAGAGACTGGATTCTGCTATTCCCTTGAGTGTGGATTCTTTTTGCTTATTTGTTTTATTAGGTAGCTAACATGGCAGGACTCAAGTCCCAGTCTTTGTCACTCCAACATTGGGTATCTGTTAAAATACATTCGGTTCTTTCAGCGTTAGGGAGGCTATTGGCAGTTTGCCTCATGCACCCATAATTCAGAGGTCATTCTCATATATTTTTCCCAGATTTTATGTGCAAAATTTAATGTTCCCCTCCCCCTGTAGCTTCTCCTTTCCCTAATTTACCTCCTCACTTGCCATCTACTTCAATAGTCCTAAACTCTGACATCTGGTTCTTAAAACCAGTGCACCACAGAGTGTCTTATCCAAGATTTAGCTGATTTGCCTAATCTGACTGGGGCGTGCCCTTGAGCCAAGAGTCTCATCAACAGAAAATTTCACTGAATTCCATTTCCTTCTTCCAACTTTTGACTCTCCTCCAATTTGTGCCTGCTTTTGGTTTGTCTCCAGTGACTGCAGGGTGGTATTTTTTTTATATATTTTGTCAAGAATTTATAGTTATTATAGGGTAGGGTTATAGCAACAGGAGCTACTCCACTTTTTTACCATTCTGCTGGAATGAGAAAATGCCCACTTCCCTGGTCGCTGCTTTTCAGGAACTCATAGCCTGATGTCCTAAGCAAAGACACAAAAAGCATCTAGGGAGAGTCTAAGAAAAGTTCCTTTAAGAAATGATTTCCTTAAAACACAAAATAGACATCTTCCTTCAAGTGGCATTGCCTATCAACCTTGTTTTCTCACTTTTATATTAAATCAGAGAGAAGGAAATATGCTATTATGAAGAGGAAAAAGACCTGAATCCAGACATAATAAAATGCTGCTTATAAATTTATGAATGCATCAAAGCTTCCGTTAAACAGTGTGGATTGAATGCAAATGTCTATCTGTACTTCCTTCTGAAGCCTCACAAAGCAATGACAGTAAAGAAATAAAGGGGGGGGGGATGAAAGCCACAAGGACAGAAAGAAGACAACAGGCAACAAAAGTAACGTTTTGAAATATGGAATACTTTAACCACTGGTAACAGCTTTAGACTAGACTAGAGAATGCAATGATCTGAGTCTGTGGAGGCAGAAAGCCAAAAAGCCAGTAATTTTGACACAAAATTATGGAAATCCTCAGGGATTGGTAACAACTGATGCTTGAGGCATGTGAGAGAAAAAAAATGGGACTGGAAACATGAGTATAGGTTAAGCACCTTTAAAATAAAAATTAGACTTCTCATATTCCCTCTCTATTCCTGCTCCATCAAGAGAAAACCTGGGGTCTATTTTTGGAGAGGTTTTATCTGACAACCTCTGGATTTGAGGACAGCGAGAGTAGTTGAAGGATCGACAGTGACTTACTGCGATGAAATCTGAGGGATTATGGAGAAAAAGGCCTGCACCCAGGCATACTTACTTGAGGTAGGAGATTGGTACTGCCTCCTGGAAAAAAACCAATCCACCCAAAAGTGTAGACCTCCAGGAGGGATTTTTAACCAGAGGGTCTATGAACTTGAATGAGAACAATAACCCATTTTTCTAACCACTGAAAGTTAGCATTTCTGTCATTTCTGAATATAGGCAACAAACCATCATAGCAATCGCAGTACCTGTGACTTTGTCACCAATAGGAATTACAATTATTTTATCACATTACTCATTCATATATCTTGAAATAGTGTTTAACCTCATCATTTCAACACTTATTAGATACAACTCTAAAGCTTATTATGTCATGCATTAATAAATAAGTATATAGTGCTGTATCACAAATTTAACTTTTAATATTTTGATATAATTGACTGCATACATTTAAAAACACTACTCTGAAACAGGGTCCACAGACTTCACCAGACTGCCATGGCACAAAAAAATGTTAAGAACCTCTAAACTATGGATGCAGCATTGGGAGATTCCCCCAACCAAACGAATGATCCCATAGTCTCAACCCTATAATGAAACTCACAAATTGATAAGCTACACTCATACTTCCAAAGAAAGTGTGTTTGGGCCTCACTGTTAAATACGATTTGACACCTAAGGAATACCAGAAATTTGAGGACAGCCTCTACCATGAAAGGTAGATACAGACCAAAACAAAATAGATCCAGCAAGAAACAAAGAAGGCAGAGAAACAAAGTTGTGAGAAAATAAACACGTGAAAGAATCATCATAATTATTCTAATAGTCTAAGAGAAATAAGAGACTATATTGCATCCCTAAAACAAGATCAGGACACCACATGCTAAGAAACAGAGAACATGAAGGAGCTCTTGGGAATTCAATTAAAATAGCTTCAGTAAGAAGCTGAACAGACATGCAGAATATAATATTAAGGACAACATGACTCATTTCCTTCTTCCAGGAAGTAGAGGAAAACTCAAAGAGATGGAAATGATATTTTGTCTGCTCTGCCTAGTCTCCACTTAGAAAATATGGCACTGCTCAGTAAATGCCCTCTGGCCTTCCCTTCTGGCATGATCACTCCATTACAGGGCCCCAACCCACACCCATTCAGCTACACAGCAGTAAATGGTGGGAAGTGAGAGAAAGTTAGAAAATGGGTTGGTTGCAGGCTGGGTACCAGTAAGTTGCTCTTCCCATAGACTGCAGTATCTGACAAATGAAGATTCATCTCCGTGGTGATCACTATTGTTCCTCACCAATTATTTCTGGCTTCCTTCTTACGGGCTTCATGGTAGTCAGTAGGCTACTCCCACTCTGTAGCAGTTTGAGGCTAAGCATCGCCCGTGACTTTCTCTGGCCAGTGAAACGTGCAGCCCTTCTGGAGAAAAGTGTGCAGAGCTGGTTCACTATTTGGCACGTGCTCTTCTCTCTGGCTCAACAAAGCCTCTGCCAGGCTGGGCAGCTGAGTGCCAATGCAAGACAAAAACCCCTTCCTGCCAACCCAAGTTGGATACAAAGCTTGAGCACTAGATACACCTGAGACTTGAGGTTGTTTGTGTTACAATGTCAAGTGGAATCTCTACCTCTCTGCACCTGCTCTTTATGTGTTTTCTGAGTTGTGAACTAAGCGGAATGCCACACAGAAGAATAGGACAGTGGAAGCCATCTTGGACCTTCTAACACCTGAACCTTGACCTTCTGTATAAGTTTCCTGGAGTCCAGTGGTTTGAAGTCAAACACTGCATCCCCCAGGCCTTATTTTAGTACCCCACAGTCTCTGAGTCCCTGCATATTCCATTCTATCTGATAAACTCGTCTTAGCCCTTTGCCTGTACTCTTCCATTAATTAACTCGCTTGTGGTCATCCATCCCAGTCGCCTCCAACATCATTTCCCTATAAAAATGCCTCTAAACCCAAAAGCGAGGTTACGGTCCCCTGGCTTAATGCTCCTACACTTGTGCTTTTCCTTCATGGTGCTCACAATTATCGATGTCTACACAGTGTCTACAATTGCAAATCTTTGCTTCTTTTGCTTGACTCCAGTAGTGTAGCATCTCTGTCTGGGCCTGGCACACAGTAGGTGCTCAGTGAATATTTACTGAATAAAGGAACAAGTGAATGTAGTATCATGAAAGCTGAGAATAAGCCTGGAGAATACAGAAATGATGTGGTATTAGGGAAATGCAGAAATAAAGATCAAGGCATGGATGAAAACAGAGCTGGTTAAAGGACTCGATTGAGTGTTGCCTAGGTAACGTCAAAAGAAAGAAACATTTCCATTCCAGGGTCTCAGTGAGTAGTGTTATAAAAGTAGTGACTGAAAACCAAAGGGAGGGCCGCCTGAGTGGTGCATTGGTTAGGAGCTGGCTTGGGACACCAGAGGGCCCAGGTTCGGATCCCACATATGAGAGCCAGTGACACTGCCCTCCACAGTTAAGATGCTGAACAACAGCTCAACCTGGAGCTGGGCTGCCGTGAGTCACC
>NW_017731713.1:888803-967410 GCF_001890085.2 Hipposideros armiger
TGCCGTGAGTGGCTGTCCAGAAGCCAGCGACTGATCTGCCTCGCCCGGGAAGAGCGCAATGATGGTGCCAACTTGGGCCAGTGAAGCAACATGCTCCACAACTAGACTGAAGAACAAAAGGACAGCATCTTCTCTGTTCCCCTTCCCCGAATTCCCCAGCGCTGTTGCCATCCCCCAATTCCCCAATAAAAAAATCTTTCAAAAAAAAAAATCAAAGGGAAAAAGTTCGCATTTTCTTTCTACCTAAGTATTTAATTTTAAAAGCAAAATGCCCTTTTTAATCACATTAGAGTGACTCCTGGCATGCTTTTCTAAAAGGAAAACCTCTGAAGTATGGGGTCAGTGTTGTTTAAAATGGCGTAAGGTGACTTACACCTTCCCAAAAGTCTTATGTTCCTGCTATACCTGATTTTGAAATGTTATAATTTGACATTGTCTTCCTTTGTTAATGCACAATGTTTCTTAATTCACATAGACTATACATATACCCATTTGTTAAAAGCATAATAAAGCATCTCATGGAAAAGCAAGGCTTATTATATCTCCCTTTGTCTTCATGCTTCTCTGGCGTGTTTGGCTTAAGTGGCAAAGGAGACATACAAACTCCCTGGTGGTCTATGGGATAGGCAAGTTACAGATATCCTCTGGTGGAGGTGGCTCTGAGTTCCCTCAGCTCCTAAGCCTGACAGAGAAACTAAGGCAGCCTTTGGAGGGTGGGACCTGAGAGTAGCCACTGACTCACTGTTGCAGCACATGCAACGAAAAGAAGCTTCAGAATGCAGACGCTGTGTGTAAAACAAGTGAAATTCAAGTCCCTTAGATTTTAGAGGGTGCAGTAATCAAACCTAGTTTAGAACTCATTGACCTAACTCCATAATCACTGAGCTCCATACTAGTATAGGTCTCACAAGCCTGCTTGCCTCTGCCCAAATGAATGAGCAACACTTCAATGGGACAGTTCTTTACCATAGTAGTCGTATTCTGAGGCAACCTCCTCCATTCCTCCTTTTATAACTTTCCCTCTCCTCCTTTTTGCCCTCACTCAGCAAAAAGCCCTCATAAACATGCTTATTCTTTCATCAAACAGAGGCATGCACTTTGGGCTGGGCTGTCTCTGTGGCACTCTGCTATATCAGGAATTACACGAACAGTGGTAAGGTCAACAATATCCCAATGACTTATGGGAAACAGATGGATGGATGGATGGATGGATGGATGGATGGATGGATGGATGGATGGATGAATGGATGGGTGGATGGATGGATGAATGGAAATAATAAAAGTTCCGTGTAAGATGTATTTTTATGATAGCTAAATTGTAAAATGGGCATTGTCCTATTTTTCTTGGCAGTGCAAAGAGTAGAATTAATTACATAATCTATGCAAGCATCTATTATGGTACCTGTCAGAGTCCCAGCAGGAAACAGCACACTCAAACCAGAGACGGAAGGGAGTTTAAGACAAGGATCTTCTACAAAGGTACAGACAGGGACTGGAGAAACCAACAAAATATGGTGCAGTGTTCTGGGCTATCAACAGCAGCGAGCCTTTACCATCCTTAAGCCTGAGAGAGACAAGGGCAGGAGCAGTTGCCAACATCCAGAGAGAGTAGCTGTGTGGAAAGCTATGGCTTTTCCTACTTTGGCTTCAGAGATATGGCTTCTGTGGAAGGCAGCCAACTGGCAGCAACTGGCCGGATGGGGAGCCAGAATATCACAGGTCTCCTTCTCATTTTCAACCTCCAGCCTCCTGCATCAGGCTTCCACTGACCAAACCCAAACAGAAATCAGAAGGCAAGCTGGTCTATTGATGCAGTTGTGATAGATCAGCCTTCCTGATTCCTGAGCAAGATGGAGAAGGGTGGAGAGTGGGTCTGGATGGTCAAGAAGAAAATCTTCAGCACATTAACACATAAAGATGCAATGTGTGGCCACAGACTCCGCAGCTGAGGGTGATGAAGTGAAAAATCAGCAACTTGCATTCACTGATTCACTCATTTAACATGAACCCTGCATTAAGGCCTTATTATGTAAAGGAACTCCACCAAGGCCTAAGGCTACAAAGAAATAAGACACCATTTCTGCCCTCAAAGAGTTGTAGTGGAGAAAACAGCCAGATAAACAGGTATATGACCATACATCACAGTGATAGTGGTGAAATATTGACAAAGTATTTTTACAAGGTCATTAGTTTGAGATTCTGGTTGAAAAATACCTTAACCTGATGTTAAATATATGCTGACATTGTGAATGGTCTGTCATGTGTGCTTGAAGCTTCATGGATTTAGAATTTGATGCTGAGTTTTATAGCACGTGAATGAATCCTACAGCAAATACATCTGAGTCTGAAATTCTTAGCAAAAGCTTCTAGGCCTTTTGCCATGAAAGAATAAGTAGCTTTGGCCGACTAGAGTTTATTAGCATTCACTTTTGCAGTCTTTTCACTCTCAGACCAATACCAAGCATTGAACACAAAGCATGGGCACACACCCACCACCACCACCACCACCACCACCAAAAGAGCAACAACACTGGCAATAGCAAAAGGCTGGTTGATATTTGGGCATGAACAGCTTTTGAATGTTCTGCCTGTGTTGTGGCCAAAATAATAGGACACTCAACTTCTAAAAACCAGTAAAATATCGCCATTAAAAACCATAAATTTATTGCGGTAAAAACAGTCATGCAGGTTGCTTGTGAACAGCTGGAAATCCATAAATAGTGTCTCATCTTCAGTAGCCTTCATAACACACAAATGCAAGCCAACTGGCTGACAAATCTAAGCATCACAGTGCACCCCAAATGACATCGCTTTTCCAGGTTTGCTCTAGTCTCCAGTGGAAGAACTGTTCATTTATTTACCATAGTTGCAGACTGGCTTACCGATACTATTGGGTTGTCAGAAAAGTCATGACATATTTTTTCTATGTTTTTCGTTGCAAAAATGCATCATGAGTTTTCCAACAGCCCAATAACATGTCAATATCCCCGTTGATATACACTAGTGTTGCTACACAGTTTATCATTGTCACTAGAAAAGATGGGCTGCGTGCAATAACAAAATGGTCAAGAAAAGAGCTTTCGAAGATCTTTCAGTTCCTTCATTGTAAAGTCCACTGTTCCCAAAGGTGTGAGGGCTAACTCCTTAACTTCTCCAAATACACCCCTGCCCTTCCATCATTCTAGCAAACAACCGAGGTGCTTACTAAGATAACATCCAATAGCATTGCACCAAAGTCACCGCTGTCACAAACATTACCTGCAGCTGACAATTTTAAGTTAAGTGAAACAGAGATTGATGAGAACCCTGACTCGTGCAAACCGTGCTCTCCAGTGCTGTCAGGATCTGCATTGGAACGCACCATGCTGTCGGCCCAGTCAGCCCCCAAGTCTACAGTAGTGTGCACTTATTCCCAAACCATGCTAAGCAGCTGCTGTAGGTTTTGTACAGGTTTCATTCACTTTAGGCAAAGCCAAGAGTGATCATTTAAAGTAACAAATTGTGGTTACCTGTTTTCTTCATGAATTGAATACTTTACAAATGTAATGCATGGCACTCATTGAATTAATGAATGCCTCTTACACATTTGTGTATGTCACTTACTCTATTAAAATTTATATCCAGTTTATCAGAAACTCATTTATTTTATAAAACTCTATACCTTTCTAAAATTATGCCAAAGGAACTTATGTAAGAAAATCAGACATGAGAGATGCAGATGGGCTTTGAGCTAAGCATACTTCCATTTAAATTGCCACCTCTGCCACTTTACTAGTTAGGTGACCTTAGGCAAGTTATTAAAACCCTCTGAGACTTACTTTCTTTATATGTTAAGTAGCCATGACAATACACATTTGTTGGATTGTTGTGAGAAATAAGTAATATATGCAAAGTATCTTTGTAAAGTATAGAGAGGCAGGACCCAATAACTATTTTAATTTCATCTTTGTTTGCTATTAATAATGGAGTGTGTGTGAAATAGATAATAAGCCAGTAAAACTTTATGGTGTTAGCCTATCTGCCCGACAAAAACCTTTATTGAAAAGGTTTATAACATTGTGTGTTATAGATGATATATAACAGAATTGTACAGTTGAAATTGTGTAATTTTACTAACCATTGTCACCCCAATAAATTTTAATTAAAAAAAACTAAATGAAGATTCAGTTGGGAATTTCCCCAATATCATAGAAAAAAAAGAAAAAAGAAATGGGAACAAGGGGAAAAACAGAAAAGGCTTATAACAGATTTATTTGAATGTTCTCCCTTCTCCTGTATATTTTCTCCTCTGATGAGCACATATCATCAGTAACAAACCTCCTCAACAGTAGATCAAATTGATTTCTGATCAGGAAATTGCTTCTCTCTGACTGTATATATAATGGTACCATCCCTATAGATTGAACTGAATCTTGCATTAAAATTTTACTTTTTCCCCTATTTCAAGGTCTTTCCAACGTTGCATCAACAAATTTCTGGAAAATTTTATTCAACAGGGATTTCTTAAAAAAAACCCAAAAGTTTATAAATGCAAATCTTTTTGAGCTAAAAGAAGAAATTTAATTAATTAAAATGATACTATTTTGGCATAAAATAAATATTTTTTGTTTGTTTATTTTTCAGCTGAGCCATCCTGCCACCTGTTGGCAGCTCAGCAGCAGCTCAGCTCGGGCTGGGCATCGAACTGCTGTTGCTCAGAGCTCACACTCTTGAGCAAGCTCTTAACCAACTGAGCCACTCGCCCGGCCCTAAATATTTTTATTTCTATTCTGTCAAAATAGTTTTCCTGTAATGATATTTGTCTCTTTCCGATTGACAGTTGACCAGATTCCTACCATAACATTTCTAGATTTTTACTCATTTTAAGAGTTGCTGAATTTTTCCTTTACCTTTTTTTTTATAGAATTGCTATACTTTATTTCTTGAAGTTTCCATATGATGCTTTTATAAAATAGTTCACTCCTTTGTCAGAGCTTTTTAAAAAAAAAAAGAAAGAAAGAAATAATAATGCCTTCGCTTTCATTACCTCTGACTTTGTAGAATATCATATTTCTAGGGCCCCAAGAGGTGAGCAGAACCTCTGATCACTGCGCTGCTATATTATTTGAACAAATATTCTCCTGGGGCCTAGAAAAGATCCCGATACCTCAAACCTGAATTTTGCTTTGAATTTGGCAGCAGAAGTCTTTGTAGAATGGTGTTCTGAAGGAGCTGAGTTTTCTTTATATATGATTCATCTCGCCATATTCATGCAAAAAAAATGTACAGAAGCAGCAGTGGAATGAAATATATTCATCCATCATGGGCCATTTTTAGTTGATGAGGAAAACACTTCAACAATCAAGAATTGTCCCTAATGAAAGATTCCTCAATTCAGGGAGAATGTAAAAAGCTACTGATGACATATTCTTTCTGAGTTGGCTTTCTAACCTTTGAGGTTTAGACAACATTGACAAAAATAAAAGGGATTTGACTTTCTTGGTTATGTAAATTGGATTGTTTCACATAGTTAAAGTATACCAAGCTTACTATACAACGTCATGCCTGCAAACAAAAATAAATAAATAGAAAGCCATAATATTTTAGAAACTATGCATGGCTACCTACAAATACCAAGCCTCAGTGTACTGACAGAACTACGTATTTTGGAAATATTGTGGCCTGTGGAGAACGAAAGGGGGGAAACTGACTGTGCTTCAGGGCCTTGGTCTGGCTGGCTCTAATTAGCTCCAAATGTCCAAACGCCCTTTTATATGTTTCCAGGGCAGAATAGGGTTACATGAGGGTATCCATCCCCTGACTTCTGCTCATTTGTGTTATGAACACACCAGTGTATTTGCAAGAAGAAAATAGAAGAGCCCAGAGCCTTTTTACCTTGGAGGTCAGCTTCCTTTATTGTCTAATTCATTATGAGTGACTGGCCTGAACTCTTGGCTTCTTTTATGCAGGGAGAGGAATGCCTTCTCTCAGGCAGAGACTGAGAATTAACAGGGCCGTAGTGTTTTGGAGGACGTGTGATGTATTCCTAAGTGGGGATTCTGAATTTTAAAATTCTTTTACCTTTCTTATTTCCGTGATACCAAGAACCTTGAAGTAAGTACAAGAATTATTATACCACTTTAAAGATGAATACAAACAAAAGAGTCAAAAAGGTGAAGAGCCTTACCCAGGGTTCGCACAGTTACTTAGCTAATAAAAAGTCATAGTAGGGCTTAAAAATAAGGCAAATATCTTCATAGACAAAAACAGAAATAGAAATACACAGGTGTTAGTTAGGGTGAAAGCCTCTGGAGAGGAAAGCAGGCAGAGATGTCTAAATTGTTGGCTTTTTGAATCTTATACTAAGATACCAAAGTGGAAATATGTGTTGCTGGAATCCTGTAATTAGAATTGAAATCATTTTTTTTTCATTTGAAACATTAATATAGTATTTTAAGCACAGCCGGAACAATCACATTCATCAAATAAATTATAATTCACAAGTCCGCCATTGTCTTAACATGGAAGTAGTTTCTGCGTTACAATAAGAGATTTAAAATGTAACTTCTGTAAAACAGTATAGTAGCAAATTAGAGACTGCCTCTAGTTAATGTTCAGCAGGATAAAGTAAAACTCTTCAACCAAAGGGAACTGCCCACAAAGTTAGCAGAGTAAAATGGTTTTAAATGTAGACAATTATTATTTGTTTGTGAGAATCATATAGCCCAGAACAGATCGAATTAAAAAGTAGGTCCATCAGAAAAATGATAAGCTTCCATCTAAATATCCCATATACACATAAGAATAACAATTTTTACTTAAAAAGCTGTAGTAGGGCTCAAAATAGGATAAATATCGCCATGGAAGCCTCTGGAAAGGGACGTAGGCAGGGCTGGCTAGGAGTTAGATTCCAGAGTGCTGCACTCATTGTGGGGGGCCCTGCAGGGCTGGGGGCTGGTACCAGTCTAACTGCTAGAACCCGCAGGATATTCTGAGGCGGAGGTCCGCTCTCCCACCTACTGGAGAGGCTGAAATAGCTGCAATGAAATAATATGATTAGCCACTGAAAATTGGTTCAGAATAAATATTTTTTAAAGTGCTGGAAGATATACAGGAACAACTCCATTAACATTTTTGAAAGAGCAGCAACAAAAAATAACTGGCAGAAATGGAAAAAAAAATGTAGGCAAAGGAAGAGGAGGAGAAAGAGAAGAAATAATTAGAACTCCTGAAAGGAAAAAAAAAAAGTGTGGCATTGGGATAAGAGAAAAAGTGCATGGAATAAGATCTACTTATGGTTGAAGAGAGATTTCATGAATTGGAAAATGGTCCTGAGGAATTTATAAGAAAGGGATGACAGAGAGAATGTTCTAAAATCTCCATGCCAGTTATCAATTTATTGACTCTTAGCGCCATCTTCACCTTTCAATACTTTCTCTGTGAGAACAGATGGCATTCCTTTAAGCATCGCTCTTATACAGTGAGCATGATGTTAAGCTTTCTCAGTAGAGGGAGTGGAGGTACCTGCGGTGGTAGAAGGTCAGCAGAGTGGATGCCAGGACATCAGGTGGCTCCAGCCACCCCTTCCCCTCCCCCCAGAATGCAAGATTTCTCAACAGCTTTGCAGCTTTGGCCTGATGGCAACCTTTCCCAGGCCCATTAACCATGGAAACCAGAGTCCTAAAGGCTTCCTGTCTGCACCAAAGGTCTTCTGCCCACTCAGGCACCCTGGATTTCATCTGTAGGCCCCCCTACTTGGCAAAGTGTCCCCACCAAACCTCCATGTCCTCTGCAGATGCCTAGGCAGCCTGCCAGCACCCCATAGAATTCCCACTGAGCTGCACTAGCTCTGCAGGCCCAGGCCACTGGTTTCTAATCACCTGCTCCCAGCCTGTCCCCTGGAGGGGAGCATTCTTTTTGCCCAGTAGCTAGACCACCTCTGGCCAAATGGCAAACTTCTCTGCTATCCAGTGGCTGAACTAAACCACCAGCAAGTGAAACCTTCCCAGTCGGCCCTTCCTTGGGCACTCTCTCTCAGTGCTAGCATACCAAATCGTTTCTATATATCTTATAGTTATTATTTTATCAAATTTAATAATTCCTCATGTATAAACTTCCTCTGTTTAAACTACTGTCTGGTTTCTATCTCTTGATACAATTTCTGCATTAGTTGGAAAGTGAATGGAGATACGAATTACCTTTAAACTTATTTATGCCAACTCTACATGTTAAACATAAAACGTGTTATTTCTGAATTAGCACCAAGAAAAAGGGAATACAGTAAAACCTTGGATTGAGAATGACTTGGTTTGCAAGTGTTCCACAAGGCAAGCAAACATTTCTAATACATTTTGACTGGATAAACGAGCAATGTCTTGCAATATGAGTAGTTTGTTTCTGGAACAAATTATGCTCGCAAACCAAGGTATTACTCTATATTTAATCAACTTAATCATCCCAGTAGAATACAAAAAGAAGGGGAAAAAAGTAAAAGGAAACCATGGTTTAAAACACACAAACACACACAATAACACAGTAGAAAGGTCCAAAATTATTATAATCACAATAAAGGTAAACCAACTAACTCATATATTAAAGAACAAAGATATTCAGATTGGATAGCTTTCATTTAATCCAACTATTGGATTTTCACAAGAGACAAAAATAACATGAAAAAAATGTTTGAAAATGAAAGAAAGGAAAAAGACACACCAAGCAAATATTAATGTAAAGAAAGGTTGGCATTGTAAATTTAATCAGATTCTTTAAAGCACAAAACAGTATTAAGCAAACTTGAAAGCAAAGGCACAGTTATATAAAGGTGATTATTACTTATAGAAAAAAGGAACAGTCCACCAGTTCAGTTTTCATGAGAAAGACACACAATCCTAATCCTATGCATCTATCACCAGCATAGCCTTAAATTATATAAAGCAAAATTAACAGAACCACAAAGAATAACAGATAATGCCCCATCCTATATTGACAATGGGAGATTTTAACATACCTCTCAGAAACCAGTAGACCTTTCAGACATATAATTTGTAAGGGTCTAGAAAACCAGAACATAGGTAAATACGTTGATCAAAAACCTTTCACCAAAAAGCAGAGAATTCACTTCCCTTTCAAGAATATATGTGACATTTATTAATTGTGACCACCAAAAAAATTTTTAAAGATATCAAGAAATAATGACATATAGATCACCCAAGGTACAATTAAAGTTAAATATGAAGCATCTAAAGATAGTTAAAATACGACAACCTAAGTTTAGAAACTGGAATAAAATACCATTCTTAAATAAATTGTGGATTAAAGAGACATTCTTAACAAAATTACAAAATGATTTGAACTCAGTAGCACCAAAGAACTATATAAAGGTTATTGAAATGCAAGCTAAACTACTAGAGCAAAATGGATAATCTTTAAAAGATTGAAAATAATTGAGTTAAGCATTCAGCTCAGGAAGTCTGAAAGCAGCAATAGAGCTTCAAGGAAAGTAGAAAAAAGGAAATGATAAAAAACGTCTTTTGCACCACTAATTGGAATGAATATAAATCAGTAGAATCTTTGACACCTGGTGAAAGCGGCACATTCAAAGATGTTCATTGGTGTTTTATTAGTCATGAGAGCGAGAAAAAAACTAAGCTCCCAAATGTTTATCAAGGAGAAAAAAAACAAACAAACTGTGGGATATTCAGGCAATGGAATACCAGCCCAACACGCCCACACTTTCATGCCTTCTGTTCTTTGTGCCCAGAACTCTCTAGCTCTCTTCCTGTGCCTGGAAAAATGTGTTCATCTTCCCAATCCCAGCAACCCTTGAGTTCACTTATCCCGGGGTTAAAACTGCCCTGGAATTCATTTCCCTGATAATGTTTTTCACATATGGCCATTGGCTGTGTCTGTATCTCTCCCAATAGTGTGAGATTCTCAAGGGCTGGGACCTGGACTTTGTATTTTCATCATTGTGCAGTGTTTAGTGGGTGCTTGTAAATATTGGTTGAAATTCCTATCCTGCTATAAAAAATTATAACAGGTAAAATAAAATATTTTCTTTTAAGTTCTTTGTTTTTTTGAGGGTGTGTGCCATCACAGGTGCCTTTGAAATTGTGATAAAAACTATTAGATCATTTAACAGATTTATATCAATACACGACATGGCCAATAATTTTAGAGACTCCCGGGCCCGCTAAAACCCACTCATGAAATAAATGAAGACTAGGTAAAAGCACCTATCATTGCTGAGCTTTTTAAAAATAATATACAGTAAATTGTCTCTGGTTGGAATCTTGCCCACATCGTCAATTGTTGCTATTCTCATAGGTGTAGGTGTCTAAGACTGTGGTTGGTTTAAATGTGCTCATAAATAAAGGTGAAATCTTTATTCTAGACAGCATAGCTCATTTTGACAGAATACCACGGAGAACAATCCAACATCAGTGTAAAGCTGTTGCTGAATTTTTACTTCAGATAGAATTTATTTGTACAATGATGACAGTGTAACCTTTTCAATTGTACCAACACATATCCTTTCCTGAAGGACAAAAGAGCTAACCAGGAGCTCCAAAAAAAAAGAACAAAAGCATTATAAATGTTACCTTAGTCTGTAAATGAAATGGAATGAATTTCTTCTCGAACGTGAGCAAATACTTGACTCTGTTTCTGCATGTTTTCTTCTTTGAAAGATGATGGTCCTGTGACTCTGAGGCTATGTCACAGATGAGCTATGAGTGGTTATATTCAAATGTATAGCATGTATCCAGGATCCAATGATACAACATCTTGTTGATCATTCACTTTGGAAGAAGATATACTCAAGAGTTCAACAGAGGTAGCTTGTTCATCAGGAATTATGTTTTTAAATAGATGGAAATACTATTACTTGGACAAAATTCGAACAAATTGAAGGACATTATTATTTGTTGTTATTGATTGATGTGAATGTTCTCTTCAGATAAGTTAGTCCTGATGGGGTTTTTTTGGAATTTGTTATTGAATTCAGTATCTATTCAGTGTAACACCTGTTTCCAAAATTTAAAAATTAAGAACCCCTGAGAACATCACCAGGTGAAAACTTATTGGCAGTGCTGCATCTATTTAACTAGATTTCTCTAGTACACAGACAAAGCAATTTCAGTCTGGGAGAGAGAGCATGATAGGTTAATTCATAGAAAAACCAAGGTGGCTGATTTAATCTATTAAAAATATCTCTCACCTGGATTACTGCAACTCCTCCACCTTTGCCCTGACTCCCACAGTCTCTTCTCAGCCCAGAAACCAATGATACCTTTCAAAAACCCAAGGGTGGATTATGTCACTCCTCTGCTCAAAGCCTTTCAGCGGCTCCCACGTTCATGCCGAGTAAGGGCCAAACTCCTTAAATGGCCCACAAGTCCCTCAGACCTCTTAGCCTTAGACTTCACCTCCTACCATTTCCCCTCTTGTACACTGTGCCTCTGCCACGATGATTTCTTTGCTTGAATAGATGAGACATGCCCTAGGCTACTGCACTGTCTATGCCATCTACCCGGAATGTCCCTGACCAATTGTCTGCTTGGCCGACTTCTTTGCCACCTTCAAGTCTTTCTCTGTCGCTCAACTCACCCTTCTCTTAATTCTTCTTACCCTGATGACTTATTCTTTTCTTCCTTGTGGAATTTAATAGCTTTGGATAATATTTATACTTTATTTATTATAAAAATATTTGTGATGTTTATTGCCTATTCCTCTACTCATTCTAGAATGTAGCCTCTTCAAAGGTAGGTATCTTAATAATATATTCCAAACATCTGAATAGTTCATCACACATGGTAGGCTCTCAAGTATTTGTTAAATTGAATGAATGGATTGGCTGTACAACTTACAATTTACCTATTAATTCATTCTGGTGATACAAAAAATGAATAAGAAGGCATGATACTGTCCAAAACTGACTTTACCTCTAATCTTAGGAACTAGATTAAAATGTTTGCCACCGATCACAGGCTTGAGTGAATGAGCAGGGATGGTTCTACCAAAGCTATTCAACTTCTGGAGAAAAGACGTTTGTTGCTAGGATTTCAGTGATACTCCCAAAAATGTAAATCACTGCCTGATTTTTGAATTCAAAGTGACTTCCTGATCCTAGGCCCTTTCCTTTTCTTAAGTTGTCAGTTAGTGAGGAATTAAATTGAATCACTGGTTGGCATGTCAGAAGGCTGAACTTTAGGAAGACAACAGTCTGGGACTATCATAAACTATTGCACTACAAGGAATAAAGTAGCATAATTTCTGCTTTGCACAATGAGGAGATTAAAGCAGTAGACTGAAGAACTTAGTGCCCAGGACAACCATATTGGGGCTCTATGTTTGGATCTCAGATGGTTGCAGAAACATAGGAGCTCATCTCTGCTTCTGTAACCCAGACCCTGTCTCAGCACTGTCTTCCTACATGCTCAGGGACGGCCCCACTCACATGTGAAATCAACCCTTCTTTTTAAAAAAATCTAATGTCTTTATCCTGGCTGTGTACAAACTATTTGATGTTGTGGACCAAGATCTTAGGGACACGTGAGAGGAACACTCATACACCTCAGGTCACAGTCCGTTCAGACTGCTACAGCAAAATACCTCAGCCTGGGTGGTTCAAAGAACCAACCCTTATTTCTCACAGTTCCGGAGACTGAGAAGTCCAAGATTAGACAGCATGGTTGGGTTCTTGGTTGGGGCCCTCTTTTACAGACAGCTGCCTTCTTGCTGGAGGTATGGGGGGAGGGGAAGGGCAGTAAGAAAGCAAGTTCTCTGGTCTCTTTTTGCCCAACCTCCAAATATTATCACATTAAGATTAGGTCTGCAACATATGAATCTTGACAGGATACAAATATTCAGTCCATAGCAGGCCCCTAGAAATATCTGTATGTGCCCTTGTGGAAATCTTCTGGGATCTCATGATGAAGAACTGTCTGGGCTATTTCAAGTTTTGAGATTCTGCCTTCCTCCCCCACTGACCCTGACTTGTACCAGTATATCTGATTCCCCATCCATCCGAGTCTTCTAGACAAAAGCATAAAGAGGAAAATATTTTTATACAAACTAAAAATGTCTGAATGAATGAATAAGGTTTGGGCTATATTTTTCTTTCAGTTGCAAGTCACTTCTAGAAAATAATTAGGTTTATCTGACAGCAGTACTTGAAAGATTAGAAGTAATACCATATTAAAACTGCATATAATAACATAAAATGTGAAAAATGGATTCTAGAAGGAATAGGCTGAGATAATCCTAGTATAGGGTATTCTACTTCTTTGTTATAATTCACTTTATTGATAGGTATATTATTTTCAGCCTTCATGGTAGTCAAAATTATAATTGAATAGATTATCCTAGTGAATTCTTAAATCCTGGCTAAACATTTCTTTTATTATTCCCTAAAATCCCTTCATTACTTGCTAGCTTGTAGAATAATTTAACATTCAGTTATTAAGTTAAGCAAAGAATTTTGAAGCAACTAGCCCTTAAAATATGTAACTCATTCTAGGGGCCAATATAAGTGGCTTTAATTTTAACTATTATCATACATAATATACACAGCTACTATTGTCACTTTACATAGATAATTAAAATTGGTTATATTTTGGGAAGCCTCTGTAAACCTATCAAAACTAGGGAACTTATCATCCAGAAGAATCCATCAGTTAGACATTCTGCTATCAGTATTTTTAAGGTACAATTTTCAAAACAAAGTATTTCATAGTTTTAGCCTCTCATGATGGTGACTTTTCTTACAGTCATCACTGCAAACTCAAAATTATATTTTCATAATTTAGTGCCCTTTGGTCATCCATTTAAAAATGCATTAGTATTTACCAAATGAAAAGAAGAGTCTTTTTTAATGGAATTTTTTAATGTCCTAAATATGTTTTGTTCTCCAGTCCAAATTGGTTTTCAAAGGGCCCTTGTGAACTGTCAGACTGTCACAACGATGTAAATTATGCAGCTATTTCAATAGAACTTCTAGGAAGGACACATGATCGTAGGATGCAAATCAGTGTATTTCATTAAAGACTGGAAAAGCAGCCTGTATGCCAATGAGCTTGTACATACTACTGGTAATGGAAAGTGCTTTTAGACTCAGATCCTCACCTTGGCTTTGCAAGTGGTGTAAAACAGCCGCAGTCTGCCTTCAATAAGGCAACCTCTTCTTCCATTTCATACAACCGCTTCTTTCTACAGAATTCCAGTGACCAGAAAGAATGGTATTAACTGGAAAGACCAAGTCAGGAAAAAAGGGGTGAGTGTGGGAACACACTTCTGAAGGAGAAATTGCCCAAATAGAGGAGTGGAATTCCATTTATACATTATTCTTTAGTACTTATACTTTTTGAAACACTGTGGGGGGGGGGGTAAAAAGCTGTGTACAAACGCCAGCATTTGTGGAGTTTATAATATGTGCGCAAGTACAGAACCATATCAATGGTATAGCAAGAAATGCTATCAGAGTCAGGAAAGAAAGAGATATCATTTCTGAATGAAGAGATCAGAGAGGGTATCACTGAGGAGATAACATTTAAAGTAGAGTAGATAAGGTGTACGTGGGTGGGTTGGAAGGCAGTAAGTAGCCCGAGAAAACTGAACAAAATAAAACAAGCCTGGAAAGAAATTGTAAACTTAGCCTGTGAACAGTTTGGAAGGCCCGAAATCCAAAGCAGTTGCCTAGAGCAACCAGTGCATTCTTAGGTTATTTCATGTGCCTGTTGGCTCCTGGGACACAGAATAACCATGAGATGTGAGCAATAAAAGAGACAAAAGCTATCTAACTTACAGGGGGGAAAAAAACAACAAAAAAAAACTAGAGAAAACGTGAGGGAAAAAGATACGTACTATCACACTTAACATATTCAATTGCAAAAGGAGTGTGCATTTGTGATTTTTCTATCTTTAGTCTTCATTTGCTATTTATGGAAGAGATGTGACTTCGTGGTGGGGAGCTGGAAGAACGGGTTTGGGTTCACTTGGGCCTGCCTTCAAATCTCAGCTCCACCACTTACTTACCATCTCTCTCAACCAGTTTCTTCATCTGTATAATGGGGGTGATGCTGCATCCCTGCAGAGCTCCTGTACATGTTAGATGAGATACTGTAAGTAAAAGACTTGTCATAGGGCCTCACGTGTGGTTGGTGCTCAAGAGAAGTCCATCCCCTCTCACCCTGGCCCTTTCTAGGTCTAGCTGTGTCCCTTCTTTTGTGTCCCCTGTCTTCCACCACAACTGAGGCCACTTAATTCTTTTTTTTATAGGCTTCTCTGCTCTATAGATCCTTGAATTCAATAGCAACCTGAGCCAGAGTCATTTAAGGAGCCTCTACCCAATATTTGGGACTTGCACTCTCTTGGTAGTAATTTAGCTCTGATTTGAGCATTGTTTCTGCCTTTGGACTTTTTGTCCACTCACCTCCTCAGAGCCTAATCTTTCTAAGAACGAGCCTCTTATCTTCTTGCCAATCTCCACAGCCCCTACTTTATCCCCTTTACTGATAGCTCTGTTGCCCTGGACCCTGGTCTGGTTAATGGAATCCTGCTACTTATCATGGACATTGTTGATGTTTAGTCTTACTGGTCTTCAGCCTATTGCCTGCTTCTGGACTGGGTCCTGGGCTTGTGCTCTTCAAAGCTCATTGTTTTGGTTTTTGTTTTTATGGAACTACTGAGTCACCCCTCCCCACAACAGCTTTAGTAGAGCACTAACTTGGGTCTTTGGCCACACCCCTGGAATTTCCCCTGGACCCTGCAAGTAAGGAAGTATGTGATTGCATGTTTACCGAGGCTTGACATGGTTCTTGGCATTAGTCCCTGAATCCACAGGGGTCAGGACCAGGCCTGTCCACATCTGCACCATTCTTAAGGATACAAGGATGACTAAGACAAGTCCTTATACTTAGGATAATAGAGTAGGAGACATGAGACAAGTGCATGACTAAGTATAGTGCCAGGCAGGATATGGTAAAATGTGTCAGAGGCCAAAACACTGCACTTTCATAGAAGCAAGAACTCACATTAGGCTGACACATTTTTCATGTTGCAAGTGACACTTGAGCTGGGCTTTCAAGTGTTAGATATCAACAGATGATGGATAAAGGAGAACACAGCTAGAACAGAGACACAATGTTAACCAAGACACAGGTGGTTGAAAGGGTACCAAGGAAAGAGTAAACAGTAGGTAGGTAGGCTAGAGAGAATCTGGCCTGGATTCAGGCTATGGTAAATCTTAAAGGTCCAGCTAGGGAAAATAAGTATTGAATATGATGAGCATTAGAGATTAGGGCTGCCATATACAGCCCAACAGGCTATGCCCAGCCCAACTCCGGGAGGTCCCATTCTTATAAATTGGGTGTTAGCCAACTTTTTCTGCTTTATCTGACCAAATAGTAAATGTTTTAGGTTTTGCAGGCTATGAGATCTATGTTGCAACTACTTAACTGTGCCTTCATAACTCAAAAGAAGGCACAGAAAATACATACACAAATTAGCATGGATATGCTCCAGTAAAACTTTTTGGACACTGAAATTTGAATTTCACAAAATGTTATTCTTCTGATTTTTTCAACCATTGAAAGTATAAAAAGTGTTCTCAGTGAATAGGCTATATAGCTAGGCTCAGGCCAGTTTCAGCCCTCAGGTTGCAGTTTGCCCGACTCCTAGTATGTAGACACAGTGTGAATGACGCTCCTGGAGCTATACGACCTAGGGGCCCTGGTGGGAAACCACTGATGGTATTTACTAAGAAAAGCACAATACTGTCAAATCTGAACAAGAAATAGATTAGTGGAAAGAGAGATAGGACGCCAATGCTAAGGATATTGCTGCAGTTCCAGCTGTGTGTGTGTGTGTGTGTGTGTGTGTGTTCACTAGTTTTGACATACAGTTGAACTGCCATGTAGAAAGTGACATTTGACCTGGACTTTCTATTTTTCTACAGTGATTCTTGTATACTCTCGATTCCAAAATGTCTATACAATGTGTGACCATCAACTTGGCCCTGTGACAAGCTCTCTGCATATCTTTTAGAAAAGAGAACAGCAGGAGTGTCTAAAAAGAACAAAGGGAGAAAAGCAATCATTTTGAAAATTGTAATCTTTGGAGGTGGGAGTAGGGGAATTACCCCAAACCCTGGAGTCAAGACAGGAGTACAAGTTGTCAGCACAAGGAAACCAAAGAGCATTTGCTTTACAGTAACCTGGCTTTATTTTCTCACAATATCACATAAAACATTTTATAAAATTCACTGTGCTTTCTGTTACTCTCTATTTTAATAGCCAGCACTTGGGCATGTGTCAGAAATCTTGGTTCAGTGACCTTTCTGCTTCAGAAAGCTTCATCTCATTGTTGATATGCTGTCTGCATTCCAGCACCTGGCAGTGGGTATCTATTTGTGGCTGGCCTTATTGAATCCATCTTCTTTTGTTCATCTCAGTAGAGTTATGTGAGCCAATGATGAGGCAGGAAAATTCCATGACACGGTTCAATTAGAATATCCTCATGTGGATTTTTGTGTGTTGATTACCCTAGGACTGATTCGTTTGTGGTCTCTAATATTTTAGGATATCAAACTATGACCTTTAAAGGTGCTCCTAATGTTCGGTATGTGTGTACATACTATTACTAGAAGGAAGAAACACCATCTGAACTAGAATAATGGGTGGAGGTTCTACAGAGACAAATATCTGCCTAATATAGGAAATATATTTCCATCAGATATAGATATACAAATGGAATGAGCTTTCTCATAAATAATAAATGGCATTCCAGCCGGGTTTTCTTTTTTTTTTTTCTTTTTTGGTAGACATGGACAATATTATTCTATTGGGTTGTCAGAAAAGTCATGATGCATTTTTGCAACGAAAAACATAGAAAAAAATACGTCATGACTTTTCCGACAAACCAATAAAATTTATATGGAATTTATAGCCAAAACAATTTTGTGAAAGACGAATAAAGTTGAAGGAAACACACTACTAAATTTTAAGACTATTTACAAAGCTACAGTCCTCAAAATAATGTGGCACTGATGAAGGGGTAGGCTCATAGATTCATGGATCAGAATAAAGAACTTAGAAACATAGCTGCAACAAAAATGCCAATTAATTTTTGAAAAAGGTGCAAAAGGAACTCAGTGGAGTTTATTATATGTCAAGTGTACCTCAAAAAAACTGTTTAAAAAATGGCCTGATAAGATAATAAGGAATTTTCCATTGGGACAATTTGTTAATTTGGTAGGCAATTGGAACAGGTGACTTGGACTCCCTCTACCCTAATGTTGTAGGATTTCACTGCATTTTCCAGAGAACCTGAAGCATATTTCAATACTAGAATCCACATCTTTAAGTATTTTGCATTAAATGTATTTAAAAGATTACATTTTCTATATACAAGACGTGTTTGAATATAGAAAACTGACAAATAGGATATCATTATCATTAACACTAACCTTTTATCATCAACAATCTTGAGGTGACTAACAAAATAGTTGTGTATAAATTCAGTGTCTTTTTAAAGTCTGACAACAAGCTTACTCATTAATTACCCAAAACTATAAAAACTAACGTTATTACAAGACTTGGATATATCCTTAAATACATTCTAATGACATTTTCAAACAGCTGCTATTTGGTCGGTATTACAACTTATCCCAAATATTCATCAATCCTTGGAACATGTGATTGACTTTGTCACATAATAGCTGATCCTGGAGGACACCCTCCAGCAATAGAGCATAAGATACCACACAAGCTGCCAATATTGGATTCACTCTTGAAGGCAATGATAACAAAAAAAGTGTCTTTATAGTCTGAAAACTCATGTTTTTTGGTAGATTTTTTTTAAGATTTTTATTGGGGAATTGTGGGGGAAGGGAAACACACAAGTTGCTGTCGTTTTGTTCTTCAGTCTAGTTGTGGAGGACGTTGCTTCACTGGCCCAAGTTGGCACCATCATTGCGCTCTTCCCTGGTGACGCAGATCAGTCGCCAGCTTCTGGACGGCTGCTCACTGCGGCTGCTGGCCGCTCATGCTGGCTGCTGGCTACATATACACAGGGGCTGCAGCCTACACCATCGCCGGCAACTCACAGCAGCCCAGCTCCAGGTTGAGCTGTTGTTCAGCATCTTAGCTGTAGAAGGCAGTGTCACTGGCCCTCATATGTGGGATCCGAACCGGGGCCCTCTGGCGTCCCAAGCCAGTTCTTAACCATTGCGCCAATCGGCCGGCCGTTTTTGGTATACTTTTATGTCTGCTCTACATCTTAATTTCTTTCGTATTTTCTTCATGCTCCCTACATAGAAAATACACCGATACTGATACATAAACAGTTCCTTACTTTACTGCCCCAGTATCATAGCTGTTAAGCCAGCAGGTCTGCAAATGGCACCATTCTCTCTGGCTCTAACAATGGGGTAACTTTATTAATGTTGATGTTTAATGGGAGTATAATTCCTTTTATCTCATCCAGGCAGGTTTTCTCCATTTCATTCTGCATTATTTATGCATGTGCACTTGAATGCTAGCCTAAATTTGGTAACTCTATTTATAAAACAGTGTACTTGAGACTCATAAACACCTCTGGTATAAGGTATGAGACTCATAAACACCTCTGGTATAATAATAAAATATGTATTATTTCCCCCCATTTTGTGGATTTGAAAACAGAGTCCCAGAGATGATAACTGACTTACTCAAGGCCACATGGATAGTGACTGGTTCAGCCAGCTCTTATGCCTAACCCTGCACAATCCTGCACCCATGGTTCTCTCCATTGCATCATGCTGTATCTTAAGAAGATCATTCCAGAACTGGCTACTGTTGTAGACCTGAGGAGTGCCCAGGTCTCCTCTCCTTCCAGGGTACTTAGAAGACTATGCTTCCCAGTCAGCCCTCTTGTAGTTAAGTGGGACTATGGGATAGCTCTGACCATTGGACAGTGAGCAAAAATGTGCATGACTTCTGGACTGGGTTAGGTAAAAGCCTCTGTGGGACCTTTCAACATGCTTTCATTTTGGTAGCAAGAATGGAGGCTATATGTGGAGACAGTGGAGTCATAAGATGCAGAGAGCCTGGATCGCTGAGTCATTGCATGGAGTAGAGCTGTCCTGGTGAGTCATCTGACTTAAGAAGACTTTGGTGGAGGAAGAAACCAACTTTCTCAGTTAAACCACTGAGATTTGGGGCTTGTTTGTCACAGCAGCATAGGTCAGCCTATTCTAATACAACTCATATGGATCCTTTCTACAGCTGCTATCAGCACTTTACCATTATCTCTCAATACACCATTATCTCCCACTAAGATGTTTAAAGAAGTACAAAATCTGTTCTTTGCTGCTATGAGAACATAAGGCAGGAGAGGTGATAAGGATTGGTTAAGGTGTGGTGTTACAATTTTAAATCAAGTGGCCAAGGAAACACTCACTCAAAAAATAACGTTGGACCAACAATTCAAAATCATGCAGATATCTGCAAAAAAAAAGGACTCTTGGCAAAAGAGAATTGTCAGCCATCTGATGTTTAGGAGCAGCAAAGAGGCCAGTGAGGCTAGAATACAGTGCCTGGGGAGGAGAGAAATAATGAGAAATGAAATCAGAAAAATAAGGAGAAAGAAACGCATCATGCAGGGCCTCATGGGCTATTGTAAGGACTTAAGCTCTTACTCTGAGTGAAATCAGAAGCCATTGGGATGTATGGTTCAGTGTAGTGACATGGTTTGATTTATACTTTTAAGGGATTGTTTTCTAAAAACATATTTATGACAATAAACACTTATTAACAATGGATGATGTTGCAATAGAATCCTGGCTTCACTCATGTGTCCTTTTGATCCATGAGTAATTCTCACCAAACTAATGCTGGTGGTGTCCACTTACAGTGCAAATTATATTGATGACAATCAGACTTCTGTCTAAGGTTCCCAGTGATACCATAGGCTGCAATGTCCTGATTTGAAACACTTGCTATAAAGCTATCAAAGAAATCCTTGCAAAAGTCTTTATTCTCCTGAACTGTCACTATAAATCAACAAAAACCATTGCATTATAATTTCATGCCATATGAAACATCACTTGAAATGTCTTAGGTAATGACAGAGTGAATGCATTGATCTCAGAGATTGTTTACCTTGGCATTTCCACCTGGATACCCAAAAAGACATCTTTGGCTCAGTATCTCCCATAATAAAATCATTCCTCACTCCCATCTACCTACTCCAGAACTGATGCCCATTATATGTTTTTTTTCTCTCAGTTTAGGAGTTCAACTCAGAAACCCCGGAGACTGGTAACCATTTCTAAGAGTTCTTTGCCCTACACACCTCTCAATCCCACCTTTCCCTCTTCGTCCAGCACCACTTCAAATCTAGCCCTTGTTCCCTCGCAGGTGAATGGCTGGCACAGCCTCTCATTGCACACTGCTACAGGAAGCATCTTTCTAAAACACAAATCTGGTTCTCACTCGCTTCTCTGCAAGAAAGGAGCTACCTACCCTCTTTGGAATTAAAGATCCCTCACCCTCAAGTTCATGCCTCCATTTTTAGCCACAACTCTTGTCTCCTTCTAGATGGCAACTTTGTCTGCAGCCACACAACGCGGCTTGTTGTTTTACAAGCATCATAAGCTATTTCACACATCTGTGACTTTGCACTTGCCCTCTGCTGGAATATTTTTTCACCTTGTTTAACTGGCAAATCCCAACTGCTTTCAGATTCTGCTTAGATGTCATGCCATTTTTAAAGCCTTCCCCGATCCCCCTTCCAGGGCCCCTTATATGCAGCTTTATTTCAATGGTGACATTGAGCTTACATCTGTCACCCCCACAAAACAACCCTTTGTATGCTCAGCCCCTCAGGCAGAGGCACAGTAAATACATAGTAGGTGCTCAGTCCACTCTGGATGAATTAATAACTCTAAATACCATTCTAGCTCTGTTGCTTTGTATTAGCATAATTAAAAGGATGTCGTGTCTGCATCTCAACACCCAGCCTGTGATGCTTATTGGGTAAAAAGTGGCGGTGTGTTGTCACATCCTTCATGAAGGAAAATGTAGTAATTTCTTTCAGTGTGTTTGTTGGGAATTTTGAAAATAAATAGTACTTTAATATTGAACTTGTTCTTACTCAGGTTTTGGGGGGAAGGGAGCATTTTATTACTCCAGATTGATTTATCTTTGTAATTCTTTTTTGGCTTGCAGACACTGTTATTAAATGATTACCATTCTTCTTAGGGCTGACCTCATTTTCTTGTGCACTGCATACTTTAGCTAGGAAGGAGAAACCCATTGAAAAAAATCAGCCTCTGGTTTCTTGGGTCACATGGGGATCAGAATTCTGAAATATGTGTAAAAATAGATTATATTTAAGAGAACATCTATTCTAAAATTATTTGTTAATTAATGGTGACAGTGAACATGATTGATTTTTTTTAAGGGATTACATTTCAGGGCTATAACATTGTTTAGTGTTTATATTTGGCTCTTTGTTTTTCTTATTATAAGATGGCATATGTTCCGAGTTGGGACATAGCTGTTTTTGCCTCATCAAATTGAAACTCCTCTCTAGTCAGCATACGGCATGTTTGGCTGAATACTGCAATAATATGCTGTTATAACTGGTGGCTGAGTCATCTGTTTTTACAGGATTGGTACTGTAAAGAACTGAGTCACATGTCTCATGTCAAGATTGAGTGAGAATTTTCAAGTCAAAAGTAAAATGAACCCTTTAGCATGCTCAAGTGAAAAATCACAGCAATCTGTGGGCTGAGGATTTTCATAGCTACTATCTGATTTTTTTTCCCCAAGTCGCATTATTAGACTCTGTATTTTCATGCAGCGAGTGGAAAAATCCAAGCTCAGAGCTCACTAGTACTGTTATGAAAAGGATGATAATAGAAATGATTCTAGTTTCTCTGTAATCAGCTAGAAACCTTGATCCTCTATTCATCATGGGCTTTATTTGCTCTTATGAGTTTCCAGTAGTCAAGAGCTCAAATGAGGGGCCAGGGTCACGTTAGCAAGTGGGCACGCACCTAAGTTGGGTAGGAAGCCTGCAGAGGTCTTTTTACTTTTTGAGCCTGTTTCTTTGCCTTCGCATGAAAGGATTCATAGCATGAACACCTGGGTCAGGTGTCCAAGGTGTAAAATTCAGGCCACAGGGGACACTGATAATAGCAACTGATGGAGAAACAGCTTCAGACCAAGAAGACTGGGCTCCTTCTTCCGTTGCATCATGATTTAACTCTGGAACCAGAAAATCATCTTTCGGGAAGCTGAGTTTGAGAATGCAGCTGCCCCTACAATTCACCTTCAGGTTTTTGTCAAGCTAATTCTCTCGGGCTCCTTACTTAGTCTTGGCTCAGGATGTTTTGGGAAACACAATACAAAGACAGCTGAGAAAATAATATTTCCAGAGTTTATGAATCAAAAACTGCAGTGAAACAGTGTTCACATAATAGTAGAGAGAAAACCCCCTAACTGTCAGAAGGTCATAGTTCATAAGCCATTTATGTCTGGAGACTACTCAACATAGTGCAGATAAATTAGATTAGGGGTGTGTTGAGGATAGGATAGCTGTGGGTTAGAGGCAAGGTGGCACACACTGTGAGTAAAGCTGGCAGGTCTAGCAAGGGAAGAGAATGAGGGCTTCAAATTGTCTTATGGGTCATTTTAGAAGGGAATCTGAAGTTGAATATCATCAACAGAAACACGATTATCTTCGAGAGGTAGCTTGTGATTGAATGGGCACAAGATGGCTTATTGAGATGACAGATAAGTTCTATATGTTGGTGGAGTGGTGGTTACATGGCATATGCATAAAATCATAAAATCCATTAAGCAGCACATTTAATATTAATGTACTTTACTTATTTAAATTATACTTCAATAAATAATAAACAAAGCAGAAATAGGGTAGAACTAGGGAGAACCTTGATTTTATACTTCTCCCAAGAATAAATAGTCCATTAATGTAAGCCTAACTTTGTTTCTTCTCTGACACCTATGAAAAGCATGAAAAACCTGGGGGTTTTTTTATATTAATCTAGTTTCTTCAGAATGTGCTGTTTGTATGGTACTATGTAGAAAATAATTTCCTTTCATTCTCTTAAACAGTTCACGATTTCTTTGTGTGGGTCTGTAATTGCCCTCAGATTCAGCCTCGGGACTTTATGATCATATTGGGTTAACTGAATAAGAAAGGTAATGATAATAGCTTCTGTTTATTAAGTACCCATAATGTTCTAGGTACTCTGGTTCTGTACACACTCATTTCTTGCTCATAACAACCTCATGAGTTCAGTACAAGAAATATGTGCATTTTTCTTACCAAAAAAATAAAGTTTAGTGAAGATGAGCAGCCAGTGTATGGTCACATTGTGAAATGTGGCAGAAATTTAGATCTGTCTGTTATCACATCACAATCTTAAGCCCTCTGAACTGTACCACATCCCAGCAGTCTCCATCCAAATTCTCGCCTATATTTGCAAGTCAGGCTTTTACTGCTTTTTACATGCTTGGGGATAAAAAGATTTGGAAAAAAATATTAATTCTAAATAATGTACCATACCTTGGTGACCATGAGGTACCACATGAAAAACAAAATGTAATTAATAGTATCAAAGCCATAAAAGTTTAGCAAAGAGGGACCTTTTTTTTTCCTAATTTCATCTCTGAGGTGTGTTTTAATTCACATAAATTTTTCAGTTTATAGAATTTTTTTAAGTATACACACTTAAGAATATTTTAACTGTCTTTCAGAAATGAAAAATATAGCCTGAATACATCCCTAACTTCTTAAACAGAGCACACCTGCCACCGTATTCTGATCTTTGGGTACCATTAAGATGTGCTAGACTCATGGGCCTACTCACAATGTCCCAGGCTGATATGGAGTCTTGTGTTTTGTTTTGTGTTTTTCTACTGTTTATCTGTATTATTTTATTATATTCCAAAATTATTATTATATTGACATTCTTTAGGAGACATCCTGAATCTTGATTTTTTTTTAAGTTTAAGGTTAAACTTATATTAAACTTACAGCATAATGACTCAATAGCCATATATTCTAAAATGATTACCACAATAAGTTTAGTTAACATCCATCCCCTCATATAGTTATAAAAAATTTTTTTCCTTGTGATGAGAACTTTAAGATTTTCTCTCAGCAACTTCCAAATATACCATACAGCATTTTTAATTCTAGTCATCATGCTGTACATTACATGTGCAGTATTTCTTCATCTTATAACTAAAAGTTTGAACCTTTAGACCACCTTCACCCAATTCCCCAACCCCATGCCCACCCCCTGCCTCTGGCAACCATCAATCTGATCTCTTTTCCTATGACTTTTTTTTTTTTAACTCCACGTATAAGTGAGATTATACAGTATTTGGTTTTCTCTGTCTGACTTAGCATAACACCCTCAAGGTCCATCATTGTTGTTGTAAATGACAGGATTGCTTTTTTTTAATGGCTGAATAGTATTCGTGTGTGTGCGTGTGTGTGTGTGTGTGTGTGTGTGTGTGTGTGTTTACACACTACATCTTTATCCATTCATCTGTTGATGGACACATAGGCTGCTTCCATGTCTTGGATATTGTAAATAATGCTGCAATGAACAGGGGAGTGCAGATATCTTTTTGACATAGTGAGTTTATTTCCTTCAGATAAATACCCATAAAGTGGAAATACTGGTCATATGGTAGTTATGTTTTTATTTAACTTTTTGAGGAACCTTCACACTGTTTTCCATAGCAGCTGCACCAATTTATAATCCTACCAAGAGTGCACAAGGGTTTCCTTTTCTCTACATCCTCGTCATTTTGATGCTAGCCATTCTAACATGTGTGAGGTGATATCTCATTGTGGTTTGGGTTTGTATTTTCCTGATAATTAGTGATGTTGAGCACATTTCATGTACCTGTTAGCTATTTAAATATCTTCTTTGAAAATATATCTTTTCAGGTTTTCTGTTTGGGTTGTTTTCTGGTTTTTTGTTTGTTTGTTTGTTCGCTTTGCTATTGAATTGTATGAGTTCTTTATATATTTTGGATGTTAACCCCTTATCAGATATATGACTTGCAAATATTTTCTCTGATTCCATAGGTTGCCTTTTCATTTTGTTGATTGTTTCTTTTGTGATATGGAGTTCTTATAGCTGCATTTCCTCTCCTGTATTGTTTACATTTTTCAAAATTGTCTTTATGTCATTTCATTGACTTTGCTGCCTCAAAACTCCTTTGGGCTAAAGAGAATGTTAATAGACACATGATAGAGCTAAAAATACAGGTAATAGAGCCTTCATAATAGTTGTTTAAATTAGAATAAATAAACAATGTGGGGGGGAGGGCTGAAAGGTCCACTTATTTTTTTAAAAAGAAGTACAGATTTTTTGTTTTCCACTGCCCTTTTGCACGGATTTGTAAAATTAACATTTTTCCAAAGGTATTTTTTTTCTCCTTTGCATCCTATACTTCAGTTGTTATGATAACCTGAATGCATAATATGCAGACAAGTGCTTTATTGTGACTTTTAAAAAAATGCTACTTACTTGAGACAAGCTGATGATTTCTGTCGGCTCCTCATTAGACATCTTAAATCTCCAAGAGGCCACGACAGTGAATGTTCTTCAAGAGTGGTCTCTAGGCAACAGGATTCCAGGCAGAAAGATACTGCGGAGGACACAAAGTGGACAGAAATATGATAAGACGCTGAGCTTGGGAAAAGAAAGAAATTAGAAGAAGCATAGACATATTTGAGATATATATATATATATATATACATATATATAAACATATCAGAATGTGCTAGGGTCTTGGAGAGAGGAATTAAAGGAAAATTTTCAACCTATAACTTATTTCTTAAATTAGACTATGGGATTTTAAAATATTTATTCAGGACTTGTTTAAATTTTTAATCAATAAAATGTAATGCTGAATAACGTACTCTTAAACTATAATTTTGATTCAATTTTGATCATATACCTCAAATTACTTTTTTCTTTTTTAAAGAATGAAATAAGTGGTGAAGGAAAGAAGGACTTAAATATTTGAAAGTATGTCCCACCACTCAAGAACTCACCCAAAATTATCTCACTAGTATCCTAAATAAATGAAGTCTCCACATAGTCTCTCTGTTATAATAGTATCTCCAACCGGTTTTAATGGTAATAAAATTACCCTGCTAAAATTAGACTTCGTATCCTAGAGGCTGATTTTTTTGTGGACTTCAGTGCATTTCTAAAATTGAATCTTGTGAAAGAAAGAATGTTAAACACATTATGAGTTCCACCCATTTTGACTTTCCTTCTCCCATCTCCATCCAGAATCAAGTATAAAACAGACACTTTTAACTAGAACAAATACACTCTGACCATATCTGCAGGGCAGAATATAGACCTTTGGGTAAAATAAATTGGCACATGTGAATAAAGAATAAAAAGAAAAATTTTCATCATCAAAAATACACATCTACAGAAGCAGAGCTTCACCTGTTCCACATATGGTATTAAAGATAAGAGAATTTAAATAAAATGTCTTATCTTACTATCGTAAACTAGTATATTACGACATAGAGACAAATGATATGGAAAAGAAAATACATTTGGAGATAAATCTATTATAAATTGACTTGTGACACCTGTTTCAGGAATACAAGGAATGGGATCCCTCTAAAAGAAAAGACACACACTGTAATATCTCGTTCTTGTAGGTCCAAAAACCAAGATAAATTGTAAAGGCCAATAACTTAACTATTTTCAATATGCTGGAGCCTAAAATAATCAGTGTGCAGGAAGCACACAGTGACTTTAACTTTCTTTTAAAGCATTTAAATTCATAAATAACTTGTTCTCTTATTGTTCTATAAGTGTAACTTAACTCTCCTTGTCAAACATTCTATGCATTTTCATCTGCTCCCTGACTACTTCTAAAGCAAATGACATTCATATCTCCATTTCATCTGTTTTTAAAAGACCAAAAGAAAAAAAAAGTTCTCAAATTTGCACATGGCCACTGAATTCTGCCATGCTGCATTTTGAATTGTGGAGGAAAGGATCCTTGATTTCTATGCCTTCAGAACACCTGTCTTGAGTGTTTTGCCTTCTTATATAGACTATTTTAAATTTCCAAGGTATAACATTGGATTTCATTATATCCTCTGTGCAAAAATCAATGCGTTATTTTTTAATTTATCTGGATTTTTTAGGATGCAAATAATATTTCACTATTAATGTGCGTATGGCCTTGGATTGCCTGGTTTTGTCATTACTTTTATTTTTCTACTCAGATATCATGCATATTCCTTTCTACCCTAAGCCATTGAGGTGCCAGGGCAAGCCAGCCAAAATCCTTCACTATGTGTTTTTACCACATTCATTAAAATATACTTATTTGTTGGCACTTTTAATAATTCTCATCATCTCTCTCTCATGGTGTGCTCTTCATCTTCAGTACATTTTGCAGACCACCATTAATACTTACAACTCTTTTGACAGGTAGATAAGTGGGCATTACTGGTCAGATTTCCATTTACTCTAACTGTGGGAATCCTTTCATCAAGGTAACAAATGAAATTGGGGCCCATTACCTCCACTGTACAGATGAAGAAAATAAGACCAAAAGATTAAGTGGTGAACCAAGAGGAAAGAGAGAGTCTGTGTGAACAGAGTGGAAAAGATTTTTCAATTCCAGCTGCCAATCCTGAGTCTTTTGTATTTATCTGGTTTACAGATTCTCTTGGCTAAAGAAAAACAAATGGAAACTGTATGTGATGCTTTAGAAAGTCCTGTATAAAACTTTTCTCTAAGAATTATGAGACATAATACAAATTAAAGAAAAATGTTTAATAATCACCCCATTATTTGTTCATTGTATATTTAGTACTAGGGAATTGGGGAAGCATCTATTCAGAACGGTCCTTTGCCACCTTATTGTGTTCTGCAGAAATATGTCAATTTCTAGGATTTCGTAGAGAAAATGACCTTCCTTTTCTTTGAATAGACATTACATAGAACAAGCATGATGTTACATAGATACTCAAAACACAAATCTATCCGCCACCTTTTTACAGGAAACTTTTCCCCTCTAATGGCTGAAAATCTGGCATATCTGTGATTTTTCAGCTCACTCTTAGTCCATAAGTCTTCTAAGTCTCAAAACATTCTCATTTGGAATTTTTAAATGCCTAATCTGAGATGTCAGTTAGACTTCAAGCCAGGCGTCTCCCCATCTTCTAGCTGAGGTCAGTCTTCATGGAGAGGGGTGAGTCCAATTGCTCTCTTTTCCCACCCAGAAGGGTGGGAGGGCAGAGAGAGAAGGAAGGTGTAGAAACTTCTGGCTCAGTTCCTGATGCTTAGCTGGCTTCCTGCCCTCTGCTGGGGCCCTCTGACAGCAGCCCCCAGGACTTAGAGCTTCTTCCCTGCTGGCTTGGTGGCCTTGCCAGCCTCAATTCCGGTGGCCACTGTCTCTTCTCTCTGCACCAGCTCTTGGCTTCCCATCACCCGCTGCACACACAGACTCAGCGGTCCCCCGGTCACAGCCCCACTATTCCTGTTGTCTCTCCGGACCTAGAACAGCTCCCCGACTGGCTCTTTATCCCTCATGGCCCACATCTGGTCCACAGACAGTCAAATTCCTTGCCTGCTATGGACCCAATATTTGTGTCCCTCACAAAATGCATATATTGAAGCCCTAACCTCCAATGTAATAATGGTGTCAGGGGTGGGGTGTTTGAGAAGTAATTAGGTTTAGAAGAGGCCATGAGGGTGGAGCCCTCAGGATAGGATTAGTGCCCTTCGAAGAAAAGGAAGAAATACCAATGTCTCTGCCATGACAGGATACAGTGAGGAGGGGGCTATCTGCAAGACAGAAAAGGGGCTTCCACAATCACCGAATCTGCTGGCCCCTTGACCTTCAACTTTCCAGCCTCCAGAACATAAATGTTCAGGGAGATCAATGTCTGCAGTTTAATTCACCCAGTCTGTGGCATTTGTTATGACAGCCTGAGCAGACTAAGACACTGCCCTATATTTGACGGAGGGGTAAATTCCCCAGACCCAGCACTTTCCCTGCCTGCACGGCCATGAATGCTTCCTCCAGCAAGAACATTCTGCATTCTCTTGATTTTTCCTCCCTTTCCAACTTTCCTTGCCATTGTTCAAGAACATGATTCTTCTTTTTCAGCCATTCTGATCTGCTCAGTGGTATTTTGTGCACTCAGATCCAGCAGCTTTTCACGAACACAACCCCCTGCTTGTCTGTCCACCTCATTTCCAGCCTCACTCAAATGTCTTTAGATCCTGCTCTACTGGACTTAGGCAGTGTCCCAAATGCACTGTGATCCCTCCCTCCTCTGATGTCTTTCTCTTATCTCGCTGTATTAGCTTCCTATGAGTGCCATAACAAATGATCAAAACCCATAGCTTAGAGCAACAGAAATTTGCCCTCGTTGTTGTGGGGGCCGAAATCAAAGTGTCCACAAGGTCAGGCTTCCTCCGGAGGCTCTAGGGGAGAATCTGTCCTCGCCTCGTCCACTTCTTGGTGACTGTCAATGTTGCTTGGCTCATGCTCAGTCCTCTGCCTCTGTGGTCACATTGCCTTCTTCTCTTCTGTCTGTCAAATCTTTCCTGTGTGTCATTTATAAGGATACTTGTCAATGGATTTAGAATCCATCCATTTACTCCAGAGTGATCTCTTGATCTCAAGATCCTTAGTTTAATTACATCTGCAAAGAGCCTTTCCAAATAAGGTAACATTCACAGATTCTTGGAATTAGGACATGGACATTCTTTTTGAAGACCACCATACAACCCACTACACTTGCAATGCCTTTCCTCACCTCCTCTGCAAACTCCCAGTTGGCGTTCCTCTCTCCATTCTTGCCTTTCGTAATCTATTTGTTATTCTACTGACATCCTCCTGAAATAAAACTCTATTCCGGCCACCAACCTCTCTGCTGTACAGTCACCCCTTTACCATGTTTTTCAAGGCCCTTCGTGAGCTCACTCCAATTTAGCTCTCCAAACTCATCTGCAACCATTAGTCAAACATCTTTCTGGGAAATATAATCAATAACATTGTAAATATTTTTTAGGGGGCCAGATGGACTCATGTCTTGTTAGGGAGACCACTTCATAGATGATGTAGAGGCCTGACCACCACACTGTATTTCTGAAGCTGATGTTGTATGTCAGCTATAATTATATATACATATAGTCACGGGATGTGAAGTAGAGTGTCGGAATGGAGTCAATGGAATTGTAATAGATAAGTATGATTATCAGGGGTGAGAGGGCAGTGGATGGGGGGAGGGGGTTGTTACTTTGTGAGGGGTGAAAAGGATAACTACTGCATTGTTCTGTATACCTGAAACCAATAATAAAAAATTTAAAAAAAATCTTTCTGCCATCAAAGCTGTATACAATACTTGCTGTATTGAACTGTTTTCTCTGAAAATAAGCCCTCCTCTCTCTAACTTTCTCACAGGTTGTTTTATCTTTCTGAATACTTTTTTCTGCCTCTTTGACTAACTCATCTTTCAAAGCTCATTTTAATGACCACTTCTTTAATATTCCATAATAAGAGGCCTGACAAAGTCATGAACTCATGGTAGAAAAAGTGCTACATACCTCACTGCTGAAGATCACTATGATCATCTTTGAAGTACTCCCCTTGGGAAGCTATGCACTGATGCCAGCACCTTTTCCACCCTTCACAGAAGTTTTGGAACTCTTTTTTCTAAAATGGCCATCAGAGCTGTCATCATATTACCCTTGATGCCCTGAATGTCATCAAAATATCTTCCTTTCAATATTTCCTTTATCTTCGGGTAAAGAAAGTCATTGGGGGCCAGGTCAGGGGAGTAGGGAGGGTGTTCTAATACAGTTATTTGTTTCCTGGCTAAAACCTGCCTCATAGACAGTGCCGTGTGAGCTGGTGCATTGTCCTGATGCAAGAGCCATGAATTAGTGGTGAAAAGTTCAGGTCGTCTAACATTTTCATGCAGCCTTTTTAACACTTCCAAATAGTAAATTTGGTTAACTGGTTGTCCAGTTGGTACAAATTCATAATAAATAACCCCTTTGACAGCAAAAAAGGTTAGCAACATCGTTGCAACAAGTTCTTAATTATCAGACCTCGAATCTTGCTATCTGTCTTCCTTTCCTAGTAGTATTCAAAGGCGACACCTTCTGAATCACCGTTGTGCCCACAGCTGCTAGATAAACACCTGAGTAGGTACTTCATCCACAATTACAATTGACAAACATATGAAGAGATATGTTTCTCATTCTTTTCTGAGAATTTATCAAATGTAAAAGATGGGAATCTTGTAAAGCTGATGTCAAATTTAGCTGCTTGAAATTTCAAACCAAATGAAAATATATGACACGAATGACAAATGGAAACCCAATTGCGATTTAATTCAAATATTTTTATTCCATAGAGAGCATAAAATCAATATTTACACCTGGGTCTCTCTAAAGATCCATGTTTTGCTTGAACATAACATTTAGGGGCTTTGATCTTAAAGTGATTTATCCCCCCAAAAGCAATGATTAGTTTTACATTATCACGATAGCATTGTCACAGCCAGTATGTATGACTCTCAGGTTGGTTGATATGAGCCACACTTCACTGAATCCATGGCATTTTAATAACTTGAACTTAAAATAGAAAAAGACCAAATTATATTTCTTAGCTTCATGTGGTGCTAGAACTTCCTTTAGGGACTAATATAAGAAGCAAACTATCCGCTAGTAGCAGATGGGAAAAAAGAGGTCAAGATTTATAAAATAGAGCCAAAAGGTTCTATCATCAATTTTCTTTTTAAGCATGTTTCTCATAGTACTCTTGCTAGCTGATTTGCTTTTTAAAATGACCTTTTTTAAATAGAATAAAATCCAAATTCTTGTTAAAGGGTTTATTTTATGTTCTGTGACTTGAGTGATAGAAGATTGATGAAACTATCTTTGAAGTCATGCACTGGTGAATTGATTGGCATAGTCCCAAACTGTTTACATAAAATAAGTTATTGGTGGTATTCCCTAGAATATTTATGACTTGGATTTCCTGATGAGGGTACATTGGTGAAAAGGGACTCGTTTGCAAACTAAATCTGAGCAAATGTGTGACTATTTTAAGGACCAGTCAAGATTATGTAGACTGTTGATTTTGATTTCAAATAAAGCAGAAAAAATATAAAGATTTGGCACCAGTGCAACTTAGTTCATGTGACTGAATTGAGTGTTCTTTAGTAACCTTTCAATATCATCAAAACCGAGTAGTTAATATGTTAATATCCAATAAATGCCTTTCATTACCAGCAGATATTTTCAAGTTCATCATCCCAGTGGACCTTGGCAGTTCAAAAATGATTGGGAGAAATGTGTGTAACAATTATAAATGGCTAAAGGAAATTAAGGTATACCGTTCCATTAAGATTCACTTACATCTGCTAGGAAATTGATCTTCCATGCTGAATGTTGGTTAGGTCAGCGACAGAACAGGACGTTGGATAAATAACGGGTCTGAACCAATCTGGCAATTCCCAGTTGCTGGACTACATTTTCTCCCCATTTGGGAAGCACTGATCTGTCTATTTTTATATAGTCAAACATATCATTTTTTTTAAAGACTTTATTGGGGAATCGGGGGAAGGGAAACAGTCAGGTTGCTGTTGTCTTGCTCCTCAGTCCAGCCATGGAGGACGTTGCTTCACTGGCCCAAGCTGGCACCATCATTGCGCTCTTCCCGGGTGAGGCAGATCAGTCGCCGGCCTCTGGACTGCCGCTCACTGCGGCTGCTGGCTGCTCACGCTGGCTGCCGGCTACACATGGTAGCCTATGGCAACCCACTGCAGCAGGGGACCGCAGCCCACGCCGTCGTCGGCAACCCAGCCCAGGTCCTGGTCGAGCTGTTGTTCAGCATCTCAGCCGCAGAGAGCAGTGTCACTGGCCCTCACACATGGGATCCGAACCGGGGCCCTCTGGCATCCCAAGCCAGCTCTTAACCATCATGTCACTCGGCCGGCCCCAAACATATCTTTTAATGGTTATCTATGAGCAGAAAAGATTGCAAACAATTGTGCAGTTTCTATATTTCTGAAACATTTTGCTTACGTTTTGCTAGTTTTGTATCAAAAATATTTTTCTAGGTTGAATATTCATTTTGTACACTCAGGATTTCTTCCCATATTTTAAATGCACTTAGTAGGCTGAGAATATGGAACAGAATGAGGACTGAAAAGAAAATAATAGTAATATTCATAATGATATTTCTTACATTTTATTTCTGTAAATGGATATGTTTTGACTTAAATTACTCTCTATTTTGTTGAGAAATTGCTGCTAAAATCACCTTTTTTCCAGCTCTACATATCTGAGACCCTCTGATGTTTCTTTTTCCTGGGCTCCATCCTTTACTCCCGGAACCAATTTCGACTGAAACTGAAAGCTCTTGAGCAGGTTCAAACCTCTTTGTTACTACAATTCACTGATTTCCAACTCTGGCTCTATATTAGCACCACCAGGGTAACTTTAAAAATATAACAATATCTGGATCTGATTCCAAAAGATTCTGATTTAATTGATTTGGGTTAAGGTCCAGGCATCAGTAGTGTATGTGGGTTGTGTGTGTGTGTGTGTGTGTGTGTGTGTATCTAATTTAAATCTACATGAAACAAGAGTTGAGGACCATAGCCTTCACTCTGAAGCAAAACAGGGTTGGCTCTCATATTCTTTACCAAATCAGGTTCACTGTGGGCGCCATTTAGCTGTGTACCTCGGGGAGCCTGATAGCCACACCTGATTCCTTGGAAGTTACACCTGGCTTGGAATGTAGTATTTCCAGGGCCTACCAGTGGACTTCCATCTTGTTTCCTGAGTTGAAACCCCTTATGAAGTTTCATTTTGGAAACAAGATTCTTGTCCCCAAAACTGCAGCTCAGAGAGGTCAAGTCACAGAGCTCATTAGTGGTGGAAACTGGATTTAAACTTGTGTCACTAAATCCACATCCTGTGCTCCGAATCACAACACCTATGCCTTAGTCAGGCTAGTTAGGCTTTTCTGTGGAAGCAGATAAACCCTGATATCTCAGTGGCTTAGCCCAGCACCATTTTATTTCTAAATCTCATGACCCATTCAGAAGCGGGCTGCCTCTCAAGCTGTGACTTCCATATTATAGTCTCAGCATCCCAGAATCCTTTGGTTGCAGTACCACAAACAGGCCAACCTAGTAAAAGGAGGTGAGGAAGAAACATTGAGTCCTAACTGACCTTGACAGGATGAGATGGGTCCCTTTAATATTCTGCGGGGAAGAATTATCATATTTCATCATGTATAATGTGCTCCCGTGTATAATGCTCACCCACATTTTTGGCCCAAACTTTCAGGGGAAAAAAATCTTTTGTTTTAATTTTTTTAATCAAATTTGGACTTGTTTACAATTAGGTACTTGTTTTTCATATTATAAAAGAATTTTAGCATTTTTTTTTTTTTGCTACCTATTGGCAGCTTAGTGGCTGCTCAGCTCGGGCTGGCCTCGAACCGCTGTTGCTCAGAGCTCAAACTCTTGAGCGAGCTCTTAACCAACTGAGCCATTTGGCCGGCCCTCGTTTATTTTTTAATATACTATGGTATAAGTAATTTACGTAACAAACAATTACAAAACACAAGAACAGAGACAAGGTACAAGAAATTTTATATACCGGTAACAAATTTACAATATTTATGCATCATAGAAGACCAAGAACTCTTCATTGTTTCAAGTTCATCATAAATTCAACAAAACCAATGACCATATTCCAGGGTATTATTTTGTATGGATATCGTTATTGATTTTTAGAGTTACACTTTTAACTCATAAGCATAAATAAAAGAATTAAAAACATGTATGCTGATAGGGAATTAGTACTACCCATGTATAATACATATCCTTATTTTTCCTTCACAAATTTGGGCAAAAAAGTACACATTATACATGGCAGAATATGGTAGTCACACCGTCCCTTCCCTCCAACATGCACAGGAACCTGGGAAATGTAGAGGAGCACACGGCAGCTTACTGCCTCTGCCGCAGTCCCCTGCCTTAGATGAATCTGTGGAATTAAAGATTATCATCCCTTTAATCCCCTGTTGCTGTGTTCTCCTTGTTGGATCAGTCTCTATCTAATCTGCATTACTTTAATCAGAAGAATCTTTAATCTGTGGTGATAACCCACATTGGAATTTGTTATTCTGCCTGTCTACACTGACAATCATTACTTCAGTAACTGCAGTTTGCCTTATTCTGCCAGGCTACACAGCTTGCATTCGTTAATTTTTTTCTCCCCAATAGAAATTTCTCAGTCCAGTTCTCCTGCCTTTTTGCCTGTCCTAAGTGATGGAACAGGATGAAGTTTGACTGCCTTCTGAGACATACAAAAGAGACAAAACTGGTGTGATACCACTCTGATGGTTCAAATCCAGCATAACTCCCTATAGCTTGCATGGCAGAAAGAGTGAGTAGCCCCCTGGCCTATCGGAATTTCAAACAATACAGCGAAACATTCAAGCACATATAATAGCTGCTCTTAAAAATGCACAGAATCAATCCAATTTTCAAATCATTTATGCTCTTAAAACAAGTCATGTAAGATATGTTCCAAACCAACTACTGTGTCACAGCATAGCCATTTTTGCCAAAATCTTTGAGACAAAACTATATTTTTCTGAAGTAGGAATAAGTAAGAGCTGGCTAGATGATATGAATGAGTACCTGCAGTTAGAATTATTTAAATAAAATATTTAATACTACCTGGATGATTATTACAACTCCACAGACTTGAGACTGTTGCTTAAACTGACAATAAATCAGGATTAGTGAACAAGATATCTCAGAATTGGAAGTGATACTGGGGGAGAGATTTGTGTGAATGAATATAGCTTAAATTACAATTAGCCAGTATTCACAGGACTCTGTTCTTGTTGGGCTGTAATTAATTATCACACTGAAATTTAAAACTCTTCTCATCTTTTTTTTTGCATCATCCTGAGGCTGAGATTTCCACCTCTTCTTTGCTTCCCTTCCTTGACCTACAGCAGCTGTATTATTAAAGTGGAATTTCTGCTAATTAGTTGTGGTATTGAGGAGCTGGCGGGGGCGGGCCTCAGGCATTCTCTGATCCAATTAGATTTTAACTGTACAAAGACCTGGATCAGATGATCAGGCTGCATGAAGCAATCTAAGAATAACTCACAGACTATTATTTTTAACTTACGTTTTATGGAGGTTTAGGGACATTGGTTTCAGAGAAGGACAGTGAAGAGTTCATTGATTATAGAAATAAAGCAAACTTCTTACCTATGCATGCTCTTTCTGCTAAAAGTTTATGTGATACAATATTAAAGAGTGCATATGCCTTTTATAAACATATTCATTTTGTAAAATACACACTGTTAAAGTCAGGCCAGTAAGCTACAAGGGTAAGCAGAGTTTATCTTCTGCCCTCTCTACAGCACTTCCTGGGCCTGACTCTTCCCTTCTTTCCTGTGGAAGATCAGAGCTTTCCCTCTGTAAAGGTCCCTTCTGTGGGAGAAACAGGAGATCTGGTGAACTCCATCATACTGTAGTGTCACACACTCATATGGTATTATTCCGTAAAAGAATAAGCTGCCCCCAGATATAGTGACTTTTAAGCCCTGGGAGTGTTCAAAAGCTTTGGTGAGTGGGCATAGCATAGAGCTACAATGATCCTTTAGGAGTTTGAACTTGGCTTTAAGGCACCACTGACTTGACCTTCTATGTTCTTGCGCTCCCTGCCCCCCACCTTTTCCCTGCCCTGCTGCCTTGTCAGGTTTAGTCTTTCACCATGTTTTGCCCAGATAATTCCAATGGCCTTGTAACAGGGCTGCCTGGGGACAGCCTGGTACCCATCAGGTCCACTCTCCACATTCCTTAGACTGATCCATGCTTACAGCTTTTCACTTGTTTTCCACATACTCCAGTAAAGTGAACAGCTTCTTTATTGTTATTGAAGAACCCCCTCATCGGCGCTCCAAGCCCCTTCTTATTCTCAGCCTCACTTCCTTCTTTTCTCTTCCAGAAACTCTCAACTTCTTTTGGTCCCTTAAACACATCGTGATATATGGCATTCCTATGGAATCTGTATGCTGTACTTTTGATCTGAAATGTGCTTCTGCTCTAATCCCCTCAGTTCCCTTTGATAAATTCCTAACCTTCCTTTAAGATTCAGGAGAGGTTACTGCCTCAGGAAGCTAGACTCAAGCACCCCTCAAATACACATACTTGTATATACCTGTGCCTTCTTTCACTCATATATTCTCTCACACACACCTCTCTACTCACACACACCCAATCTCTACTCTCTACACACATACTCACACATGCCTGCACACATGCTAACACATCTGGATTAGGTCCTGTTCTCTGCTGCCATTGAACCTGGTCTGTGCTTCCCCTATTTTCACTAAACGCCATGTGTTATAATTACATGCATGTATGTCTGTGTCTTCCCTAGGCTTCGTCTTCCATGAATCGCCAACACCATATCTATGCTAGAGGAGATACTAAAAAATGTTTGGTGTTGCATAATTTATGATTCTCTCCAACCTTGAAATTAAATGATTATTTTGTTTTTTTGTTTGTTTGTTTGTTTGTTTGGGAGGTTTTCTGAAATAAGGTCTGCTAGAACAGATGGCCACTAAAAATCCTCAGCGCTCCACACCTGCAAACTTGTCTGAGGTTACCTTTCTGATTTTGCAATACCACTTCTATATTTAGGTAAAGGATGGACAGATCTGAGACTTTGGGTCATTTGTCTTTATCTGTCCTACATTCTTTATCATTCTAGCTCACATCTATAAACTCAGACTTGGACCTGGAATCCTAATAATGCCAACTATACAAATTTATAGTGTGTGGGAATGCCTGTGTCATGTCTGCCAAACACCTTGCTGGTCCTGAATCAATTACAGTAATACCTTGGTTTGCAAGCATAATTCATCCTGGAAACAAACTATTTGTATTGCAAGACATCATTCGTTTCCCACCTTAAAATGTATTAGAAATGTTTGCTCGTCTTGTGGAACACTTGCAAACCAGGTTACTCACAATTCAAGGTTTTACTGTACCTCTTATTTCCCTCATGTCTTTCCCCCATTGGTTACATAACTCAGGCCTGGGGACAAGCAATGACCCAAGCTGAGCCAATCGTGATATTCCTGGCCATGGCCAAGTGGATTGATCTAGAGCTGTGTCCTCAGTCAAGCTGGGCCAATCACATTCCTTCAGTGGGATCGTATCTACTGGTATGAGACATGGTTGAAATCAGTTTTTGTATCTCAGATAATTCTAAGGCACAAAACTCAGAACCTGGAGCTAGGTAGAGGCAGCCACTTATAGTGAGAGAGAATGCAAGTGATGCTAGGATGAGAATGTACTGCTCGTGAATGACATTAAGAATCGCTAAAATGAGCACAAGGCTACATCCTATGAGGAAGTCAAGGTGTGATGGTTCTGATCAACAACATGAGGTGGACACAGGTGAGGTTGTGAGCAAGGCCTTCCAAGAGTTGTGATCAGGCAGTGGCACTGGGGCCTGGGAAGCCACAAGCTCGTGAGAATTGTGTGCAGATAATAAATGTCAGGACCTAGCAAATCTCTGCAGCCCTAGACAGGAGGTCTCCCCAGCAGATGGTGATCAGTCACAGGCTTCTCTTAGCAGAGGTCCAGGAAGAGCATCACAGTTGTTTGGGTGGGCAGGCCAGCTTGTAATGCATAGTCTAGCAGTTGGCAGAGCTGCAGGAGAATATATTGGGTGAGACAGCATGTGCACTCACTGCCAGGGTTCTATTATGCCATCATGGTCTGTTACCTGCCCCAGCAGTTAAACTAGAAAGGATTACAACCTCCAGCATCCACCCCAGTCCTGTAGGAACCTTATTAAATTGTTAAATGTCTAAGCCTGAAAGGTAACTGCTATTCTGTCAGGTCAACAACTGTAGGAACCTCCATATTTATTTGAAACTCCCCATGCTGGAGTCAATGGAAAGTAAAGTGAATTACTCTGAGGGCTCTGCATTTTCATAATCAGATTCAGTCTCTTAAGTCTTACATGCTCTCAAGACTTAAATTTCAACAAACAGACTTTCAATAGAAATCCTTATAGTCATTGCTAAAAAACTGCTTGGTGACTTTTTTTTTTGCCCACCCGAAATATGATAAAAAGTACAGAAAGAATAAGAGGACATGTCTTGTCTAAAACAATCATCATAAGTTAAGGCAATTAGCTCTGTGTGAAGTTTCAGCAAAGGTTACTTAAAAAAAAACTGTGACAAAGTATTAGAAATGAGAACATTCTATGGAGAAGTAATTGGGAAATTTTAGGTTTGTAAGGCAGCAGGCAGGGAAAGAACTGTGCAGGGGCTGTTTCTGTTTAAAGCCAGCTTATGATTGCATGTCTCATAAAGTCTTCATTTCAACACATTTTCATGAACTGTATATTGTGCAACAAGGGGCAGCCACCTACATGGAAGACATTCTGCACCCTGGCCTCTCACTTACTCCCCAGTTCAATCCATCACCAGGACTCAGAGCTTCAATTTCCCAACCATTCCAGGAATCTTTCTCTCCTCTTCTTCTCTGCTGCCCAACAAGACTTGGTTTATTTTACATGCCTAGTGCTTCGTCACATATCTGGCAGAGTGGAGAGACTCCACAAACTTTTGCTGGTGAATGAGAGAATGTGAGCAAGGCAGACCACTGCAGGATACACAGCTCTGGAGTGGAATTCAGGACCACTGATCTCTATTCTTTACTAGGAAGCCAACTAGAAGACCCATATGGTAGCCTCTCACAGATTTGGTTTTCTTGCCTGTAAAATAAGTGGGTTGGATTCCACTTCACAAGATCATCTTCTGGGTCAAAAAGCTGTATACGCATCTAAGAAGTATTAAGAAATCATTACTACTCTGTTTAGTTTATGACATTCATATTGTTGTTTTTAAAAAAGAAACAGTTCTCTTTTGCTGAGTAGGATAAATTCTTTGTTTTCTTTTCTTAGTCTTGCATGCCTGAATATAACTGACCTTCAAAATCTCTCTTTGCTCACTACCCCATGTATGACTCTAAAATCCTTCAAGGTACCATGTATCCTTCAACTTCACATCCCATCACTCAGAACAGTGCCTAGGACAACAGATGTGCAATCTATACTGTATTTCATGAATGTTACTGTCTAGTGGGCGCTGTTTAGAATTGCAGACATAATGACAGGAATAAATCAAACACAGAGAGGACATGCCGTGAAAATTAAGCTGATATCACTATGGTAAGTACTACTTTTCCAAATATTGCCGCTAACTAAACAGTGACATTAATCACAGTCATGTATATTGCACAAAAAGGTTCTAGAAACTTTTGTGACTATGACTGATTGCATTTAGACTTTGACAGTATGTTATGTTGTGCTATCTCAAGGTTATATTGGCAACTAGTTGGATAATGACATTTAGAATCCATACAGTATACAGAACATATCAATATAATTCAGGGAATATTTACTCAGATATCTGTTCCCCTAAGTAAAATACAGAGAGAGAGAGAGAGAGAGAGAGAGAGAGAGAGAGAGAGAGAGAGAGAGAGAGAGAGGAACAAACTGGAAAACAACATTTAATTACTATTATTAATATTACTATTATTTTATTATATGTATTTGAACTTCACTGAATGCACTTTATGAATCTAATATAGGAATTGGGCACTTGTTCTGAAAATTTGATCAGTGAAGATAGAGGCAAACCAATCAATTCTCAAAGGGTACTTTTTGTCTTGAATTATTCTTGCTTACTTAGACAATCAAATCATTTACTATTGAATTCCAATGATAAAGTGTTATTCTGCAGGTCAGCATACCATTATTCACAACACATTCAAGATCATTTTTTATTCTCCTTTTGTATACCTCTTTGATGTCTAGGCAATGTAGAGATTTATTGACGGTCTCTCAGTGAATCAAATATTTAACTACATAAGACGGAAAACAAATGATCCTGATTTAATAGAAATTAAATGCAGTCTCATGTTTTCTTGGTATGCTTTTTCCGAACCTTCTCACTGGATTTCAGGGTCCTACAGGCTCCTTAAAACTGCTCTTTCCACATTAAAGATGTCTTTTTGTTTACACTGTGTGCCAATCGTGGTGAAGGAGTTGTATTAGGTAATAATAGGTTAAGCAGCATATCACACACACACACACACACACACACCCCAAAATAACAGGTTTTAAAGAAAAAAATTTAAATAGTTTCTCTCTCATGTAAAGGAAATCACAGATAGGCAACTCAGGACTGATAGAGCATCTCCATATCATGATTAGGGATTCACACTCCATCCAACTCATACTTCCCCCACCCCCAGGCAGAATGCCCTCGGGCTCTGATATGGAGACTAGAGCTCAGCCATTACACTCATATTGCAGAAAGAAGGATGGAGAGTAGATGAGGAGGAAGGGACAAAAAGCCCATTTCAGCCATCTTTTAAGAAGTTTTCTTGAGTGATGTCACAAAATATTTTACTTACAACTGTCTTCTAGAAGGGTTAGAGTCAGTAAGTTAGGTAAATTTATTCATTTAGGAAAACATTAGTTTCTAATTTTATTATTCTGAGGATAACAGAGAGGTTACCTATAAAGCCCCAAGAAAGGTTTGTTGAAGGAAGTTATTAGGGAGAAGGACTAGCATGAAAAAAAAAAAGCAAAATAAACATCCTTGGCATATCTGAATTATATAGGATACTTTTGCAAGTAATGTAGACTTATTGGGAAAATCATATGGACTGGTGTTTCTACCTTCCATTTGCATTTTACACATGGGATTGTAACAATATTTATGCAGAGTAATAATTTAACTACATGAAATTATAATTGTCTTATTTGCTATATGTGTAGACATATATCTAGTTAGGCATAGACACAGAGATAGACACGAAGATAAAGATAGTTCTGGAATCTTATTGTTAATAATAGAAGCTATAGAATGATATACTCTTAATATTGAAAATGACACTTAAGTTTGTTTTTCTATTCTTACCATTGTGTAATGATTTAGTAAAGCAACAGAAAAGAAATGTGTCATTTTTAAATTAAGCAAATTAGAGTTTTACTAAATTATATACCTTTAAAATTGCCAATAAGTTTAGAATAAAATATTTGTTTTGAAAACTCATGAACATGAAACTATTGTATTACAATATTTTAATGCATTGGCCAAAAGAACAGATTATTAAGAAAATGGAAAAGTTTCACTTTTCTCATGTGCATTTTACTTTCATCCTTACAGTTGGAATTTTTTTTATTGCTTTCATTCATTACAAATGAATTATCATGAACAAGTAGAACTGTTTAATATTCCCTTCTTAATAAAAATATTAAAATGCTGTCCCTTCACTTTTAATTATATTTTTCATTATAAGAAGAAATGAACTCATTTTAAGTTTATTCTTTTGAAATTATGGTCATTTTTTCCAGAAAACTCTTTCTTCTAAAAATTTTATCTCTTATTTATGTACTCCTTAAAAACTCTTAGTCCATATCAAGTTTCTCGTGATGAAAATACTCTATAATTCTGCCTACATCTTATATGGGCATCAAATATCTCTGTGGCCTTGTTTTATTTTCCTATTTTATCGGGACTAAGGTTATTAAATTATTGCATAGAATATTCATAAGTAATTTGTATTACAATGTTTTATAAAATGCTTTTGTAAATTGGTCATGTCAGAGAAGAAGGGAAACATTACAATGAATTTTTTCATATCTATTTACCTTAAACATTATTTAATAGTAAAACTATGTCAAGATATTTATATTAAGTTACTGTATTGCAATGTTCAGTCTAAAAGTATGTTGTAAATGTTATTGTAACAATTGCAACATTATCAAATCTTTCTTACTTATTGAAAGTTCCTTATGGAATGAAATATATTATCTCTGAGCCCTGTTATAAACCACAGTTTCATAGTATCATTAGAGTCACTCTAAATACATTAATATCTTGATTATAAAGACTCTTTTTAATACAGATTTTCAATTTCATTCAAATTTTTTTCACTATCAAGTGGTAAGTATTCACTCATGGAGCTCATCAGTACACGGTGATACTTACATGCACCTACAAAGATATTTGGAGAACAGAGAAGGAAGTCTGTTTTTCCTCCTGACACCAACCAATTCTCATAGCAACTGGGTGTCCTACAGTTCTGGTCAATTCTGACACTATTTCTGAGTTAGTGTCAGACTCCACAGTTTTAAGGAGTCAGTCCCACAATATTAACCTCGCTCCAAACACAGGTCACAATTATTGAGTCCCTGGAGTACCTACACTTCCATCCACTTTGGCTACAAAGTCAGGGGTGCCCACAACGTCTTCCTTCAGGTTTGATAAATTTCTAGAACAATTCACAGGGCCCAGGTAAACACTATACCTACTAGATCACCAGTTTATTATAAAGGATACAACTTAGGAACAGCCAAATGGAAAGGATGCATAGGGCAAGGTATGGGAGATGGGGATTGGAGCTTCCAGAGCGTCTATAAACTCTCTAGGTTCTCTGCCCTCCCAGCAACACAGTGGGTTCACCAGCCCAGCAGCTCTCTGAGCCCCATCACATAGGGTTTTTACGGAGCTTCCCTTGGGTAGGCATGGTTGATTAAATCATTGGCCATTGGAGATTAACTCAATCTCTAGCCCCTGCTGAAAGTTCCAACCCTCTAATTAATCATGTTTTGGTTTTTCAGGTGACCAGAAAATATGCACACCTTGAAATACATTCTTTCAAAAAAAAAAATTTCCCTACATTTTTTTCAAGGCTTTTATGATGCTAATTTCTCACATTAGTAGCTTGTCTCTTTCCAATAGTTGACTAAACTGAAACCAAATTATTTATATGCAGAAAGATTAGTTTATTTACTGCTTTTTTTCATTAATTACAGTAAAAAAAATGCTATAAAAATTTTATATTTGCCACATCTTAAATAACTGATTTACAGTTCTTAATGGGTATCAAAGGATCAAGGACACCAAAATCATGATTTAATCAAAATCCTAATTTAATACATTAGTTGCAACCTCATTATTTTTTCAAGAGCAAGCACTTTTGTTGGAGCTGCCAACAAGGAAGCAAAATGTGACTAATTTTCTACTTTTCTCTATTTAAAAAAGGATTAATGAATATAAATATATCCCAATTTGATATTAACAGTTTCTACAACACATACTTTGGAAACTTTATTCCTGAATAATTGGGCTATTGACTATTTCTGGAACATAAATTAAGCCTTCCAATTTAATCTTATTTACACCTGAAAATTAGAAAGGAGGTTTCCAGATCACTTTTAGTTTTCTTATTTCAAATTATCTCCTTTGATAAATCTTTTTTCTTGAAAAAACTTATTTATTAAACTGCTAGACTCTGCCCTTCTTAGTTACAAATAGCAGCATATCCAGATATATCTTTCATTCTGCTTTCATAATTTACTAACAAAGTTAAAATGCATACAGGAATATTTTAAAGAAGTCTACTGGAATTTTTAATGGTATTCTGGTATTTTTGTTTGTTTGTTTAAGTGAGTAGAAAAGGTCATAGAGAGACAATCTCTTCTGAAAAGCACAAATACAGGTTCACAATCCCTTGTCTAAAATCTTCAATAAACTATGGAAAGTGAAAGGTTTCATATAGCTCCATTGGTGGCAAGACTAAACCTGAACAAACCTGGGGCTTCTTTCTAGTCTCTGTGTAATCCACAAGTGCTAATATTTCCACCTTTATTGCAGAAATATAAATGTGCTGTGCCCAGGATGCTGGCTCTGGAAGTATTATATAATATACAAGGTTTAATGTATTCTTTTTCCAAAACCTGATAATATCTGACTTAAGAGACCTGTCTGGCCACAAGGATTTGAAATAAAAGATTATGGACATGTCCTAGAAAATAATAGAATGAATGTTCAAATTGCACAAAGAATAATGACTTATTTATCTGGCAAGTGATCCATGAGCACAGATATTTTATGACATGAAATTTGGGAGGAGAATCAGAGAAGCACCAAATTGACCTTCATGTCATTAAGAAAACTGGGGGGTTTAGCAGCTACAGTTGGAACCCAGGCAGTCTGGCTTCCAAAGTCAAGCTCTTAAACCACACGATTTTTTTTACTGAAGGTTTATCCTGAAAGCCTCCACTGTCACAGCAGAGTGAAACTGACTCTCTCAGCTGAAAGCATGGGGATTTTGTGAAAGTTCATACACTTATGAGTAAAATCCCAGGCTCCAAGAAACTAGCAGCCCAGCTGATACTCCCCAAGTATGAAATCAGAGGGTCCTTAAAGAGAAAAATGAGTAGCCCCCAAGAAATAAAACTATGGGAACTGACCTCAGGTGAAATGCACATGTCTATTGCTGACCTTGCACACAGTACTTCCAAACAGATATTTAGTGCCTCTTTTGAAAATAAGAGGAGATTCAGAGATTGCCAAAATGTCAAACATGAAACAGATCAAAATAAATAATCAATAAATTCAGCCTAGATGGGAGAGAGGAAATACAAAGAGTAAAGAAAATTTCAAATAATTTATCATTAGTACCTTCAGAGGTTAAGAGAAAAAAAATATTACATCCATGAAAGCAAAACAAGACACTTTAAGAAAGGAGGTTGCAACAGAGAATAAGATAGAGCAGCTGGAAATTAAAATTATGATAGCTGAAATTTAAAAGTTCAATAAAACACTGTAAGATAAAGTCAGTGAAATTGCCAGAAAGTAGTTCAAGAAAACAAACAGAAATGAGAAAAACTGGAGAATTTATCCAGGAAGTTCAGAGGCTTATTTCAAAATAGGTTTCCAGAAAGAGAAACAGAGAAAATGGTAATAAGAAAATTATTAATTTATGGAATGGCTTCAAGAACAGAACAACATGAGTCTCAGACATGAAAAATCCTGAGGGCCTGGCAAAATAATTTGTTCAAAATCCAGCACATTGTGGAATTTCAGAAGACTAAGAGTAAAAAGAAAAATGCTAAGAAATTCAGAAAGAAAAAAGCAAACAATATCACACAAAGGAAAGTAATTAGAATGCTATGAGATTTCTCTACAGTAGTACCAAATTCTAGAAGACAATGAACAAGGCCTTCATATTTCTTAAAAATAATGTCTGCCAGCTTAGAATTCCATACCCAGCCAAACTATCAATTGAGTGAGTATAGCATTAAGTCATTTTCAGGCATACAAGGACTCTGAAACATTTATCTCCCTTGAACCTTTTGTTCAAAGGTCATTCAGGAATGTGCTTCAGCAAACAGGACAGTTTACCAAAAAAGAGTAACAATGGAGTCCAAAAACTAGACATCCAGGGACCACCAAGCAGGCCTAGAAACAGTTTCAGATTCAAAAGGAACAATTGGAGTTAGCAGGCTATGAGGGAAAACACCATGGGGACAAAACAGAACTGATCAAGTAATTGTTACTGTGTTTGAGTGTTTGAAAATAAGTGATAATTGTTTTAAAGATTTCTAATAATTTGGTAAGGGACAGGTATAGCAACAGATATATGGAAAAATGGGAATTCATGGAAATATCTTTTCAAAATTAGTGTAAAATAGCTATGGTACGTTGCTTGGCTCAGCAGTAAGTAATGACATGGTACTATAAATTTTGATGACTAATTTAATGAAAGATCAAGTTTTTCCAAGGGATCTACATCCCCAAAACTGTAAGATGAGCCACTAGACATATGTAAAAATAAAAATTTCAAAAATAAAGGAATGTAATAATATTACTGACAAATAGGAAGAAAGATACTAAAAAAATGTCTGCAAGAGTTGAAAATGATTGCTTCTGGGGAGTACACAAATTAAAAATTGGTTTCCCATTCTGCAAAATAATCACTGTATATACATTCAAAAATTTGATATGTAAAATTACAATTTACCTCATTATTGGTATTATTCTGTTAATACTTGCCTTTTCATTCATAATATTATTTCTAAGCTAACCATATATCATGAACATCTTAATTCATGTGGACCTCGTACCCTTTTCAATCATTGTATAGGATTCATTCTCTGATGTATCATGTTTTCTTCTTTTTGTCAATCCCCTTTTTTTGGACACTAGGGTGTTTCTGATATTTTGCATGTAGCAACAACACTTGGATGAACATCCTTGGTACATTATTTGTGTCCACATGTGCTGTATTTTCCTAGACAGCATTGCTAGAAACTATAATGCCTGTTGAGATTTTACATTTTGCTAAAGATTTCCCCATTACTTTCCAAAACAGTGGACAAATGTAGACTCAAACAAATCTTATTATCTACAGATAATGATAATTTTGACTCATGCAGTAGTTTTTTTTTCTTTCTTTCTTTCTGTGATTTTCTCATATGACAAAAACTTTCTGGAGAAAAACATTAACATTGATAAAATAGAGGGTTTGCTTACATTGTTCCCGAATTTAATGGGAATACTGTTTGTCATAATTGTTCTCTGTATAATTTTTTTCAATGTGTGGTTTTCTTTGTTTTGTTAAGAAAATTCTAGTTCTACTTTATGAAGAGTTTTAATCAGAATAAATGTTAAATTTTATTTAATATTTTAGCATTTATTGGATTGTATTCATTAAACAGATATATTCTACAGAAAATAGATAAAATATTTGCTGTTTAAGTACACAGCAGAATGGTTTTTTAATTACTATTTCAGAGAGCAGATCTGGAGAATTGTGCTTCGCATAAATACATGAATTTTTAAAACCAGATCTGAATGATGGGTTTACTGTTCTGGAAGAAGATTCCCTAAAGGTTTATAACTCTTCTTAGTCATTGAAATACAGATGACTATTTACTTAACTGATTCAGAGAATTATCCCTTTTTGTAAACATGATCTTTAAGAACGTTTTTAAAAAGCACTTCTCATATAGTCATTGAGCTGTATTTGAAAGGCTGAAGAGTCCTTATGAGACTTTTCAATAAATGTACTTTTGTTTTTCCTTTTTAGGGGCACGGCAATTGCCGGCATCGTGTTTGGAATCGTGTTTATCATGGGTGTCATTGCTGGGATCGCCATATGCATCTGCATGTGCATGAAAAACAGCCGTGGGACCAGGGTGGGAGTCATCAGGGCCGCTCACATCAATGCCATCTCCTCCTATCCTGGTAAACAAAATTGCTTACTCCTTCTCAAGGAAAGGTCAGATTTATTAGTTATGCTCTACCCCTTGGAGACAAGAAATATTAAAGACTCTCACTGAAATAATCTCCAAGTATGTAGTGTATTTCTAAGTTAATATAGATAGAAACTCTAGCTTTCGATGGAGAATTACTTAGCTCTAAATAATAAAATCTACCTCATATTTGAAGACATTCATATGTTCAATGGTTGTCTCATTGAATACAATTGCCAATCAGCCAGAGTTAAGAGAAATAGACAAGTCACACCCACTATGTCTATCTGCCAGTCAGTTCTGACAAATAATCGTAAAATATAAGTTACATGTCTAAATGACCTGACATCTGATTCAATAGTTATGTATACTTTGAGAAAAAGTATTGAAGAAAGTTTTTATGTGCACTCTTTATGCGATGAACACAATTTTAACATAATATTAAAATTTTCAACAAAGAGCAAAGGTAACATATTAATAATTTGACAAGAGAGACCACTAGAAGTTCCACATATAAACATCTTGAACACATATGGCTCCATAAACAAAATACTGAGTTTTTTGTTTGTTTTTTTGTTTGTTTTTTTTTTTTTAGCTGAGCCATCCCGCCACCTGTTGGCAGCTCACGGCTGCTCAGCTCGGGCTGACTCGAACCGCTGTTGCTCAGAGCTCAAACTCTTGAGCGAGCTCTTAACCAACTGAGCCACTCAGCCGGCCCGAAAATACTGAGTTTTGAATTAGATGATTTCAATAATGCTTTCTAAGTCAATCTGTATATGTACAATTTGACATATAAAAAAGAAGTCAAGCTCTAAATTTAACACATCCTTAGGAAGACAATTTCCTATCCACACTCATGTCCTCTCTCTCAGTCCCTATAGAAAAGGATAGGGTACCTTCTACATGCAATCTGTCTTAGGTATCTAGTCCCTAATCATCCCTTCCTTTTCTAAATTTTTCCCTATCATCTTCAATTTGAGGGAGAAAATTTCAGATAAACGTGAGAATAACCGTTTCGCCAGAGGCAGAGTCAAAGCCTGTGGTTCCTCATTTTACCCAAAGTAAAAGGCAAATTATTTACCAGGGCCTGCAAGGCAATGCATGATTTGGCTCCCTTACTTCTCTGACCTCATTTCCTCTACTCTCCTTTTTGTCACTCTGGCTCCAGGCACACATTTTTCCTTACTATTCCATGAACACACCGGGCTTGCCTAGAACACTGACTCCCTCACTTAACTCAAGTCTTTGATCAAATATCACCTTCTGAGTGATACGTGTCCTGATTGTCCTATTGAAGATTGTAATATGTCCCTTCCCACAGCACCCCAACCCTCCATCCTCTACATTTTTTCCCAGACTGTTTTTTTTTTAAGGTTTTATTGGGAAATTGGGGGAGAGGAACAAAGTTGGAGAATCAGGGAAGGGGAACAGCCAAGTTGCTGTCCTTTTGTTCTTCAGCCTAGTTGTGGAGGACGTTGCTTCACTGGCCCATCTTGGTATTATCATTGTGTTCTTCCCCAGTGAGGCAGTCACTCGCCGGCCATTAGACAGGCACTCACGGTGGCTCACGGCAGCTCTTGGCAGCTCACAATGGCTGCCAGCCACTCACGGTAGCTTATGGCAGCCCACTGCAGCAGGGGCTGCAGCCTACCCTGTTGCCAGCAGCTCATGGCAGCCCAGCTCCAGGTCGAGCTGTTGTTCACCATCTTAGCTGTAGAGGGCACAGCATCACTGGCCCTCATGTGGGATCTGAACCGGGGCTCTGCTGCTCAGAGCTGGCGTCCCAAGCCAACTCCTAACCAGCGTGCCACTTAACTGGCCCTTCCCAGAGTGTTTTTAACCTTCTAATATACCATATAGTTTACCTAATCATACTTTGATTGTTTATTGTCCATCCCTTCTTTCTCGAATACTAACTCTATGTGGCAGAGATCTTTGTCTATTTTGTTCACTACTCAATCCCAAGCATATAAGACCTGGACTGGCACATAAGGGGCCCTCAGCAGACATGGCTGAAAGAATGAAGAACACAAGTCATCATGAGATTTGATTTAGTTATATAGTAAAACCTTGGATTGCAAGTGACTTGGTTTGCGAGTGTTCCAGAAGATGAGCAAACATTTCTAATATATTCTTTTTAAGATTTTTATTGGGGAATTGGGAGAGGGAAACAGTGCTGGGGAATCGGGGGAAGGGGAATAGACAAGTTGCTGTCCTTTTGTTCTTCAGTCTAGTTGTGGAGGACGTCGCTTCACTGGCCCATATTGGTATTATCATTGCACTCTTTCCGGATGAGGCAGATTGGTCGCCGGCTTCTGGACAGCCACTCATGGCGGCTCTCAGCTGCTCATGCTGGCTGCAGGCCACACACAGTAGCTTATGGCAACCCACTGCCACAGGGACTGCAGCCTACGTCATTGCCGACGACTCATGGCAGCCCAGCTCCAGGTCGAGCTGTTGTTCACCATCTTAGCTGTAGAGGGCAGTGTCACTGGCCCTCATGTGGGATCCAAACTGGGCCCTGCTGTTCAGAGCTGGCATCCCAAGCCAGCTCTTAACCAACGTGCCACTCGGCCAGCCCTCTAATACATTTTAAGGTGGTAAACGAGCAATGTCTTGCAATATGAGTAGTTTGTTTCTGGAACGAATTATGCTCGCAAACCAAGGTATTACTGTATATCAATACCTAGGGAATATACCTTAAATTCCACCCAGGACTATATAGCTTTTACTCACTACAAAAGCAATTCACAATTTTGAATCTTCCTAACTTACTGAGAATATTGTTGGGGTTACTGTGGGGTATAAGGAAAACATAGGGGGAAGTATGTGTTATTCTTTACCTCTCCCTATTTTTACCTGGTCAATCCATAACCCAAGAGAAAAACAGAGGAGAGTTAGACAGAAATGTCAACTGGAGAGAAAGCAAGGAGAAATGGTTTATAGATAACATTCCAGATAAACTTTTGCTTGACCAAGAAAAGTTTAGTTAAAATTATTTTTTAAAACATTTAAAAATATATTTTTACAAAATTAGAATAGAAGATACAAAATATTTTAATGTAAAGTCTTGTGTTTTCTTGGGTTTGAGGTTTCTGTTTTATGTATGGAAACATGTCTTTAAAACTTTATAGCAGGAGCACCATCTATACAGCAGATCACAGAGGCATGTTGCATTTTTAGTGAGTACATTGTTCTGGGAACTGAATAATGCAAGAAATATAATAAACCTTATGGTAGAAGCATTTTTATTGCAAAAAGACTAGGCCTTCGAAACATAATGTGCTTGATTACTTCTCATTTCCTTCTCGAAGACACTAATTAAGCTTTTACTTAAAGGATAGGGAAACAACATAGAGTAGTATGGAATGCTTTTCAAAATCTTTCATGTGTGGAAATAAAAAACGTTTTTACTCACATTAATTAACCATGTGATAATTGAGATAACCCAAGTTACTGTATAGTCCCACAGCCTGAAGGCTACATAAGTGAGTAGAAAATAATTTAGCTGAGGTTATCTTATCCATTGGTGAAAGCGTTCAGTGGGGAACCCCACAGTGAACATAATTACTCTACACTGGGGAGGAGATTACCAAGAAAAGGTAATCTGCCAGCCCTGACCCTTTGTTGGACAGTGACTCTCCAAAATAGTTTTTTATTTCTGCCATGTTGGGTAGAATGAATGAAGTTCTATTTTATTACATTTGTTTTTAAAACTATCAGTGTGAAAATAATAATTATTTGCCAAGTCTTATATTTCTACTACTTTCCAGAACTTCAATGTAAACAAAGAAAATTGATCACATTAACTTTTAAAAAAAATAAGTTTGGATGATATGTACCTGAAAGAATACAATATAGGAAGACCATAGCAAAAGGCTTTGCAAAGATATAAAAATCAGCAAAAGGAAAACAAGGGATTTCAATGCTATCAAGAAAACTGAGATTTGAAGTACATCATTGAGTCCCTTGATGAGTGATTTATGATGATAGGGGAGAGAGAGAGAGAGAGAGAGAGAGAGAGAGAGAGAGAGAGAGAGAGAGAGGTAAACAATGGAGAATGAGGGGGAGGTTCTCAATAAAAGAAAAATGCCAAAGGATACATGTAGAGATGAGTTGTGGAGTTGGAAAATTGATCATCTTATGACCATCCTAAGAAAGGTTTAGAACAAGAATCATCCATTGATGCTAAATTGGGGGTGGGGTGGGGAGAGAGATTGATGAGGAGCAGGATATTGGCATGCTCTTAAAGTATCTACTCCCAGATATCTTGTTAGTTATAAAATTGGAGAAACCAGATACCATATTGTCCAGGAAGTTAAAGTTAATATCACCAAAGAGAGACAAATGGACATCATATATCTCTGGGGTTATTCTGAGGATGACATAGCTTTATCTGTGTAGTGATCTGGCTGGAAGTTCACAGCCTGAATCTTAGCATAAACAAATATCTATCAAACCCAAGTTGAGGAACATTCTATACAATAACTGGCTTGTAGTTTTTAAAATCTCTTAGAAATATTTCATTAAGAAATCAACATCATTGAATTAACAAATGAGGGCAACTTTATTAGTATATATGCTGGACATGGGAAAACTTCCACATACTCCTCAGAGGATTTGGTGATATGAGGATGGTCTCTTCTGATTGTGTCTATTTTCTTAGTGAAATGAGAAGTGAGTCTTACACTGAAAGTGGGTTGAGGAGGTGTTTGTAGTTAAGAAGCGAGAACAAAGATGAAACAGTAATCTCAGAGAATGGAGAGGTGGCAAAATGCCTAAAGAAATGCATAATTTCCAAGCATTGCCAAGGGCCTCCACACTTAAGAGTATGGTCATTCATTTAAAGTGAGATCAGTCAGCATGACTGTGCATTTTTATCTAGCTACATTAACTCCTGGATACAATTCCAGGGTAGCCAAAATGTTGGAGTGCATCAGGCAATGGGGAAAGAAAGTGATAAGAAAGTTAACGATAGATGCACAGAAATAATTTTAGTGATGGATCATAAAGCTAAGCAGAATAAATAAAGACATGGAGACAGAAAAAAGGTGAGATCAGTTTAATTTTTTTAATGTCATCAGGAAATTGGAAATGCAGATCAGATCCAAGATGTCTTGGAGTGTGTATTCTAGAAAGAAAAAGAGAGGGTCAGATTTACAAAATGGTACCGTTATTGGTTACAACAAGATGAGAAAAAGATTTTAGAAGGCAAAAGAGTCCAAGGGACTGAGAGGCAGGATTATGTGTGTTTTAAAAATGATTAAAGAAGACATTTCCGGTGATAGAAACAAACTTAACTCTTCATGAAGTGGACAGTCTTCATTCAGAGAACCGTAAAATGGTCAGAAGGCAGGCAGATTTTGTAGGATAAAGAATAAAGAACAAGGAAGAGAAAAATATAAACTATCTGATTGGCTGGGGCTGCCCAGTCAAACTTGTTTGGAGTGAGAAGGAAGTAGGATGTCAATATAGAACCCCAAGTTGGCGTGGTGTTTGGGGGTTAGCTGATTGGATACATATCCTGGCTTTCTGGTCAAACAGAGCGTTACAGGGATGCGAATGTTATCTAAGTTCCAGTTTGCTGATGTGACTCACTGGGCAGAAGGCGCTTCATCTTGGGGCTAGAAATTTATTTCAACGCATAGATGTCAACATCACCAAAATGATCATAGAAGTCACGATGCAGAGAAAGATAATGTGCCTGATGTTAAACCTTCAATGAGTGAAAGTTTGGGGCAGAGAGGACCACAGACATTGATAACAAGGAGGAATAAAAAGTAGTACGATCTCACGGCACATGCTACCAAAGAGCTCAGGCTTTTAAAGAGGGAGAATAGACAGTGGTTTGAAAAATAGTTGTGAGAATTATAGAGAACACTCAATGTACCTCCTAATCTTAAAGGACGTATGGGGGGAGAAAAAGAACAGCCATTTAATAGTGTTACAGAGGAAGCTGTCCTCTTACAGAAAATCAGATTTTAATTGAAACAGAAAGGAGAAGTGAATATTCACTTCTACTCTGAGACAACTACCTCCTGCATTTTTCTCTCTTCTCAAAACTCAAAAACCCCTCAGCCTTTCTCACCCTCAGCAGATGATTTCTCAGCAGATCTCACATCTCTGAGAAAAGACATAATCAGGAGAGAACGTCCTCATATTCTGAGCTAGAGTAAAGGGATGAGAACAGGCTGATGATACAAAAGGCTTTTCTGATGACAGACTTTGGTTCTGAGCACTGTGAAAGGGGCTGGGGAACATTGGGGAAAGTAATAGGATCAGATGTGTAAAGGCTTCCAGAGTTAAAGACCTACAATTCTAGGATGTTCTAGGAGCTTGTCTTTCTCATGGTGACTGGAGTTGCCTTGATGTTATCTGAGGGGAAGGGAAATGATAGGTTCTAAGGAGATCATCCCTTCAGGAATTGCATCTTAGGCCATTGTAGAGGAGAAAAGGGCAGGATTGTGTTTGTGTGCTGGGGGTGGAGGCAGAGGAGGTCTTGCCTGAAGCTCTGTGGACTCTGAGTGGGGTTCAGGTGAGTTGTGAGTAGTGGGGTGTGGGGGACGGTGAAGGAGAAGACATTCTCCCAGCAGTAATATTAGAAGTTGTCATTACAAATAAGTCATGAGTGATAGAGGTGTTAGCTAAGGCTATACCAAAAGATAAAGTGGGGCATATTAAATTTTTTAATAGTTTGAGCAAAAATCAATTCGAATTGGGCAGACCAAGCAGGAAGTAATTAAGAACAACCTGTCTTACACAGAGAAAGTGTGGAAACAGAGAAAGGAAACTATTTGATTGGCTACTGCTTAAAGCTTAGCAGCAATTTGTGATTGGCTGTCCTTAGCATTTTGATTTTTTAACTCTGAGGCATTTACAGGCTTACATTTTGGTGGAGCCACCTCAGTCTAATGGTCTCCTTGCTTAATTAATTTAATAGGTAGTAATCATATTGCAATGCTTAAATGTATTAAATTAATAGGTCATAACTCCTTAAATTTATACAATGTTCTATGTCAATTATATCTTAATTAAAATATTTTTTAAAAACACATTAAAAAATAATGTCATGAGATTTACCTGCCCTACCAGATATTAAAACTTTTTAAAATCAATAATAACTAAAATGAGTTGTTCCTGGTATGAAAAATATGCCCTTAGTCATTGGAACAGAGCAAGTAGATTAAAATTTTACAAACTCTAAAGGAGAGATAACAAAACTGTGAAAAGTGAGGATTAAGAAGCCACATTTAGACAATTTGGCTTAACCAAAAGTTAGAACTTAGAAAAAATAAACTTTGATGCAAAAATATTCCAAATAAAATAGCAGATGTAAGGAAACATTAAATATACAGATTTAAATGGAAAAACTCAGAAATCGACTGATTTTATGTCAGGTATCTGAAAGAGAAGACAAATTTTTGAGATTAGAAACAATACAGATGAGATAAAAAAGATAAATAACCATATATTTTGTTAGATAGAAGTTTTAAACTTCAGTATGTCAATAAAGTAAAAATAACTAATCATTTTGATAAAGAATTATTTTTACAAAGATATATAAACACGATATATAATTTTGCACATTTGTTTTTATCCTATTATCTTAGTTATATATTAATTCTAATTAAGATCCCAGTTTATAAATTATCAGTCAAAACAAAAAAAAATCTCTCAATATGAATTACAAATAGTAAACAAGCTATAGAACAATATCAAACCTAGCTACTATCAAAGATATGTACAGTAAAGCTATATATTTTTGCTATTAAATAAGTGATAGTTGATTCCTGGAATTTTATTCTAAAGAACTAATTCAAAACAGTAAAAAGTTTATGTATAGAAGGATATTCATCACTGCATTATTTATAATAAAAATTGTTAATCTCAGAACAAATGAATGGCCAGTTGAATAATACACAGCTATTAACTATATTATAAAGTTTATGAAGAATATATAGCAGAATGAAAGACTTTGTTATAATATGAAGTAGAAAAGCACATACCATTTTACATGACTACAAATGACCAGAAGATAATACATAAAAACAATATTTGTTAAATTGTGGTGGCAACATTATGTATGATTTTCCTCTGTTCCTAAACTTTCTAAAATAATGTTGTATAGCTTTGATAACACTATGCATCTTCCCTTTCCATATGTTTTAGAAATGTTGACCTGCATGGGTGGAAACCATTGAATTTCTTCTACGAATTTCATAGCATCCTTATATTTTGTAATATTGTAGTGACATTAAGGATAAATGGCATGTTTGCTCTACTTAAATCAGAAAATTGGGATATTGGTTATGAAAGAATTTCAAAGACACCATAGCTCCAGTTGCATCATCCTTACATCTTTCGAAAATGATTTAACCTTTAAGGAAGAACAAAACCTCTTAGAGTTAATCCAGAATCCTAAAAATTGATACCTTGAAAAGTTTACTTCCTAGTGAAGCCTTATTAGCTGCAAGAAAGAAAGATAGCACAGTCCACAGTTATATAAGTATTGTTTCCAAATGTCTTCGACTAGCTGGTACTACAAAAGATGTTTCATGTTTATTTCATGATGGACAGTCCTCAAACTATCACTCCTCAGCATTATATTATCACTTTATCAAAATTCAAAGGCTCTATGAATGAAAGTACACTGCTTCCTATGTTTGATTTTCATATTCAACATGCAGCTGTATAAACCATGGGGAATCTCACTGAAATGTTCTCCAGCAGTTTTTATGCAGATGGCAAAACATAAGCGCTATGTTACCGAGACATAAACACACACTGCGGTTTCATGACAGTGAATGATGCAGAGTGGATCTGTGGAATCATTCGGTGTGTGCTCCACATGTGGGAGGCAGGGAAAAGCTTCAATATAAAACCAACTGCGAACTACTCGCTTATAAGAAACAGTTCAATGGATATCCAGCTGTAACTTCCCGTTTTACATGTAGGCTGCATTTCTTGACTTGGACAAAGCTTATTATAAATCTCTTTGTCTCAGGCCTCCTAGATATAAAGAAGCAAAGGAGTGGGTGTAATGCAACGGGAACGTGTGTTTAGACCCCACAGGAGTTATTCCATTCTGTTGTACAAAACAAAGCCGCGAATAGCCCCACCTCCAAAGTGGAAAGCAGCCATAAAGAAGCAGTATGCATCATTGCCACTTTCTCCACAGATCTGTGTCCTCGTGAGCCCCCAGTCTGCTCAGCTCATTAGAGACTTGCAAAGCCTTTACTCACCAGAGAAGTCCTTGGAGGACATCCCACCCAGCTCTGTGTCCCCATCTTCCTCTTCTCTCGGCTGACTCAAGTCTGCTTCCTCACCTCCCTGAGTATAGACAGGGCAGTAAATGGCTCAAATCTTTAAGCTCCTGGTAAAGACAGCCAAGCCACAGGGTCCAGAGGAAACATAGTTTGTATGTGCATGTAAGGTGAAGCCCGGGTTTTGTACATGTATATCGATCAGAACACTATCATAATCTTATAGGTAAGAGCACAATTTAGAAGCTGTCTTAGAAAGAAGGTTGTTGAAAAGTTGCTTTTTCTTTCTTCCCATTGCAATGTTAAAAGCCTGGCCAAATTTTGGGGGCTTTTTTGTGTGGTTTTTTTTTTGCATTATTATGACACTAGTCTTGTGATTTAGGCTACATTCACAGTAGGCAATTAAGGCATGCCCATTCCAACTAGAATCATGATCTTGATGATGACTCAACTACTGGCAAGTCATCAGAGGACTTGCTGAGGGTTTGCTCAGATGTGGCAAAATGATTTGGTTCTTAAAGACATGGGATACTCGAGGGCTACCTCTCTTCTAACCCTCGAGATGGGATTGAGATCACTACAAAATAGACATCCACACACAGTCATAATAAAGGGCATAAAATGTGATTTAAGAACACATTGAATAAATTACACTAAAAAATTAATTTAAGAAGATTTTCCAAATAGGATTTACAAAACAAAATTCTTCATCCCCATTCGCAAACCTACTTGTCCTCCATCTCCTTCCAAGTTATGGGAGCCCAGTATTGGGTGCCCAAAATCTTAACACCTTTTGTCACTCTCCACCCCTTTCTCCACCTACCAAGTCATCACCCAACCACTCAGTTGCCCAAGGGCTCTTATGATCCCCCCACCCAACTGCCATGAGTCCTTGGTAACCCCTCACATATGCTTTTACACCATCTCACCTTTTCTTTTATCCACCTCAATCCATACTGTAGAGAGAGAGTCATCTTCCCAAAACATACTCACTAGCATATTCAGAACCCCTTTGATAACTGCACATCACACAATTTTTATATGATAGTCAAAGCCCACCGTGATGATGATAGTCAGATTCCTCAAAATCTTCCACATTTCTCTCCTTCATGTACTTTTTGCTTCAAACAAAAATGTCCTCCAGCTTTCTGTGCCTTTGCCCAAACTTGAATTAACCCATGGCCTCTTCTCTCTTGGACCCTTCAATATCATATTACATTTCCCAGAAAATTACCCTGAGCCACCAATGCTAAATACTTTGGCCAATGGCACCACTTTTTGCAGCACTCACCCTTTTATACATGTGTGCCCTCACCCTGATAAAAGAAAGATTATTGCAAACAAAAATTATGGCCCCTTCCACGGTACCCAGCCAGGTGGCTGCAACATGGTAGACACTCAAATGTTTGCTAACTGCCTGACGCTGTTTGTCTTTCTTTTTCAGTTGCACCGCCCCCCTATAGTTATGACCATGAGATGGAATGCCGTGCAGAATTGCCTCCACCCTACTCCCCGACACCACAGCCTTCAGCACAGCGTTCTCCACCCCCTCCTTATCCTGGAAATTCCAGGAAACAATCGTCCCAGAACAGAATATGTGCCAACCTGAGATCTTTCCCAGAGTAAAATGCCTACTCAGAAACAGACAGGATTGCTCTAAGAAATACTGTTTTGGGTCAAACAATATATCAAGTGGAATGTTCAGGCTGAGAAATATGGGTATTTTGCCCTTCTCCGAGCTGACCCCATCTGGAGTTATTATGTTTGGTCTGATGCGACCACATTTGAAAAGATCTGCTGAATCTACGTAAGCACATTTATAGAAGAGGAATGAGATAGACAAAACATCTGAAAAGCATGTTGCTTAAGGAAACTGCACTACTGAGCTTGGAAAAGAGAAGATTAATGTAAGACAGGAAAATAGCCTGGACTACATAAAGAAACCACTATATTCTATATTCCATGCAGCTTTAAAAGTCAGAACTAGAATTGTTCATTCCCTCGTTCATCAATAAATGCAGATCAAGCACGTAAGAACCTACTCTGTGCCTTATACTGTTTGAAGCACTGGATGGAAGTGACAGGAATTTTGGTTTCAGTTAAGAACAGAGAACTTCGATTTCAGTATAAGAAAGGGCATTCAGAGCTTTTGTGAAGCACCCTGTTACCAAGACTTCAAAGAGAACCTGGCTGACCATCTGGTAGAAACATGCCCTAGAAGGGACAGCGGAATCAAATGGCAGGAAGGTCCACGGGGCCCTCAAAAGTTCTGCTCATATTTTAGGTAGGTAGGGGGTAAATTTCTATGCCCCCAAGAATGAATACAACTGGAACAGTTGAATCTTATCTATTTGAGAGTTAAACAGGATCAAAGGAATTCAACAGCTGCTTGAAGCCAAGAGCTTTTCAATGCTAGCTTCTGCCACCCAGAAATCATCTGACTTTAATTAGACTATTATGACAAAGGTTATTCCTTATTCCAACTGGGGGAAAAACTTGTGTCAAGTTCCATAAGCAACAGATGCTTCACTCCAGATTCAAAGATTAGAAGCCAAATATTCCCACGGGGTTTTATTTCAGGAAGTAAATATCTCAGGACTTGACCATGAAGATACATAAGTTTATAAAAGAGGAAAAAATGAAGATTGGATTCTGTTCTGTGTAATTCCATTTGTAGGTAGCTCGGACAAATTTCTGTTTCTCTTTTGTGATATTTTGATAATCTATTCCCTTGAAAGAATTGTAATTAATGGAAAGTTTAAGCTATCAAATTGTAGCCTTTTGCCAAAACCCAAATGTTATGAAGTGCCTATCTTTAGGTGTAAAAGTTGTTAGTAAATAATTCTAATGTGCCATATTTTGCTGCAAGTAACCTTACATTTATATTTTTATGTTGGTCCCTTCCATGTATTTAAAATTGACATTGAGGAAATTTTAGAAATAGTTGATTAAATGTTTGTATCACTTGCAATTAAGTCTAAAATTTTTAATCTAATATCATTATCATGATTCAGTGTAATCCCAAAACAATGCTAAGAATTTTTCTGAATAAAACAATTAAAAGAAATACTTTAATGTATATAGTGCCTGTATTTGTAGCTAGGAAATTTAGGAGCTAATATAACAAGCATATTCTACTTTCAAATACATGAATCTGACAACATGGTTTCACTGCCAGTGAGATCTAAAAGCTAGATTTGTTTTGAATGACTTGCTTGATTTTCAGGCACTGATTTTTTTTTTATGAAGATGCAATGCATTCAAGAGTTCCAGACTACTGTAATGACTGAGATTTTAGCACAATTTTAACAGTACATATGCTTTCATGTATCTCTCTTCTGAAAGTGTGATCAGACCCAATTACACCATAGCTATGCAGCTCAAAGTGCCAGGGTCTCTGTGACTTGCAGAATGTTGGTTGCAAATGCACCATATATTTCTTAAGAAAAACAGAGAAGAAAAGATGAGCGGAAGTTGAATTCTCATCATCTTCACTGTCAATAAACATTTATTGCATACTTCCTATGTTCTGCAAACATTACCCACATAGCCATTTCAGTGCACATCATCTCTCTTCTTTGAGGTGTTTTATGGCCTCCCATCAGGTATATCATGGACCCATAGATCTACAATAGATGAGTATTTTTATTATTTGTATTTAGTGTTACCATAGCATAAATGTGCACATTATCAGTATAGACTTTTGGAGTTCACTGATTATTTTCATACATGACACATTTTGGGGGGAAACAGTATATCATGTGAAAGCTTTGAATTACGGTTATTTAAAAATGAATGTATTTGCTAAGGCCAAAATGTTTACAATAAGCAAATAAAATGGAACAATCCATTATAATATGGGTTATATTTTAATTGTCTTGTGTCCATTTTGTTTCATCCTCCATTCTTGCTGATTTAAATTCTTTCTTCTGTACAGGAAACACAGAACCAGATAGACTTTTTTTTTTTAATCTTGTATCCTGCCTGTATGATTTAAAATGGACCACTTCATCTCTCTAAAATTCAACTTTCTGCTCTGGAAAATGTAAATCATATAATGGGCTTCATCATGTTTTGTGAAAATTGAGTGCATATATGCAAAATTCTAAGTATAGTACCTGGCACATAGAAAAGATTCTATAAATATGGACCAAAAATAAATTAACAAAAGAATAACATAAGGATGGTCGCCTCTGGGACTGTGCTATCTGACACATTAGCCACCAGCTACATGTGGTTATTCAAATTTCAATGAATTAAAATGAAACTAAATGAAAAATTCAGTTCTTCAGTCTCACTAGCCATGTTTCAAATGCTAGATAGTGTCATATGGTTAGTGGCTACTTTATTGGACAAGGATGCTCTAGAAAAATCCTCTATGCAAAATGCAATGAGGTAGCAGGGGGAGTTGCAGAAGCCACTGTGGTCAGCGTGTCCAGGAGAAACTGTGGACTTTGTCAGTCAATGGTGACATCCATCAGGACGACGCATCAAGAGGCCGTTGCTATGGGAGTAAGGCTATGATCTGCATGACAACCATGAGCAATGAGAAGCCCTCTCAGGCTCTCCTCAGGGCCAGGGGTGGGGCAGATATTAAAGGAATTGAAGGGCTGAATGTAGTCGAGAGACCCTGGACCTGGCCCAGAAGCTGGTGAGAAAGAACCATAGCCTATTGGCAGGCTCTAATCAAGTCTGCAGCTGCCCTGCTCAGTTCTGGGAGTCATTACAAAAGCACACAGGGCCACCCACATCTTCCTAAGGTACAGCGCTGAGGTATACTCACTCCTCTATTATTTCATAATCTTGTTCGTACCACCGAATGAAAGCAGCACCTACCACTCATCCACTCTATTCCCAGCTTGTCCTTGTTTAGCCAAACCCATGTTGCCATCATTTGGCTGTATCTGAGGTAGGATCAGACACACATCACACTATATGAGCCCGTCAAACAGTGGAGCTCTGGGTGCCATTGTTTTAGAGTAAACTTATTTAAAACAACCTAACTCCAGACTCTCAGAGTCACATGGCCATCTGACTAATTACCAGCGAGGCTGCTAAGGATGGCCAGATCCTCAATCAGAACCTGGTTGAAATGTGCAAATTTAATTGTTTAATCTCAGACCCAAGCTGCAAGGGATACAGCTGAAATGTGTAAGTCCAGTGCTGTTCTGAGACAACCCCACTTTGTGGTATGGTCCCCTTCACACTGGCTCAGGACCCCCAGAAACGAAAAGTGTCAGAACTAGCTTTAGAAGATCTTACAGGTGATTCTGATGGCTACCCGAATCCCAATTCTGTCCTCGCCTCTTATGACATGTTAATGCAAAGAAAAGAACTAAGGCTTCAGAGTAAGACACACTTAGGTTTTTCTCTCATCTCTCACTTTCTAGCTATATGTTCTGAGCCAAGTAATAGAGTTCCCATAATCTCAGTTTATACAGAATATATGAACACCACCATTCTTGCCTGGTTGTTGCATGATTATAAACAGTATACACAGAATATCTGTCATAAAGATTCTATCTGGGTTGGTGACTCAAACATATATACCTATTCTCTTTCCAAACTTTGTGCCTCCATTTACAAGCCTTACCACTTCTATAAGCAGGCGTAATAGTTATCCATTGCTGTCGAACAAATTACCTGAACACTTAGTGGATTGAGACAACAGCACTGATTACCTCGGTTTCTACAGGCCTGGAATCTGCGTGGCTTAGCTGGATCCTCTGGCTCAGGGACCCTCCCAGGCTGTAGTCCTCTCAGTGTGAACTGGGGAAGGACTTGCCTCCAAGCTCCCATGCCTGTGTAGGTAATGACAGGATTCTGCTCCTTAAAGGCTTTTAGGCGGAGGGCCTCATTCACTAACTGGCTATTGGCCAGAGACCACCTTGAATTCCTTACCACATGGGCCTCTCCTCAGGGCAACACAAAATATGTCAGCTTGCTTCCCCAGAGCAAGCAAGCAAATAGAGCCATAGGGTGAGTGAGCATGCCAGCAAAACATAGTGCTAGCAAGAGGACAGTCACAGCTCTCTGAAACCTAATCTGTGAAGTGCTGTCCCATCACTTGTGCCATGTCCTATTCCTTGGAATCAGGTCACTGGGTTCAGTTTGCACAAAAGAGGAAAGGATTACACAGGGGTGCAGATACCAGGACGTGAGAGCATCAGGAGCCATCTTAGTAGATGGCCTGCCTTCACAGGGGTATTTCATCTCATTCTCCTTAAGCCCATTACTTGGAGTTAGGTAATTTCCCCTCTAACAGCAATGTACCAATTCAACAGTTGGAAGAATCTGAGAACCATATTTGGCTGTAATCAAATTGCTTTTAGTGAACTGACAGGTAGAATGGAGCCAGGGACAGTCACAGGCCCGTGCTACCAGGGTAAGTGCCGCATTCCTAAAAAATACTGATGGTGACACACAACGCTTCTGCTGCCCATGAACTTCATTTACAAGCTGCGCTAAGCACACCACATTTTGGCAGGGAAGGAAGTAGACCGCATTCCACATACCTTGTGGACAAGTCTTAACGCGGTCTCAGTTTGTTCCAAGATATTTAATCTTCATCAAGAAAAGAATTCCAAAACAAGTTTCTGGATGAGTGTTCAGTAGATCAAGTTGCTACCTAACCTAATCTTGAATACCTTCCCTAAAAATGGAAAACAAACCCAAGGAAATGTTTGGAACTGCAGAAACACGCTCTGGAAATGTTTGCCTTCTCTTCTACATTAAGGAATCATTGGTTTTTAAAACACTATTCACAGTTAGGCTCTTTGATTCCTATTTCTGCTCCACCTCCCTTCCTGTAACCCAGTCATGAGCAGCTTTTCAGTGTGTGCCATCCGCCATTTCTTAGCATGAAGAGAAGGCAGTGGCAGGGGGATCATTTTCTGAATTGCATTTGGTCGTGGGTGATAAGTGAATCAGAGAGCTCATATTGTTTCCATGGCCTTAAAAATATATAATTTAATTTTTTTCTGACTGAAATCCAAAAAGAACCAAGTGATCTGATTTTTGTTTTTCTTCCTTACTATAAGTTAGTGTCTTCATTATAGCACATCTTGTGTATTGTCCTTTCTCTGAGAACAACGTGAAAGCAGTTCAGAATAATTAAGTTTTGCCTGTGAAAATGCACTTGGAGACACACGCCCAGTGTCTCTCACCACCACCTGAACATACAAAGCAAACTCCTTCACCTCCTTGCCTGGGGACAGGCCGCTCACTTCTGTGGAACCTCTGCTCATCTCTCCAGATGTAGCTACTGGGCTTATACTCTAAGGCGACGTCTAATCAGTTTTCTAGTCAGAATTAATTGATTTCCACCTCTGTCCCCCTTTGTACCTATCTTGTACCCCTCTTTTTAAACTTAAAGTTTATTGGGGTGACAGTGGTTAGTAAAGTTACATAGGTTTCAGGTGTACAATTCTGTAATACATCATCTATATATCACATTATGTGTTCACCACACAGAGCCAGTTCTCCTTCTATCACCATAAATTTGACCATTTTGTACCACTCTCATACCCCTTGTCACAGATTTGCTAAATGTCTATCTCCCCATGAGATCATAAACTCTGAGAACAAGGATTGTCTCTTGGACATTTGCTGTCCTCAGAGGGTATATTTGAAACATGACATAAATGATTGACTATATTAAGTCAGCAAATAATATTTGACATTAAAGAATGTTAAGATAACTTTAAGGACTAGAGGAAGAGAGTTTATAGTGAGTTGGATAAGTGGGGTCCATAATCCGAGATATGGGTTAAAGAAGTAGACAAAAGGCTAATAGTTTCATAGCTCTCAGCAGATGATATGTGTCAACCCAGATACACTTGGATTGGATCATTAAGCACAGTATTAATACATGACCACTCATCTTGACGGACTCACATAGTGGGAACAAGACTACATGCCAGTTTGGGAGGGGCACTTTTATAATTCTTCAGATTAAAGCTGAACTTGTCAATTTTTACAGAAAAAGAATGTCAACCAAATATCAGAAAAGAATTACCTCATAAATCACAATTCCATAGAATGGATTCTAATGTAATTGAGACTTCAGAAGCAGTAACCGCATCATTCACTAAAAGTATTTCTACTAAAATAAGATGTCATAGTTTGCACATTACAATTTCTTCAGGGTATGTTGGAAAAAAAATATTCTCAAATGAAACCAAAAGAAGACTAAAACTGCTGGAAAGTGGTCATAAAATGGCTACAGCTTTTGTGCTATTATTTAATGTTTATAGAGAGCATTTATCCAAGTCCTGAAAAGCAGTAATACCATTGAAAATGATTGATTTTTCAGGGGAATCATCCCTAGAGATATGTTACCTTAAATCATAATAATAATAATTTTGAGGGGTTGGGTTTTTTGTGGGGTTTTTTGGGGGGTGGGGTTCAGGGTGGGATGCCAGGAACTGTTCTAAGCACTTTACATTTAATCTTCCAATCTGGCAATGTAGGTATTATCATCCCCATTTTGTAGGTCTAGAAACTGTAAATGTACCACTTCATAATTCTAGAAAAGTACCTTTCAGTGAAAATAAACCATTAATGTTATGAAGAAATATATCCATATTTAAGCTTTGCTTGGGGAAGCTACCTGTGGCAGTCTTGGGGCTGACCATGAAGCTACCTTTCCATGGCTTGAGTTCCAAGTGGATGACTATATGTGTGGAACAATCCTGATGACTCATATCTTTCACTTTGTCCTTCTGTTGCTATTCATTGTTTAGTCTCCATCAGTTCCAGTTTTTATGTACAGCAGGGATGAGACAAAGATTAAAAGGACCCTTTTATCTCTGATACAGCACCTGGTCCCAACAGATGACTTTACCCAATTATCTCCCACTTCATGACTTTTACCTCTACAGAAACCAACATGAATTGTCTGTGGAAGCTCTGTATTTCCTCTTGACCAGAGCAGAGGCATGAATCAATATTTATGGAAAAGGGATAAAGGAAAGGGGCATCTGCAAAATGATGTGAACTTTTAACTAATTTTGAAGGAACAGTCTTGAATGTTGGTAAGCATGAATAAAAATTGCAAAAATTGGTTTCTATTTTGTAATATGGCAATATTCCTGTAGAATTGGGTGTTGATTTTGTTATATTTTTTAAGAAACTCAGACCTTTGCAGAATTTTAAAAATACATATGAGCAATAAGCTATTAAACTAGACAATAATAATATGTTACTATACTTAGGGAAGAATTTTTAAATGAGAAAAAGGTAATAGTAATATTTTAGATAATTCTGCATAAACAGCAGAGTTCCATAGTAATCAAGGAATAGAATAGCTTTTGCCCAACACAAAGCTATAAGTGCATGAATGTCAAAATTAAAATATTTATGAAGTCTGTATGTCTCCAGGCCACAGCAATCTAATAAGTGCTATTTTTTCATCTTGGGCCTTATTTGCTACTGTAGGACTTCCAGACTCCTACAACCTATAATTATATTTGGGAGTCCCTAGAGGGTATTTCCTATGGCCTCTCAGTTACCAGGCTGCGTCTTCAATTTTTTCCTCTGCAGCTCCCCTTTACTGATGTTATTGGCTAGACATTTGCCCACCACTAGGCTACATGAAGGTCCCTTGGCACTGCCATGCTGCTGAGAATGACCATGAAGATATGTGCGTTGGTTTGCTGTGCCCAACAACCAGTATTGCTGCTACTTCAAGAGCTTCAGCATTGCAATGTCACTGCCCACTAATGCAGTGGCAGAGAGATCATGGAGAATGACTGAGATGCTGTGCCTGCCTCCGGCTATTGTTGAAACCTATTGACCTCAGGTGTCATGAGAGTTAGGATGCACACACACACCCTGAATCCTGGCCACTGAAAAAGGAGAGTCTCCAATATGTTAGAGCTTCCTGTGTTCTCTCCATTCCTCAACAAACCAAGAAAATGGTGCACTCTGTGCTAAATGGGAAAATACCTCTTTTTGTTTTATTGAAGACATTAGGCTCAAAGCAGCAACACTTCACATTCCTAATATCTCACGGGCTACATTGTGAAAATAGTGCTTTCAGTTTTGACCTAACATTCTCTCCTCTCCCTTAAACTTAGACATGGATCGAGGAGGAGAGCTTTAGGATAAATTCTAGTGATAGACACTGTGCTTTCACTATTACGAAAATTTCACTCTCCTCTAAGATTGAAATACTTTCTTCAGAACACAATTCTGGCTCTCTCCTCCCATAAGATAAACCTTGCTCAGTACACCTTATGATCTCATGCAAGTAAAATCTTGGTGGACCTGCTCCATCACTCAGGCTTTCAGACACCTGGGGAGAGAACAGCTGAAGCTCAAAAGAACAACTGCCTTCTGCACTATGTGCAAAACAATGATTTCAATGACCAACCCATTTCTCTCATTAAGAATAAATAGCCATACAGTAGTACTTCAATGGATCTACCATTTGGCCAAATTAAAATAAATGGAGAGAATAATTTTATCAAATTACTTAGATGGACTCAATATTTGTTTCAAGTTTTCATGTGAGTTGACCGTAATTTTGGCCATCTGCAGACAAGTTCTTAAAAATATGTCAGTAGAGACCAAAATGAGGGCCAAATGTCTCCGTCATATAGTGATTTTTGAGCAAATATATGGCAAGACATAAGACACCTAAAAATTGTTGGATGAACAATGTGTCAAATAGAAATAAAAGGTAAAAGAACTGTTTACATTAAACCTTTGTTTTGCATACCTTCCGCCTTTCCCTTTCAGATCCAATTTCCAGCCTGCTCCCCTCTGTCTCTGCCCCAGGAGTCTATACTGCATGGACTGTATCATTGAACTCTCTTGCCTATTGAGCTTCCAGTTGAGTCTGGCCAATAGAAAGCCCACCTAGGAGATCAGAAGGAAAAAGGAGAATAAAGATAGGGTATTCACTTAGGAAATTTCTGGAGGTGCACCTCCCAGACAAAAGTCTCAATTCCCATGGGATGCCTTCTCCAAACAGCTACTTCTGTTAGCTCTCTCCTCTGGCCCATTCAGGCTGGCGAAGCTTCCCTATTGATACTGGCCCATAGTACTATACTACCCCTTGTAGTTTCCTTCAACTCTACCCATGCGTTTCATTCAACTCTCTACAAATTACCCACTTTGAGTGTGCCATTTGTTTCTTGCCCTGATTGAAACATTTATTTGTAAAAAATATATATCTGTGTATGAGTCATTTAATATATTAAAATAGACCACAGTCTCTTCTCAACTCTTCTGATTGTATCACATATTTATGTGACAAAGCAGGCAGGGGGCCTGAATTCTAGTATCAGCTCTACCACTAACCAGCTTCAGGATAGTGAAGGGTGCTCCAGGGCCACTATTTTCTTAACAACAGAATGAAAGTTTTAGACTAAATGATCGCTATGATCATTTCTAGCTCTGGGATCCTATGATAGCTTTCAAGAATCAACAATCCAATAAAAAGAATCACACAGACTCAGAGCTATAAGGCACCATAGAGATATTTTTATATAACACCCTTATTTTTAAGGTTAAGAAACAGACACAGAAGAAAAAGAGCCTTGTTCATAGTCACTGTTGTTGAGCCAACTTGGTGGCAACCAGCAGAGCCCAAAAGTCTTTGCTCTGACCCACTGCCTCATGCCACTTCTCTACACAATTGTTGGTTTAGGTTGGTATTGCCATGCTCTTTCCAAGCTCAGGGCCTTTGTACATGCTGATCCTTGTCTTTCTCATCGATTAGGTCTTAGTTTAAATACCAAACCATAAGATAAGGCTTCTCTGACAACCTGATCTGAGGAAGCCTGTTACCCTTGATGACTACTCTGCATCACTATTTCCTGTGTGTTGCCTTCACAGCACTTATCCCAAGATGTAATTAAATATTATTTGTTCGCTTGTTTCTGTTCTGTCCCCTTGCTTCACTCAGCTGTAAGCTCCCTGAGACGAGGGGCATGTCTGTTTCATGTGTACGTCTATACCTAGCACCCAGTAAAATACCTGGGGCAGTATAGGTACTCAATACGAGTAGAGGTTGGATTCATGACTGAATGTGTTTTATAGAACTACAAGCCAAGGTATGGAATGGAGTTGTCCAAATTCTCTAATAAGATTGAAGTTAGATTTAAGCTCAAAGATCTTAAATTTGAAGTGATCAAATAAAAAATCTATCTCTGTTCCTCTCTACTCTGTTTCTATACCACCTTCCCTAACAGGCACAATTCAAAATGAGGGGTGGTACTACCACCACCACCCAGACAAGGGATCTTTGAAATAGCATGGTAGCCTTTTGGTTGACAAATACCTAAGGAGATGCTACTGGAACTTAGCGCACCACAAAAGACAATCATAAAAAAAAAATACTCCTGCCCCAAATGCCACAGGAGGTAACATTTTTCCTAAGATTTTCCTTCCTCAGGTACCTCAGAGTCAACCCAAAGGATAAAAATTCCTAATTACATGAAGTATCATTAATGTTGAAATGCTTCAGACAGTTAATACCCCAACACATGCCATTAGCAATAAATTGCTCAACTGACCACACTGCTCTGAGGAACGGGAGTATTCGTAAATGTTCTACCTCCATTCTTTTCTTTGAACCTCAGACACTGGTGGTTAAATAGCAAGAATATCTCAAGTAGTGTTTTGGCCTCTCTCACTGCAGTTTTGCATTGACAGCTTTGTGTCACCCAAGTCATGGCCACACATGCCTATCTCCCAGGGATGGATGCAAATATCCATTGTTCAAGTCAGGATATATTTTTACCTGACAGCAACCCGCATTCTGTTTAGAGCGACGCTGCATTTTATTATTGGTGAAGAGGCAAGTGGTAACTCATGGATGCACAAGTTGTTGGAGTATGAATAATTGATATTGGACATAAGTCTTTTTTATGGTCTCCATTTGTCAGGGAAAAATCCAATCAGGCAGCACTGTTTTCATGTTACCAGGAGTGAAGTATGTCTTTGGAAATAAAAACATTGGTTGTTTACATGTCCTAAGCATGGATTTAAGTAAGTCAGACCCTGTAACTGTGAGATAGCATTAAAATTAAAATAGTAGAGGCAATATTTCTACTTACATTAAGGAGAACACAAAATAAAGTTACTCAAAAAAGTCAATTGATATAACATTTTCTCTAGGTCTAAGTTTAAACATAAAAATGAGATATTACCTCACCCCAGTAAGAATGGCTACCATCAACAAATAATAAGAACTGTTGGAGGGGCTGTGGAGAAAAAGGAACACTCATGCACTGTTCATGGGAATACAGATTGGCACAGCCACTATGGAAGTCAGTGTGGAGGTTCCTCAAAAAATTAAGAATAGAATTACCATATGACCTAGCAATCCCTCTTTTGGGTTTCTACCTAAAAAATCTGAAAACATTTATCCATCAAGATATATATGCCGCGATGTTCATTGCAGCTTTATTTACAGTGACCAAGACATGGAAACAACCAAAGTGTCCTTTGATAGATGATTGGATAAAGAAGATGTGGTAATATATACACAATGGAATACTATTCTGCCATAAGAAACGATAAAATACTGCCATTTATGACAAAATGGATGGATCTTGAGATTAATATGCTAAGCGAAATAAAACAGACAGCCAAAGTAGAGAACCATATGACTTCACTCATGTGTGGGACATAGAACTGAAAGCAACAAAGGAACAAGACAAACAAATTAATAAACAAAAACTCATAGACACAGACAATAGTTTAGTGGTTACCAGAGGGTAAGTGGTAGAAGAGGGTAAAAGGGGTCAAATATATGGTGATGGAAGGAGAACTGACTCTGGGTGGTGAACACACAAATTGATATATAGATGATGTATTACAGAATTGTGCACTTGAAACCTATGTAATTTTACTAACTATTGTCACCCCAATAAATTTTAATTTAAAAAATGTACAAATAAACAAAACTCTGGTCGGGGGTGGGGAGGAAACAAGGTTGGTAGGTTTCACAGGACGATGATGACCTCTTTCGGCTAGTTACCAAAAAGTAAGCAAGGCACATTTGTGGACGCCCTCTTTAGAATTACTTTCATTCACTTACTCATTCACGCATTAGGACACTTATTCAATCAACAGTTTTTTTCTGGTAACCTATTTTGTGTCAGACATTAAATGCCGGGTTGATAGCAATAAAGAAAGTGGACATGGTCCCCTGACTCATTGAAATTACAGTAGTTTCTATGTACTGTACATGATTTAAAAAACAGTCATTGTTGGGCCGGCCGAGTGGCACATTGGTTAAGAACTGGCTTGGGATGCCAGTTCAGAGGGCCCCGGTTCGGATCCCACATATGAGGGCCAGTGACACTGCCCTCTACAGCTAAGATGCTGAACAACAGCTCAATCTGGAGCTGGGCTGCCTTGAGTCACTGGCGACGGCGTAGGCCGCAGCCCCTGCTGCATTGGGTTGCCATGGGCTACCGTGTGTAGCCAGCAGCCAGCGTGAGCAGCCAGCAGCCGCAGTGAGCGGCCATCCAGAAGCCGGCGACTGATGCGCCTCGCCGGGGAAGAGCGCAATGATGATGCCAACTTGGGTCAGTGAAGCAACATCCTCCACAACAAGACTGAAGAACAAAAGGAGAGCACTTGTCTGTTCCCCTTCCCCCAATTCCCCAGTGCTCTTTCCATCCCCCAATTCCCCAATAATAAAAAAAATAAAATTTAAATTTAAAAAAGTCATTGCAAAATTAATTTATCAAATTCAATCATAGGAAGTGCTGTGAAGACAACATTAGTCCAAGATGATTAGACATCAGTAAGTTTTTACCCATTATCTTAAGTAGAGAAATGCTGAAAATGAGGGAGGTGAAGTGACTCAGCTGAGTGTAGACAGAGGAAGCAGCAGGACTAGGGCTCAGCCCAGTGAACACAGATGAAGTAGATGGAATCTTCATCACATGGAAGGCTGACAGGTCCACTAAAAAGAGAAATACAGCTGCTTATGTGCTTTCGCTGAAGTCAGGCTCATGCTCATGTCATCTAGAGTCTTATGTATGAACAATTATCTTCTAAACCTGAAAGGTTCCCTTTTTTATTATTTTAATGTGACCAACACTGATGGTTTTCATTCAATTTTGTTTATTAAGCATATTGGTTATAAATCTATGGTTTGCTTGCTTTTCAGTTGGCTGGTTGGTTGGTTGGTTGGTTGGTTGGTTGGTTGGTTGGTTGGTTTTAGCAAGACTCAACTACTTTATAGTTGGAAAAGCCCTTTACAGAAGTCAATCATACTTTATGATTCCAACTATCTGATATTATAGAAAAGTCAAAATTAAAGGGTCGTGAAAGGATCAGTGGTTGCCATGGGTTAGGGAGAATGGAGGAACAAATAGTTGGAGCACAGAGGAAGCTTAGGGCCATGGCACCAGTCTGTATGACATTATAATGGTGGATGCAATGTCATCATACATTTGTCCAGACCCATAGAATGTACAACACCAAGAATAAATCCTAAGGAAAACTGTGAACTCTGGGTGATAATGATGTGTCAACACAGGTTCATCAATTGCAACAAAGTTCCACTCTAGTGTGTGATATTGATAGCGGAAGAGGTTGTGCATTTGTAGGGGCAAAGCGTGTATAAAAAACCTCTGTACCTTCCTCTCAGCTTGATTTTGCTGTGAACCCAAAACTACTCTAAAAAATGAAGTCTATTTTTTAAAAGCCCTTTATAAAGACACAGATCATCAGTTCACTAATTGAGGAGATGAGTGGTGCTACCTAGACCTACCTTCACTGATATTTCTTCCGTCATTCAACAGACATTGAGTGCATACCCACAATGTGTCAGTCATGGTTATTCTGGGTGCTGGGGATTTACCAGGGGACGAAAACGCCCTGGAGCTTCAAATAAAAGCAAATAAATGAATAGTGTGTCAATTGTGGGAAAGTTCTGATGAAAATAGGCAAGGTAAAAGGAGAGAGAATGATGGAGCACAAGATTGGGAGGGGCGGCGGGAAGGCTGTGTTTTTCAGAGAAAGATAAGAGGACTCTTGACTCAGTGCCATTTAAACACAAAACTTAAAAAGGTGAGGGAGTAAGGCTTGCAAATATCTAGGGCAAGAATGTATCCAGAAGAGGGAACAGCAAAAGCTAAGAGCCTGAGATGGGTGAACACTCAACCTGAGGAATAGGAAAGAGGCCATTGTGGCTGGAGCAGACTGAGCAAAAGGGAGATTATGTCACAGAAGTATCAGAATAGATCGGCTCAGGTGTGTAAGCCATGGTAAGAATTTTGGATTTTATTCTGAATGAAATGGGATTCAGTGGAAGACTTTGAGGCATATATACATATACAAGGTCAGACAATTACGTTCACAAACTCATCCTAGGAAAAGTGCTCATACTTCATTGCTGAATATCACTATGGTCACCTTTGAAGTACTCCCCTTGGGCAGCTGTGCACTGATGCTAGTACCTAGCTCACCCTTCAAGGCAATTTTGGAACTCTTTTTCTGGAATGGCCATCAGACTTGTCATCATATTTCCCTTGATGTCCTAAATGTCATCAAAATGTCTTCCTTTCAATATTGCCTTTATTTTCAGGTAAAGAAAGAAGTCATTGGGAGCCAGTTCAGGTGAGTAGGGAGGGTGTTCCAGTACAGTTATTTGTTTCCTGGCTAAAAACTCCCTCACAGACAGTGCCGAGTGAGCTGGTGCATTGTCGTGATGCAAGAGCCATGAATTGCTGGTGAAAAGTTCAGGTCATCTAATTTTTTAACACAGCCTTTTCAGCACTTCCAAATAGTAAACTTGGTTAACTGTTTATCCAGTTGGTACAAATTCATAATGAATAATCCCTCTGCTAGCAAACAGCTAGCAACATCGTTGCAACAAGTTCGTGAACTTAATTGTCAGAACTTGTATGTATGTATGTATGTATGTATGTATGTATGTGTAGTGTGTATGTACCCATATGTGTATATATAAACACACATATATTTACTTATATACACTTACTATAATTTAAATGTTTGATTCAAATGGCAAAATTGTGTAACATATATCCTTTAACTGTAATGTTTAACACTTGTATATTGCTCTTCAGATTTCAAAGTGCTCCCATCCATATAACTGCATTTTTATCATCATAGGGGTGCTCAGTAGTGGAGTGTGAGTGACAGCTGTGGAATAGAGATACAGGGGTTAAGGCAAAAATGTAGACTGAGACCATTGCAAATTGGATCATGGTTATCTGTTCCATCACAGCATGTATTAACTTATCAACACAGTGCTTCATCTAGCACATCCCTAGTAGATATTTGCAGACTAGAGAAGAAAAAGAAAACTTTAGAAATTGGGTCACTGCTGTATATCATGAAGGTGCTGGGGGCATAGCTGGGTGTTGGGTAGAAGGTGGGAGTGGCTTGTAGAGAGGTAGCACTGGAATAAAATTAGACATACTCCAAAATATGGACTTATAGTTCCCGAAGATTCCTTTTAATTTAACCTCAAAATGTCCACTAGTGCCTAGAGAGTACTGGTCAAGCTCTACCCAATCCTTGTTATCCTGCCTCCTACAGGCACACCCAGAAATAAAATTTCCTAGCACAAGATTAGGTCTCAAAAATTCATTTTCATATTAAAAAGTCCTTAGATGTTCTCTGTGAAATGGTCTACCACCTGATTTATTGTTCCCTGGATGGAAGAATCAGGTTCCATGTTTCTAAATGTTCATCATCTCTGTGACACCTCACTAAAATACACAGCCAGTTTGCTTCATGTTCTGGCCATTGGATAGGGACAAGGTTTGTGTGAGATAATTAAAAGTGTGTGAAAACTGGTAAGTCCTTTATTCTTATGAATGTTATTTTTTTAAAAAAGGAGGGCGCAGCTCACAGCGACCCATGCGGGGATCAAACTGGCAACCTTGGTGTTATTGGCAACACTCTATAACCCACTGAGCTAACCGGTCACCCCACTTATGAATGTTCTTAAGGAATGTTTTACCATTTTTCTGCCACAACTGACATGTTACACGGGCACTTTCACTTCTTAAAGTATTTCAGTTTCTGGTATATGTTTAATATTCATTGTACATACCTTTTGGCAGATATGAAACAAAAATTGGAAATATTTTACTATCCTTCCCCTTTAAAATTAATTTAAGGAGAGTGTATACTCCCCAAAGTAGGAATGTTTAGTTTGTTGCTATGAATTTTCAATAGTCTCTACATTTCCAATGATGAGTAATTTGGTATGTTTGTCTGATCCTCATTTAAGCATTTATAATAGCAGATGGATGCAGAGATGTCAAAATCTAGAGAGTCCATCAATATTTGTGAGTATAAATCATTGTTAATCCCCAAATTAGTTAATCAGCACACAAATTTATAAACAAATCAAATATCTATGTCAATTATAAGATTTAAATTCCTTACCTACATAAGACATTCAAAGGAGGACCTGAAATTTGAAAACAGCTACAGAGCTTTTCATGGTAAAATTAACATGTTCCTTGTTCATGGCATTTTCCAGCTTTCTCTCAAACCTATCTTTGAGTCAAAGGAAAGAGATAAATGTGGATTTTCAAGAAAACTGCTATCTCTGCACTCAAGCTTCTTTTTTTCTGAAATAACAATGCTGCCTCCTAACTCAAAGCCAAAACATGATGATTTAGGGGTTGAATGCTTATATTGTAATGAAGTAATGTCATTTGATTGACTTTTTAAATTTCCCATTTTATATTTCTGAGTGTCATGAAGGAACACACAAGCTCTACAATACATAAAGAATGGAAATAAACTGAGTCCAATACTGAAATTACCAAACCACTCTATTTCATAAAATGTAGCTGATACAAAATAAAATATTCTAATTTCCCTGAAAAGTGGGAAAGGAGTCTAAAAAGTTCTAAAATTCTCCAGAATGATGTAAACTGCTGCTTCCAAATACATATTTTGGAATATTTTGACCAATTGACAGGATTATTAACTTTCCTCTTTAGCTCTGTGCACAGACAATTCAGCCTCAACTACAACTCCCTGAACAATTTCCATGTGTCTAAAAATGGTAGAATGTTTTTTTAAAATATGGCCTAAACAAAATCATGCAGTCTGGGTTTGTTCTTGTGACAGCCGCCTTCCTTTTTTCTCACTGTACTCAATTTATTCTCTACTCAATTTTCTACTCAACTTATTCTCACTGTACGGTACATCTTCTCTTAGATGTCAATATTTATGAAAGATAATCTGGCTTATTTTTCCCCTTCTATGACACGGATTTTCCAGGGTCAGGCTATAAAGATGAGAGAGGTGTGTGTGTGTGTGTGTGTGTGTGTGTGTGTGTGTGTGTGTGTGTGATTATGTTGCATGAATATGAATGCATGGATGTGTGCATTAGTGTGAATGTGTATGTGTGTGTACTGAACATACTGTGGACTTTGGAGCCAGTCAGAGCAGGATTTAAATCCTGGTACCACTGCTATAAGCCGCAGGATCTTATTGAAGTTTCAGAATTTCTCGAACCTCAGTTTTCTTATCTGTAAATCGTAAGCCATTTAGCAGAGAATATTGCTTTGTCTCAGCTTCCAAGAACCACCCATGATTGTTAATTCTGTGTGTCAACTTGGCTAGGCTGTGGTGCCCAGTTGTTTGGTCAAACACTCATCTAGATGTGAAGGTATTTGTGGATAGGGTTAACGGTTGCAATTGTTGACTTAAGTGGGTTACTCTCTGTAATATTGGTGGTCTTAAGAACAAAGATTGAAAACTTTCACGGGAAAAAATCAATCCTTCCAATCTTTCTCTCTCACTCACTCTCCACACACACACACATACTTCCTATGATTCAGTTTACAAGAGAACCCAGACTAACCTTTTATCTCATGTTGTTCTTAGGAGGAGGGAAAGAGAAGTTCCATATGGTACTAGAATATCGTTAAGTGTTCAATAACCTTCGGTTCCTTACCCCCGCTACTTGCAAAGGAAAGTTACAGAGACTCCACCCATAAGGCTAATTCTGAAAGTGATTGACCTTGTCCTTTGGGCTTTGTAGGAGAATTGGAGAAAGGGGTAGAAGGAGAAGAAGTCACAAGGGATGGAATCTCCCACAGGAACTGCCTGGGATGGATAGATAGACAGATAGATAGATAGATAGATAGATAGATAGATAGATAGATAGATAGATAGATAG